>NC_047084.1:528617566-528923066 GCF_902459505.1 Geotrypetes seraphini | reverse complement strand
TAAAATCATTAATGGGAGATTTTGCTGAGCCACTGATTTGCTTAATAAATAATCATTTTCTGGAGGTGTTTTTCTTGGCACACTTAACTGTGCTGCTTTAGTTTTCACCCTCTATTAAAAAAAATATGAAGCTAGATTAGTCTCTGCCAGAAAATTGCTGATATCTTCACTGTTATTTCCAGCAAAAGAATTGGAAAAGTTGGCTTTATTCCACTTCCAGGACTTCCTTGATGAATAAAAAAATCTTAGATGATTATCAATTCTTCAGGAGACCAGCAAGAACTCTGAGCTCCAATTTCCAAGGTTCAAAATGTATTTAATACTTGATTTCCCACCCATCAGGCAACCATCTGAGCAGTTTACAATAAATCAGTATCCTGTGAACTTTTCCACCTCTTCACACAGCTTTCTCTTCCCTGACGCACACATTTCTATGCATGATCTCCCCTCTGTCTCCCCTTCCCCTCTATCCCATCTTATCCTTCTCTCTCCCTCTCCCATGGTCAGACATCTCTGTCTTCCCCCTTTCCCCCTCCTATGGTCTGGCATCTTTCTCTTCTCCTTCCCATAGACTGCAATCACTCTCCTCTCCCATGGTCTGACATCTCTCTTCTCATATGGGCTGGCATCTCTTTCTTCTTCCCTCCCTTGTCCTAGGGTCTAATATCACTCTCCTTTCTGCAGTCTGGCATCTCTCTTTTTTGCTTCCTGTAGTCTGGCATCTCTCCTCTCCTTCCTGCAATCTGGCATATCTCTTTCTCCTCCTTCCCTTCTATTCTATGATCTGGCATCACTCTCTCCTTCTCATTCCAGTGGTCTGACATCTCTCTCTTCCTTCCTTCCATCACCCTTCTCTGGAATCTGACATTTCTTCCTTCTTTCTCTCCTCCCTCCTAATGTAACATTTTTCCCTCCCTCCTCCACACCAACAATTCTCCCTCTTTATTCCTTTCCCCATGTATATCATCTCTCTTTCCCTCCTACTCCATACACCTATGTCCAATAATTCTCTTTTTCTCTTCTCTCACCCACTGGCAACATCTCTCTTTACCTCCTTTCCCACCATCCCACCCATGCATCTCTCTTTCCCTCCCTTTTCAACCCCCAGCCCATGCATCATCTGTCCTAACCCCCTCCCAGCCCTAACCCCCTCCAAGCCCATTCAGCATCTGTCCTTCCCTGCCTTCCCAAACCCCTTCCAGTCCATGTAATATCTGTCCTTCTTGCTTTCCCAACACCCCTCCCCCACAGCCCGTAGAACATCTGTCCTTCCCTCATTCCCAACCCTAGCCCCCCCCTTAACTGGATTCTGTGGTATGACTTCTCCCCAGTTCCCAACTCCCCCACCTACCACCTCCCTGTTGCTGTAATTTAAAATCTTCTGGCAGCTGGTGGCACAATGAAGCCAGCCTCCCACTGTCTCCCAGAAATGTTCTTTCTGCAGCATCCTGCCTATGTGAGCAGAGGAAGCGCTGCAGAAAGAACACTTCCGGTGCAGGCAGATGGTGGGGGGCTGGCTTCATTGTGCCGCCGGCTGCCTGAAGATTTTAAATTACAGCAGCGGGGAAGTGGGGAAGTCGGAAGAGCCATACTTTCGATTGCAAATTTTGGGGGAGGTCATGGCCACTGTGGCCTTCCCCGTTCCAACATCTATGTGTAGAAGGATGTGCAGGAGTGCATGTGTCTTTGCCAGGAAGTACAATAGAAGCATTTTACAAATAATACAGACTGAAAAATTAAGCAAAACACATTTAGTAGCTTCTATGTGGCAGCAACAATTTTGCAAACTTGTACTTATAATTGACATTAATTAAGTAGTGAAACCACATTATATTTCCATTTTAGAAGTGGAATTAAATTAAAGGGAATTACTTCCTTTATCCCACTTATAAAGCCAAAGCAAGTGGTTTTTAAAAATCCATACTTGCACGATCTGAGCTGGTCCAAACCCAAGCAGGGATTTTTTTTTCCAAATACATGTATTGAACCAGATTGGTTAAGGCTGGAATGGCAACTCATGTCTCCTGTAAGGCTGTCATATTATTAGTACTAAAATGCCTAGGTTGTACAAAGAAAATAAAATATTAATTGACACCTGGAAAACTTTAAAATTGATAGATAATTTAACTTCTAATCCAATTCATAAATCTATAAATCAGACAATATGGCTTAACTCCAAGATTCAAATTGGCGGATTTAAGCTTGTCTGGAAGCAATGGTTAATAGCAGGAATTTGTACTCTTGATGATGTAATGTCTAATGGTAAACTGATTGATTTTTCACAGTTGCAACAAAAATTTGGCTTGAATAAATCACAAAGTTATAAATGGCTGCAACTAAAGCAGGCCATTCAGGCGGGGTTCCCTGAATGGAAAAATCTTAATAATCAATATATTTTAGAATTCCTATGCTTTCAATCAGACTTTCTGGGACACCACGCCGCACAGTGGTACAAATTAATATCTGGATTATTGAAAAAAAACAACCAAGGAATGGTCTTAGAGACATTTGGAGCATTGAGATTAAGTGCAAAATTACGGCATCTCAATGGCCATGTATTTGGTCTTGGAGGATGAGATGTACAATGTCTGCATCTATGAGACAAACATGGTTTTTCTTGCTGCATAGAGCTTTCTGGACCCCTGTGCGTTTAAAAAAATTAGATAGCTCTAAATCTGATAAATGCTGGCATTGTCATCTTGAAGTACGGACTTTAGATCATTTGTTATTCTATTGTCCATATATATTAGAATTTTGGAAATCAATCTGGAATCAAATTAATTCTCTATTAGAAATCATGTGGCATTATCATATGACACAGTTTTATTTGGTATAGAAATGAGGGCTAAGAAACAAATCTCATCTAATAACAAGTTATTGCTAATTTTAACTGGGGTTGCCATTCATTTACAATTGGAAGACTTGGAATAGACTTAATTATTGTTTTTGGTTGAACTCTATATGCCATATATATAAAATAGAAAGGACACTAGCTGTCCAAAAAGGAAATTATAACAAATTTCAAGATGTGTGGAAGCCATTAATAGAATATTGTAAAGATTAAAAATATTCTTCCCTGTATAAAAATTTTAAGACATCAAGGGGGGAGGGGGTGGGTATTTCTGATTATAATTGAAACAAATCATTTTCATAAATAAATAAGGGAGGGGGTAATATTTTATATTATGATGATCAATTATAGGATTTCAAGTGTATTTGTAAGCTCAATTGATAAATGTCAATATTGTACTTGATTTAAGATTTGAAATGAATAAAGATTTTTTTAAAAAAACCAAATACATGTATTGACTTTGTAAAATGGGAAATGCTTGTGTAGAGTTTGGCTTTCTCAGTTGATGCACAAAACCATACCCCCTTTAAAATTCTGAGTGGCATTGATTTTCATGCATATTATTGCAGCTTTCTGGAATTACAACTGTAACATATAAATGTTATCTCTTTTTTGTTTTATTCCTTGATTGAATGTACTGGAAGGGAAGGGAGGGGGTAATTTATTTTGTATTGTTATTGATTGATTGTAAGTGCTGATTCTGATTATTAATGTATGTATAATTTTCTGCATTTTGTATTAGTCTTGAAAATTTAATAAAGATTTATTTAAAAAAAAATTATATGTACAGGACAAATTTATAGACAGACTTACAGAAAACAAGAGGAGAGAGAGTAGAATTACAAAATTGTAGAGAAAGGCAACATTGAAAGATAACATAATAGGATAGGGAAGAGAGGAAAGAGCAGAATGCTTAAATAAATAAGTAAAAAAGGAGTCTGCAGTAATGATATCAGCGAAAAGCATTTAATTTTAAAAAGCATCCCAACCAGGATGCTGATTCCCTGATCAGGCTCCAGACAGATCCATACCCCGCTACCCCCTTACCCCCCATTTTGTTTTTTACTATGATGGAAGGGTTGTAGGTAATTGAGATGAAGGGCTGTGGTTCACTGGTTGAACTGATGCCTTGTTGTAAGATTAAATCCTGGGTGCTGCTCCTTGGGACCCTTGGCAGGTCACTTAGGCCCAAATTCTGTAACCAGCGACTATAGTTAGGCACCTATTTTGGAGGCACCCAACTAGCTAGGTGCCTATCTAAATTGAAGACCAAGCTCAATTAAGCTTTTTAATCAGCACTGATTGAAACATAGGTGCCTATCAAGAATCAAGAAAGCGCAATTCTGTAACAAGGCGCCTCTAAAAATTTAGGCGGTCTTCAAAAAAATAGGCGCAATGCATGTTAGGCGTGGGCGTGGCTACGTGTTAGGCACCTTCTTACAGAATCGCTGCTCTTAAGCGTGCTTAAGCGCTCGCATGGGCGCCTAACTTTTAGTTGTGCCTAGAGCTGGCCTATTTATTGGGTACCTCCAAAATAGGTGCCCAAATAGGTGCAGCTTAGCGCGATTCACTAAACAGCACCCAGTTTTACTTGAATCGCGCTGAATAGTGCCTATACGGCGCCTAACTTTTGGGCGCTTCTTATAGAATTTGCCCTGTAATCCTCCAGTGCCCACCACTTTGAAATTCAAAAGTGACAAAAAGGCAGTCTATAAGTCCCCTTTCTCTTCCCCCCTTCTTAGTTGGGTGACTCAAGAAATGTCAGAAAATGTATGCAGATGCCTTCAAAATCATCTCTCTTTTTCTTTATCATATTAGCATGGTCATTTGAGTCTGTTTAAATTACAAAAATTCAAATATTGCAGAGAAGCTTATGTAGCTGGTCCCCCCCCCCCCCCCAAAAAAAAGGACAACTCAATTAGAAGTGTGAACTTTTAATTTGAAAATAGGTTCTGACTTTTTTTTATGAATAGTTCCCAAGATCAAGTCAATTTCCTTCATTACAGACATTATCAATAAAAAACAATTTGCACAGCATATCTAGTTTCAGCTTTCATCAGCAAGATTTTTACAGTATTCAGGTTTATGTGTGGCTTGCCATTCAAGTATTTTTTTTACTGACTTTATAACCCCTTGGAAAACTAGTTAATTTCCATCCCAGCCAGTTGATGCCTTACTGACATAAAGGTCAGTATAGCTTCTGAAGAATTTAATAACTGAAGAAGGAAGAAAAATAGAAAATCCCCTGTCCCTCCTCCCCATACCTCTATTTATGGTATAATGAAATAAAAGCTGCCATATGGTAGGTACATATTAATGGATGGCTTGGGATGTGAAACCCATAGTATTCTCAGTGGAGCCTACTTTTAGCTTGACAGCCACTAGTATATCTTGTTTTATTGTAGGGTGTAGGCCTTCAAGTTTACATGTTGAATATATGATGAAAACACTCTTCTGAATCTCCTATCAATGCAGATAATATTTCAGTAATGGTGAGGAATTATAAAGAAAACAATACAATTAAAATAGCACAGATTATATTCAGTGAGGGATTTAACTGAGGTATAGATTGGTAGTGAATTAACAGACTTGTGTTGCATTAATATGCATTGCTGATGCTATTTATTTATTAAGATATATTAACCATTCAAGGAAGTGTACAAGTATATTAGAAAAAGGTATGGTACACAAGACTATGAATATTATAATGTCTCTGTATCGCTCCATGGTGCCACCTCACCTTGAGTATTGCGTTCCATTCTGGTCTCCTTATCTCAAGAAAGATATAGCGGCACTAGAAAAGGTTCAAAGAAGAGCGACCAAGATGATAAAGGGGATGGAACTCCTCTCGTATGAGGAAAGACTAAAGAGGTTAGGGCTCTTTAGCTTGGAAAATAGACTGCTGAGAGGAGATTTGATCGAAGTCTACAAAATCCTAAGTGGTGTAGAATTGGTACAAGTGGATTGAATTTTTACTGCATCAAGATTTACAAAGACTAGGGGACATGCGATGAAATTACAAGGTAATACTTTTAAAACCAAGAGGAGGAGATATTTTTTTCACTCAGAGAATTGTTAAGCTCTGGAATATGTTGCCAGAGGATGTGATAAGAGCAGTTAATGTAGCTGGTTTTTAAAAAAGGTTTGGAAAAGTCTATAAACTGCTGTTGAGACAGACATGAGAGAAGCCACTGCTTGCCCTGGATCAGTGGTATGGAATGTTTGATTTTTTGCCAGGTAATTGTGACTTGGATTGGCTTCCGTGAAGAAGGGATAGTGGGCTAGATCAGTATATCACAAACTGTGTGCCTCCTGAGATTTCTGGTGTGCCGTGACACACTGGCGAGGAGGAGAGTAATCTACATTAGCTGCCTGCCTACAGGACATGCCTCTCGCAGCGAGAGGCACGTCCTAGAGGAAGTCAGCCAGCGCAGATGGCATTTCCGGTCCTCGAGAGCAGGAGCCAGGTCAGGTTTTCAGGATATCCACAATAAATATGCATGAGATAGATTTGAATCGCAAGGAGGCAGTGCATGCAAATCTATCTCATACATATTCATTGTGGATATCCTAAAAACCTAACCTGGCTCTAGCTCTCGAGGACCGGAATTGCCTACCCCTGCCCTAGACTGATCTTTGTCCCTCTTTTAGTTTTCCAGTCAACATTTTGCCAAATGCCAATTTATCTGTACAGAATAAGCTACTATAGTCTTGCCTGAATATACAAGTGGGTTCTAAGTTGCATAGCAAAGTGGGTGCTTGTTTTTTTGCTAGTTCAATGGTTTTATTGAATTTAGCAAATACAGTACAAGTGTGAACAAGCCAAAAAAGCTCAGAATACAGAGAAAAGAAAAATAGGCATGAGCCAAAATACTACACAGTGCAACAAACAGATAAAATATATGAATAAAAAAAATATATGTATATATAAGTAACTGCCAGAAAAAGAAAAGAGCAATATACCTAACAGGTGCTTCAGTAGAGCTCAATTAAGGAAAGGTACATATATGCAACAAGAAGCCATAAAGCCAATTTTAGCAAGATAAGTAAATAAAAGATCGCAATGATTGTTTTAATGTTATGAAGAGATGGAAAACAAAAAAATGAAGATATGCTGATATTTGTGTAGAGAAGTGATAAAATTAGGGAGCCAAGCACTGCTCCCTCTAAGCTGAGTGGGAGTCCTCGAACTGCATTGCTGCCAGTGGGGGGCAGTGCTTCAATATTGTGCTCTCAGGGCCTGATTCTCCAAAGTGCGTCCCGATTTTAGGCAGCTGTAGGCGTCCTACAGCTGTCTAATCAGCCAATCGGGATGCAACTTTGGACATTTCCAGCAAAACATCTAAAGTCAGAGGTGGAGAAACAGTCGTTCTCGAAATCGGCATCACAGCTGTCCAGATTTATTTTTTTTTTTAAATAGTCTACTTAGACATCTTGGCCCCCAGGATATCCAACTATATTCATCTTTTCTTGACCACAGAACTGTACAAGTTCAAAATGTCTTAGTGTAGATCATTTGGACATGGGAGGGGTCAGCAATATACTGGCCATACAGACATACCAACATAGCAGTGGGGCATCTTAGAGGGCACTGCTGTGAACTTCACAAAAAGGATGCCAGAAGTACATATCACCATAACCTTCTTCTAATGTATGGTGAGCTGTCCAAAACTCCCTCAAAACCTACTATAACCTGTCTACCACCTCAATAGCCCTAAGGCTGCAGGTGGCATCTACTATATATGGCAGTATAGTAGATTTTTTTGTGGGCTGACACTTTCTACCATAAGTGTGGTTAGACTTGCTTACAGGCTTGAGTTCTCCTCTCTATGGCTCACTAGCCCACTCACCAGGCTACTTAAGATAACTGTGTGATGCTCTACTAAGCTTTCCCAAACCAGATGCTGCTGATCTAGAGACAGGCATGTACTGTTTCATTTAGATTTTTGGGGGTGGGAGGGGGTCAGTGACCACTGGGGAAGTATGAGGGGGTCGTTACTTAATCTGGTCAGTTTGGGTACCATTTTGGCACTTAGATGCTTTTAATGGAAACCAAGCAAGATGGGGCAATACTGGATTAGTGCTTAGAAATGGGGAAAGTGTTTCTGATGGTACAGTGGGTGATCATCTGGCATCTAGTGTCCACTGCATGGTGTGGTTTAATATTAATGTCCATTATGGCATAAAAAGGTAGTAACAAACTGAAATGAGACTTTGTGCTAAAATAGCATGACTTGTGGTAAAATAACCCATCTTACCAGTAGCCCAGATTGATGAATTTCCTGCTAAATTAATTCTTTGCTTCAGTCTTCACCAAAGGAGATGTGGGGGAGATACCAGTGCTAGAAAGAAATGGTATTCAATGCCCCATTGCCACTCACTTTTTATACTCCTAAATTTAAGAGTTTAATGAAATTTTAAGTAAAATTTTAGGAAGCCAATCAGCCCTAGTAAATTTTCCAAAAGACCAATTTAGGAGCATTGGCCTCAAAAGGGGCCTTTTCGAGGGGCTGCTGAAAAGTTTCAGCCCAGCCGAGAAGTGAATGATACGTAGCCATGAATCTTCCAAGTTATTCCACACTTGTCTTGACACTTTTTGTTTCAATGGCACAAAATGAAACAAAAAGCATCAAGAAAAGTGTGGAATAACTTGTAAATTTCATGGCTCCACATCATTCTCCTCTTGGTTGGGCTGAGAACTTTTCAGCAGCCCTTTGCATACTAAAACATAGTATGTTCTAATGCAATTAGTGCATGCTAAATGCTAAGAAGTCATTTTATAGCTACAGTATGGGCATTTTAGCATTTAGTGCACACTAATTCCATTAGCACATTCTATGTTTCGGTAAAAGGGGACCAAAGTTAGAAACCTAAACCCTATGAATATAGGGGCCTTTATTAAACAAATGTGTTTCTTTTAACTGTCACATCTTTGGAGAAAACAGATGGAACATAAAACATATTAGTTTAGACAGAAAAACTATGTTGCAGGTGATGAGATATATTAATTCACACATTGCACTGCTACCCGGTTCTACTACATAATTAGTGATCTCTGTACTGGGCCAAGTGCTATTTGGAATGTTAATCTCATGTTTCTTCCAAGTGCTATCCAGAGCATTCACAAAAGAGCCTCATAGAGTAAATGTTGGAGGCCTGTTTCCTACCAGGCCAATTATAACTTGGATGAACATGCAAGGCTGTTATATCTGCGTAAATACGTTGGTTGCCAAGTATTTACAAGACAAACTGCCTGACAAACATTTCTATCAGTTGCCAGATGAAAGCATGTTAAAATGAACTTATTTCAGCCATTTTAAAGCCACTTAGGAATCTGTGAATGTAGCCGCATTTAAAACTAGCACATTAAAGCAAGTTATCTGCCAGTTTTAAAGCCATGATACATACAGGATTAATGTCTGATACACCAAACTAATAATAGAATGTGCAAGCATCACCGTGCATGCAACAAAAACTGTGTGGCTATGGTAATATTACCATATTCCGAGTTAAAGGCAAATGCAGGGAACCTTATCCTACTGACCATGAGACAAGAATATGTATCAGAGTCTGTCCAATTTACACTTAAAAAGTTTTTTGTAATCTTAACCAATCAATTTTCCTCTTCGAGGCTGGATTGTCAAAATTGAAATGGTCCCTCTGATACTCTCACCCAACATCAAGCATGCTTGTTGACAAACAAATTGTTAAATTATGTAAATAAATTCACACTCACATAACATCATCGCTTTTTACCAGCACTACCCATAACACTACAAGTCAAAGAAGCCAGCTACATATTGTTTATTGAAAACTTCGATATCACAATTAACGACTGGAGAGTCAATTCAGAGCAGTTTACATGAGCTTCTGTAAAGATATTACAATACAGAGTTATGCCATAATCAATCATCTTACATATATTACATTACATTGGTGTCTTCTAGCCTGCCAATACCTTTCAGTTCTAGGCGGTTTACATATATATATATATATACACATAGTTTCAAGTTTCAAGTTTATTAATTCTTTTGATTAATCGCTTAATCATAATTCTAAGCAATGAACAATTTAAAATACATTCAAAGGGGAACAGTACAATACAATACAATACAAACTTAAAACAATACAATAGGTTAAAAATTAACTCATCATATTCATAACATAAGGTAAAAAAGGGATAATGAAATACATTTTAATATAGGAAAGTAGAACAAAAAAGGAAAGGTACATGAGGGAACAAAAAATAAAAGCATATTAATAGAATAAAATCAATGACCTGGGTATTAAGAAATTAAATATCAAAGGCATCTTTAAAAAGAAATGTTTTTAAATTACTTTTGAATCTTCCTAGGTCCTGCTCCTTTCGTAAATATATTGGAAGGGCATTCCAGGTCTGTGGCGCGGTTACTGAAAAAATAAATTACTAGTATTGTGTACTATGTTCATACTAAATCCTATACACTTTCACAAAATGTATTAGGAAGAGATAGTTGCCCTGCAACACAAAAATATCTTTGTTGGATTGCTGCTTTAATCAAGTATTGCTATGTTATGTTATGAATTTGTATCCCATTGTATCCCTATAACACAGGTTCAAAGTGGGTTACAATATATCACAAAAATTACATAGCAGTCATAGTATATCAAAGTAGGAACATCTCTTATTAACAGGAATCCATTGAGATAATTCATTTAGCTGGAAAAAATATGTCTTCAACTTTTTCCTAGAAATCAAATAAAAAGTCAAACAAATATCCAATGGTAATGAATTACAGACCTTAATTGCATGATAACATAAAGACTTTTCATGTATTGATTTAAGCTTCACTTCTTTCATTGATGGATAAGACAACTAATAGAACCACATAATAATTGAAAAAACAAACCCCAAACAAACCTAGTGAATCTCTCCATACAAAGTCTTAAAGACCAAACAACCAAGCTTAAACTTAACATAAACTTAACATGCATCTTAATGAAAAACCAACTAAATCCACCAACAGATGAGTCACATGATCATATCTAGACTTCACATATATCAATCTTGCTGCTATATCCTGCACCAATCGAACCCTCTTCATACGTTTTACTGAAACTCCATCATAAAGATAATTACAGAAATCTATTTGTGACAAAACAGTAGATTGAACAAGCACTCTAAAGTATTATTGGAAAAAAATATCGATGAATTAATTGCAATTTGTCTTAATATATAGAATGATCTCTTACCTTATTTATTCATATACTGTCTATCAAATTACCTATGCAGTTTATACTCGGGTACTCAAGCATTTTCTTCTCTGTCCCAGTGGGTTCACAATATATCTAATATTGCAAGGGCAATGGAGGATTGAGTGACTTTTCCAGGATCACATTGAGATTTGAACCCACAACCTCAGGGTGTGGAGGCTGTTGCTCTAACCACTACACCACTACCTAATGAAAAACCTAGTAAAACTCCCAACACCTTAGAGATTTTGTCTATTTTAAGATTTAATCCATTCAGTGTTTAAACTGATGTAGGAAGAGACTTTTCATACAAACTAAACCATAAGTTTGGTTTTCTCCTCATTAAGGGCTCCTTTTATCAAGCAGCAGTAGAGCTTTTTACCGTGGGCCAGCGAGGTAAATGCTTCAGTGTTTATCCAATTCCTATATCACAGCATTTACTTCAACAGCCTACCACTTCTTGAAAAAAGGGGCCCTAAATTTTAGATGCTATTCTGATGCCCACTTCTTAATTTTTTTTCAATGGCTGCTGCTAATGTTCTAGAGCAGTGTTTTTCAACCATTTTACACCTATGGACCGGCAGAAATAAAAGAATTATTCTGTGGACCGGCATCAGTCCGTGGACCAGCGGTTGAAGAACACTAGTTTAAGTCGTGGACCAGACCCCACCCATCTCTACCCAATCTCCACCCCAGACCCCGCCCCCATAATAATACTAATTGTAATACTATTTTTTCCATTCATTTTTCACAGATACACAATATAATCTTATTAAGAACACATAACGGTTAACCACAAAATTAAACTACACAAAGCACACTGACAGCAGATGTAAATTCTCAAAATTGACATAATTCAATCACTAAATTCAAAAATAAAATCATTCCCCCCTATCTTTGTTGTCTCCCTCCCTCCATACTATGCCTTATCTTCTGGCCTGGTCCCTCCTGGCCATTTTATGCCGCCCCCGGTATTATCTTCAGGCCGGCTCCCTCTTCCTCACTGATGCAGTGCACAAAGCTGCGGGCACAGAAATATAACTTCAAAAACTGCATTAAGATCTTATTCAAAGACAAAGTCACACTTTCCAATTCTTGATTCATAGATGATATAGGGCTTCTTCCATCAAACTGCACAAGCAGTTTGTAGCGCTGTGAGCTGCGCTGAATCGCTCACGCTGCTTCTGATGCTCATGAGTGTCAGGAGCAGCGCGGGCCATTCAGCGCGGCTCTCTGCAATAAAAACTGCTAGTACAATTTGATAGAAGAGGCCCATAGTATAAGTGTAGCTGATATATTTAAATCTACCATTTTATTTTTAACATAAGAATATAAGAATAGCCCTGCTGGGTCAGACCATTGGTTCATCTAGCCCAGTATTTTGTTTTCCACAGTCACAAATACTGTCAAAACCCAAATAGTAACATTCCATGCTACTGATCCCAGGGCAAGCAGAGGCTTCCCCTGTCCGTCTCTATAACAGACTATGGCCTTTTCCTCAAGGAACATGTCCAAACATTTTTCAAACCCAACGATGTTAACCACTTTTACCACATCTTCCAGCCCTAGGAGCCAGCTCTCTAGGCACTGTGGGTGCATGAGCACCCTCAATATTTGAGCAAACTCATTGACTATGTGCAGGAAAGGGTAATTTCCTTTGGGTTTAGCACCCCAATCATTTAGAAAAGTTGGCTCCTATGCTTCCATCAACGAGTTCTAGAACTTAACTATTCTTTGGTTGAAAAAATATTCCTCCTATTTGTTTTACAGGTATTTCCATGTACTGTAAATAATAGGCAGTGGAATGCTATTTGGTTTGGGGGGGAGGGGGGAGCTCCACCATAACCTCAGTGGAATCCTGCAGCAAGGCCCATCACCAGCTCCCGACTCCACCCCCTTCCTTCTTCTAGCGTTGTACTTTAAATCTTCAGGGCAGATTCTGTGCAGCGTCAACGAACAGGCCTGCGCCCGGAAGTAGATTGAAGAGTTTCAGGGCAAGCCTGCTCGTTGACATTGCGCGTTGGCTGCCCCTATGATATAAAGTACAACATTGGGAAACAGGTGGGAGGGCGAGCAACAACCATCGACCGTCAATTTTTGGGGAGGCTATGGCCCCCGTGGCCTCCCCGTTCTGACACCTATGCAGTAAATTTATTGAGTGTCCCCCAAATCTTTGTAATTTTTGAAAGGGCAAAAATTCAATTTATTTTTACCCATTCTACACCACTCAGGATTTTGTAGACCACAATCATATCTTCCATCAGCTATCTCTTTTCCAAGCTGAAGAGTCCTAACATCTTTCCTCATGTGAAAGGAGTTCCATCCCCTTTATCGTTTTGGTCACTCTTCTTTGAAGTTTTTCTAATTCTGCTATATCATTTTTGGAGATATAGAGACCAGAACTAAGTGCAGTACTCAAAGTGAGGTTGCACCACAGAGTGATACAGAGGCATTATATTATTCTTGGTCTTATTTACCATCCCTTTTCTAATAATTCCTAGCGTTGTTTGTTTTTTTTGGCTGCTGCCGCACATTGAACAGAATGTTTCAGGGTATTGTCTACGATGACACAGGATATAGTATAATTTATTCAGGAAAAAAATATTTCCAGGGAAAAATTTAATACATCAGTTAGGTATTTTTAATAAATATTGCCTGGTGAAATCCCCATAGGCTTAGGGAAGTTCAAGAATCTTAAATTAAGGGCTCCTTTTACGAAGGTGCATTAGGGCCCTAACGCGCGGAATAGCACATGCTAAAATGCCACACGCACTAACCACTACCGCCTCCTCTTGAGCAGGCGGTAGTTTTTTGGCTAACACGTGCTAAATGGAGCCCTAAATCTCTTATTATAGTTTTATATCTGTTCAATTTTTCTGTGAAGTACTAATTTATCTTTAATCATAGTTGCTGAAACTTCTTGCAAGGATTTTACATCATGTTTAACAACAGATAACTGTGCAGAAAACTCTTTTTTTTGTCCCATCCAAATTCTTATTCAAATCATCAAATTTACTCACAAGGGTAGTTATCCCCTTAGAAGACTTTTCAACCTTTACATCCAGTTTTTGGAGAGCTTTCATGATGCTCTCCAATGACACCACCACAGGAGCACCAGCTACAAATTATATATTACCTGCAGAGCCTCCAACTTTTCTCTTACAAGACGCTCTAGTCGACACCCCCTTCCCCAAGCTCTTGTAGAGATCAGTTCCCCAGCAGAGTCAAAAGGATGTGATGGTGGATTGAGCACTGGAGGGAAGAGCGACACATCTAACTCAAGAGCTATGGGTTCTCCTTCACCTGAAGCCTCAGTTGGGTTATCACCTCTGGATTGTGGAATAGAGGTTCTAGTTGTGTAGTGTGCAATTGACTGCTGCACTGGGAAAAAGATCAAGGAGTCAAAGGAGCTACCTTTACAACCCCTTAACTCTTAGTATAGGGCATAATGATCCAAAGAAGCAAAATCCGATGCAGCAGGTAAAATGCACTGCAAACACAAACAGATTTACACTCCCATCTTGACCACTCTCCCATTGCATTCAATTATTGATGGTTCAGAGCTTATTATCCCCAATTTTTTGTGCACACATCTCAGAAGCACACCCAAAATTTGGCACACAACTTTGAGTGCCATAAATAGAATCTGGGGGTCTATTCTCTATGCTTACTTTGTCAGATTTTCAAAGAAAAAGTATTGCATTGGCATACTATTACATAAAAATGTAAGAATTTGCCGCTGCTGGGTCAGACCAGTGGTCCATCGTGCCCAGTAGTCCGCTCACGCGGCAGCCCCCGGGTCAAAGACCAGTGCTCTAAATGAGTCCAGCCTCACCTGCGTATGTTTCAGTCTAGCAGGAACTTGTCCAACTTTGTCTTGAATCCCTGGAGGGTGTTTTCTCCTATAACAGACTCCGGAAGAGCGTTCCAATTTTTTCCCACTCTCTAGGTGAAGAAGAACTTCCTTACATTTGTACGTTATCTATCCCCTTTCAACTTTAGAGAGTGCCCTCTCTTTCTCCCTACCTTGGAGAGGGTGAACAATCTGTCTTTATCTGCTAAGTCTATTCCCTTCAGTATTTTGAATGTTTCGATCATGTCCCCTCTCAGTCTCCTCCTTTCAAGGGAGAAGAGGCCCAGTTTCTCCAATCTCTCATTGTATGGCAACCTTATCTTTCTAGCCATTCCTCACATCTGCGTTCGTGCCTCCATATCATCCACCCACCCCTGGCAATCCTACTGTGTCACTCCAGGAAGAGTTTATAGGCAATCAGGAGGTTGGTCTTAGGATAGACAGAAAAAGAGTCCAGATCCTGCATCATCTCCCTTCTCTTGTCTCTGATAGAGCCAATGCACCATCCTCTGTTGCTCAATCTGCGACCTCAGGTGCTGCATAAATTGAGGTCCTGTTTGGAGTACTGTATAGAGTTCTGGAGACCACACCTTTAGAGTGATATAAACAGGATGGAGTCGGTCCAGAAGGCAGTTGCTAATATGGTCAATGGTATTCATAATAAAGCATGTAGGGACAGACTCATAGACCTCAATATGTATACAGTACTTTGGTAGAAAGATGAGAGAGGAGATATGAAGAGACATTTTAAATATCCCCATGTCATAAATACACAGGAAGGGAGTCTCATGCAACTGAAATGACTCTCTGGAGTGGGAGAGCATAAGATATAGATAAAATGAGATAAACTCAGAAGCAATCTAAGGAAATACTTCTTTAAGGAAAGGGTGGTGAATATATGGAATGACCTCCTAGTGGAGGTGGTGGAGAGGAGGACTGTACAAGGGAGTGCTGAAAAGTTCTCAGCCCAACCAACCAATTTCCTAAATTCTGAGCATTGTTTTGCCACTGTAGCTGAAAAGAATGTTGTCTTATTTTGTTAAGTGCCAATTTGCAAAAATGAAATTCTGTTTTGACATTGTTTCAGATCATTGACTGAACCATATCCACATCATTCTCTTCTTGGTTGGTCTGAGAACTTTTCAGCGCACTGGCCTGTTCTAAAATCCGCTTCTGTGGTTTTGTAAAAGGCGAGGGGTGGGGGGTTGAGACAGGTACAGTAGAACGCCGATGATCTGAACTCCAATTATCTGGACACCCAATTATCCGAACCGGTGCTGGCGTTTGTGTTTAAATTCAAAAGTACAGTAGTGTACGTTGTACTGTACTGTAATGCAGATACTAGAAACAGGTTATTAAAGAAAAATACGGTACAATACAAAGATTATGTAGAAGATTTGTAAAAAGGAGTATGTGCTACTGAAATACTATGAGTACCTAGACTGCTTTTTCATTTTTCTCCCAACTCCCATGAGGAAAGGTCTCTACAGTACAGTGTTGTGTTTCTTCAAAAACAAGAAAATTAAACTTCTGATAAAGCGAAAAAGGGTTGTCCTGTTATTAAAAGACAAAATGGACATTGTGGAAGTTAAAAAAAGGGAGTGAACTTGATCCTCGTGATTTCCTGCGGGTCCATGCCCATGGTGGTAATGAGACTGAACACTTAGGGCTCCTTTTATCAAGGCGCGCTATGGGGGTTAGCGCATCGGACATTTCATCACGCGCTAACCCCCACGGCAAGCCTAAAAACTAACACCTCGTCAATGGAGGCGTTAGCGACTAGCGCTGCAGGTGGTTGAACGCGCGGTATTCTGCGCATTAACCGCCTACTGCACCTTGATAAAAGGAGCCCTTAAGCAAACAGACAGGATCTGATCCAAATAAATACTATGCCAAAGATAAGTGTTTCTGCCAGTCATGCTAGCATGGTATTGCGGTCTACATGTTAAAAGCAGCTGACAAATCCAGCAGTAATAATCCCTTGTCTCACTTTCTATGAAGGTCATCTAGTAGGGATTTTAATCTGAAGGTCATAGTAGGGATATGAGAACCATCTCCATTCCATAACCACATCTGAATCCAAATGAATTCCAATCTAGCCAATTTCTCTCTTTTAATCAAATGATGAGTTAAATGCAAACTGTTCTAGAGGTTTTCCTAGAAATTGGATGTTAGATATGGGTCTGTAACTTGCAAACTTGACCTGATCAAGGTTGTTCTTCCTTAGCAGAGGACACACCATTACCCTTTTCAATGCTGGTAGTTGTTCATGAAAAAGAGAGAATTTAATGGATTTTGTGTCTCTTTCTATGAGACTCTCTTTTATGGGTAGAGGTTAAGGGAGTAGCTGGATGATTAAAGGTCTCTCAGGATTTTGTGAAGGCCTTCCTCTGTTATTGGATTAAAAGAATCCCATGTTTTAGCCATTTAATTGTGCACTGTTTTGATTTACTGGTTGGAACAGGAAGGCAATATAAAACTTTCTATAAATAAATATAGTACATTTAAACAGGTCTTGGCTAGACATTGAATTGCCCTTCCAAAATATATCCATTAGCCAGCACTGGCTTCTCTGTTTTTTAAGCTCTTATGCGGTTAGCATTGGCTGCTCTCGGCAACGGTGCTTTTGAGTATCGACCTGCAAACACTCCTTTATTAACCATAATAACCATTAAAGAAATTGAATTGTACCTATTGGCCTTCTTATTGACTATTTTGTTTCACATTTTCACATTACTCCATGGTGAATGTCCTTGCCATAGGCTCTATCACAACACTGATAAAATGATTCACACAGAATTATGGAAATTTCAAGAAGAGATCCGAGGGGAAATGTAATTGAAGAAAGATGATTAAATCCAAACAGAGCAAACAGAAATCACGTGTAAATTAAATGTCATAGGCCTGCAATCCTAGCTTGAAGGGTGCACTTAATAAGTAATTAGTACGGCGAATGCATCAGCAGCAGGTAATGTTTTATTGGAAGTGGTGCTATTATGCAATCTGATTTTATATTTAAGATTGCATGTTTCTTCGTTACCTTACTACAAAATGAAAACCACTACTGTGCAAAGTTCAGAGGTGTGCACAAAAATAAATCTGTTTGAAAGCAAGGGGCTCTTTTATGAAAGTGTGGTTTTATACTTACTGTGCCTTAATAGCAATCATTAGTTTGTGGGAAGTGTAAAGTAATTGGTGGCAGTATTTCCTGCAGTAGACATAGTAATGTGAAGGGGCATTTTCGATAGGACGTCAAAGTCAGAGTTTGGACATTTTGAGAAAGACGTACAGAAATTCAGTAGTAAAAATGCCCATTCTCAAAACTGCCACACGTCTAACTTTTATAAAAAAAAATAAACTATCTAGACATTTTAACCCTTAGTACATTTATCTTTTTTTTGACATTCCCAAATATAAAGATGTCCACATGAAAAACACATAAAAGCAAGCTGTTCGGATATGGTACCCAATTGTCTTACCCCATCAGAACAGCTTGCCATCAGCTGATTGCAGCAGGGAAATCCCCATCAGCTGAGACAGTTTTGGGGATTCCTGCTGGCTCAGCTGATGGAGATTCCCCCTGACAGGATCAGCTGAGCTGGCAGGGAGATTCCTCTCTTCTTCCTTCCCTCACAAGCACCAATGCCCCAGCCCTCTCCACAGAGAGCTCACACACTATACCCTTCTCCTTCAACATCCCCCAACATACTCCTGACATCCCCCCCCCCTCCTCTGGGACAAAAATCAGCAGGAGGGATGCCTACTCCAGCCTACTGCTGGGCCCCATCAAACCCCAACTCCCCACCCCAAACTGCAGCACCCTTGATCCCATGGTACCCCACCATGCTTTGATTATTGTTATAGGACGTGTTATATGAGTGTCAGGAGCAGCGCAGCTCCCTGCGCTAGAAACTATCACAGTTTCGTAAAAGAGGGGGATAGACTTTAGAAGTCTATCCAGTACTGACCTACTGGAGTTGCTGTTGAAGTTCACGCCAGCCTACCAAAACCATCTCATTTGCCCAATCATATTCTAATCAGTGATCTTCTGTGTTCATCCCATGCTTTTTTTAATTCCATCATAGTCTTCTTCTCCTTCACCTCCCTCAGGAGGGCATTCCAGGCACAGGTTTTCTGTTTCTGATAACCTAAAAAATTGTTACTATGATTTTTGGCAAGTTCTCTTCATATTCTTTCTTAGCTTTCTTTATCAATGTTTTGAATCTAACTTGCCAGTGCTTATATCTCTTATTTTCTTCATTTGGATACTTTTTCATTCTTGAAAGGATGTGTTTTTGACTCTAATGGCCTCTTTCACTTCATCTTGTAACCATACCGGCACTTGTTTTCTCTTCTTTCCACCTTTGTAAATATGTGTAATACATCTGGTCTGGACTTCCAAAATGGTATTTTTAAATTACAACCAAACAGTGCATAAAAGAGGGCCATGAAACATACAAACTTCAGCTGTCTTGATTGGACTTCTCCACTGTTTGTTTGGTTGCGTCTGACTTGTGGAGGTGACTCTCCTGTTCTGCACTTTCATTTTTAAATTACATCTACACTTAGTTTTCAATCCTAACCTTTGCTACCAATATTTTTTGCTTCTTTTTAACCATTTTCCTCATTTTATTGCAGTCACCCTTTAGAAAACTAAATGCTGCTAGAGTAGATTTTTTTAGTGACGTCACCCCAGATAGCTAATCTAATCTAATCTAATCTAAACCTTAAGTTTATATACCGCATCATCTCCATGAGAATGGAGCTCGACACGGTTTACAAGAACTTAAAATAGTGGGTAGAGAAGAAGAAAAAGGATTACATGACCTTATGTGTAGAAGGGGGAAGAGAAAGGGGGGAAGGATAGAGCTACAAATTTGATCATGTTATGATCACTGTTTAAAGTAACAACAATATATATAATGGCAGAACCCTATATTAAACGCTCAAAGGGTGATTACCAGCAACCAAGAATTAACAAGATCAAAAAAATGTTTTTGTATATATATATATATATAACATTAAATAAATATGAAACATGTCAGTATGGGCCCAATCTCAGTATCGATAACCTTTCCCGGCCCCGGACCAAAGCTCACAAAAAAACCTAAATAAGCTTTGACGCATACATCATTTGACCCTTTGAGCATTTAATATAGGGTTCTGCCTTTATATACATTGTTATTGCTTTATACATTTTTTGGCAGTATTTTTGAGTTTTGATGATCACTGTTTCCCAGCAAACCCAACACAGTTACCTCTTGTATTATGCTTTGCATTCCACTAAGGACCAAATTTAAAATTGTTTCCCTTCTTATTAGTTCCTGAATCAGTTACTCCAAGAAGAAGTCATTTATGATGTCTAGAAATTTTACCTCCCTGAAACTCCCTAATGTAACATTTATCCAGTCAAAGTTAGGGTAATTGAAATCACCATTATTATACTATAGCCAAATTTGCCAGCTTTCCTAATCTCTGAAAACATTTCTTCATCTGTCTGCTCATTCTGTCCTGGGGGACGGTAGTATAACCTTACCTGTATGTTCCTTCCCTTCACACATGGAATTTCTATGCAATATGGATTCCAAACTGCTATGTCATGCAGAATGTTTATTTTGTTTGGTTCAATTCCCTCTTTAATATATAGTGCAAACTGCCCCCCCTCCAATTGATTTACTCTATCCATGCAATATAATTTGTACTCAGGTAACATAGTGTCCCATTGATTGTCCTCCTTCCACTAGGTCTCTAAGATTCCTATTATTGTATATCTATCTCATCATTCAATGTTATATACTCTAACTTCTCCTGTTTTATTTTTTAGGCTTCTAGCATTTGTATGTAAATACTTCAAAATGTGTTTTTACCTTGTATCTAAAACCTGCAAAGAAGATGACAGGAATAATTTGAGTCCTTTACTCTGCCTTCCTCTTAAACATGCCTGGCTTCCTTTCACCATTATTGAAAACCATCTATTGGGACTTCCTAAATATCCAGTTTCAATAGTATCCTTCAAGGATACTCCACACCAAACCATCCGCTCCAGGGTGTCTGTCAGCTTCCCTCCATCTCAGTTTAAAAGCTGCTCTATCTTCTTTTTAACCGTTAATGCCAGCAGCATGGTTTCATCCCGGTTAAGGTGGAGACCATCCTTTCGGCATAAGCTCCCCCTTTTCTAGAAGGTTGTTCAGTTCCTATGAAATCTAAATCCCTCATCATTACACCATCGTCTTAACCACACATTGAGACTTCAGAGCTCTGCCTGCCTCTTGGCTCCTGAGGATAGAACTGGGAGCATTTCTGAAAACGCTACCCTGGAGGATCTGGATTTCAGCTTTCTACCTAAGAGCCCAAATTTGGCTTCCAGAACCCCTCCCACATGTTCCTACATCATTGGTACCTACATGTACCAAGACAGCCATCAACTCCCCGGCACTATCTAAAATCCTATTAAGTGATGCGTGAGATCCACCACCTTCACACAGGGCAGGCAAGTGACCAGGTGATCCTCACACCCATCAGACACCTAGATATCTACATGGCTAATGTTTTCATATATTTTATATTTCATGAATTTAAACTTTTAAATAAATTAGTACTTTTCTCTTTATGTCTCCGTTATGGACCCACCACCTACATGGAAGATGTTTTGCTATTTTGCTTCATGTATGCATTCAAAATCACGGTATTCTTTTTTTTTTTTTTTAATTCATTTTCAAAATTTCATTAAGTGTTAAATATAATCATACACATTAACAATAAATACATCACTTAAAAACATTCATTGGTACATTACATAAATTTTTATCCCTTCCCCTTTCCCATCCCTCCCAATCTTATATTCCATTATCATATAAAATATGCAATAATAAAATATCCCCCTCCCCACCCCTTAAACTGATAAATCATGGTATTCTTTAACACTGCAAGCATATTTTCAGAACGCCCCTTCTCTTCCCATAGCTATGTCCCCTTTTGGGTGTGCACTATGGGATTTTGGCACCCAATATTATAGAATACCACATAGCAAGAGAGAAGGGCAGAGTGGCTGAATCCATGTGGGATGTGTGAAAGAGAGAAGGGCAGGTGGGATGTGTCTGAGAGAGAAAGAAGGGCAGAGTGGCTAAGGGCAGGTGGGATGTGGGATGTGTGAGTGTGAGAGAATTTGCCCATAGTGACTAATCAAATTTCATGTTTCATTTTCTCAGAGAAAAGATGAAACTGTATTGGTTACTAATGGCAACTTTTGTGGAGATCTTCCTTTTCTCCTGTCATTGTTCAATTTCACTCAGTTTGTAAGAATGGCACAGCACCTGTCAAAGGACCAGTTCGTATGAGAGTCAGATCATGACACCTATGCTTTTGTCTGTTCAAAAGTTGCAGTGACCCATATTTGTTACATATGTTGCCTAGTTAGTTACTGTTTAATAATAAAATGCCCATTTCAAAATCTGAGCTACTGAGCTCGGGGATACTCCATTGAAAACTTTTCGATCTAGGGGTGCTTATCTTGAAGTTGGGAAACACTGGACTAGAGCAACTGCCATTTCTGTAGAGCAGTGGTCTCAAACTCAAACCCTTTGCAGGGACACATTTTGGATTTGTAGGTACTTGGAGGGCCTCAGAAAAAAATATGTCTTATTAAAGAAATGACAATTTTGCATGAGGTAAAACTCTTTATAGTTTATAAATCTTTCCTTTTGGCTAAGTCTTAATAATAATATTGTCATTTATAGCTAAAGAGACATATGATCAAGAAACTGTTTTATTTTACTTTTGTGATTATGATAAACATACCGAGGGCCTCAAAATAGTACCTGGTGGGCCGCATGTGGCCCCTGGGCCACGAGTTTGAGACCACTGCTGTAGAGGGTCCAGTTCTTTAGAATAAAGTTACCAGGACCTTTATACAGTAGTTATGCGATGAGGTGACCCAGTTTATAAACTTCTGAAAACAAATTTATTTTGCATGCTTTTTTGGCCTGATTGTGTACAGCAGTAACTGTTTTGAATTTATCATGCAACACTGATATTATTTGTGTGTTTTCACTTTATATTTTTAATAACCTGCCTAGCTTTGTGAGCAGGTACATGTTTATAAATAAATAAATGCAATGAAAATGAACATTTTTTGGTCAAGCCTTTTGATCTTACAATCATAAAATAAAGATAAATTTGATTTGAATAGGAACGTGAACTTTGCCTGTCTCTGTTCAGTATATCAGATACAATTAGACACATTTCAGCATGGTTCACAGACTGGGGATAAATGGCATTAGGACTGTGGAGATTATTTACTTATAGGCATGCTTTTGAGGGTCAGTCTGTCATCTGCTTGTCTGTCCATTCATATGCATAGGCCGACCCTACGAGAATATCGCTAAGCTCCATTTTGCACCCAGAGCTCTTGCTTCATCCCACTAGATAACCAGCAATGGACCCCCAGATAAGTCCTATGGGTTCAAAAAGCGTCGATGTGGGTGGGAGGAGCATTGAGAGGTTCGGTTTTGGCTGAGGGGTTCAAATGGGGGGGGGGGGAGGAACAGGGCAGAGGATCGACTGTCCCTGGCTTTACTGGGGCAGCTGTACTGTCAGACTGCTGATAGTGCAGCTGTGCCTACCACCACCTTTTGAGGTCATGTTAAGTGTAGCTGCACTATCAGAAGTAATTACAGCTAATGCATGGTATGTTTTATTACTCTTTTTTGTGTTTTTTTAAATAATTATGTATGCATTCGTGTGAATCGCTTAGGTGTAAGCGGGCTAAAATAATTTTTAAATAACTAACCACCCCTTTTTCAATACCATAGCATGGTTTTTAACCTTGGCCGCAGCGGTAACAGCCCCGACACTCATAGAATTCCTACGAGCGTCAGAGCTGTTATAGCTGCGGCCAGCGCTAAAAACTACGCTATGGCTTTGTAAAAGGGGGTGGGGGTGGGAAGGGTGTTATATAAATACTGCTCCATATGCTTGCTCTCACAGGCAAATCATTGTTCACTCTGCTCCTGCAACACCCACTTGCTGTTCTTGCTCATGTTAAGTGCCAGCCCAGGTTTTTTGCCAAGCTGGATGATTTTAATGTGAGGTAAGCTCATGCTATTGCTAAAATCTGCACTAGCTACTTAATGCAGGGGTGTCCAACCTGCGGCCCGAGGGCCACATGCGGCCCCTTGAAGTATTTTGTGCGGCCCCAGTTGAGGGCGATGCAGTCTTTTCCCCTGCTGCCACCAGGTGTATACCGTCTTGCCGGCTCCCTCCTCTGTGTTGCTGCAGCGTTTGCGCGTTTGTGCAGCTCCAGAAACATTTTTTCTGGCCAATGCGGCCCAGGGAAGCCAAAAGGTTGGACACCTCTGACTTAATGCAACTCAGTAAAAGGGTCCTTTCATTTCACAAAAAATTGAGATACACATCTTGAGAGCGATCCTCTGGCTGACTGGAAGCCAATGAAACGGTCGGTGACTGCGAAGTAATATGCTTCCATTGCAATCTGAACCATCTGGATCGATCACATGGTATACTGCAATTAATCACATTTAATTTGACAGTTTTAATTTCAGTTTTTAATGCCAGCTGCTAATCTAAGAATAAAGAATTAAATTGTTTGTTTGAAGTTCATATATTTTCATTTAATTTGTTCAACTAAGCATGGCATTTGTCAATATCCAACTTTTAGAACTACTGCGTGCAAACAAAACATTTAGCACAACTCATCACCAGCACAAATACTGCAGTTATACCAACTTTAACGAAAAAAAATATGCACTGAAGTATTTATTATTATAAACATATATTCCCTAAAGGCTGATTAGAATAATTCCCAAATCTTAAACGACTGATAGTTGAGTCTCTCTCTCCTCCTCCCTTTCAATATCTCTCTGAGTGATGTCATGCTTCTGAGGATTAAGAAGCTGACACTAGGGGTCTGGCTTTAGCTCATGCCTTTTTCAGCTGTAGCACAAGGTGAGTTACATTCAGTTGCAGGAGACATTTAGGTTGCAGATTATCACTGGACTCTGTCTAAACACTTATCCATCACACCATAGCATATAAAGGGTCATAGATTTGATACACACTCTTTCTGTGGTAGAACCAAACCAGTTTATTTTTATTCTACGAGGTGCCACTGAAAAGTTCTCAGCCCAACCAACAAAAATGGGGTATTCTTCATCGAGGGCTATACACGTGGAGGAGCATTTTCAAAACATATGTCTAAGTACGATTTGGACATACGACGCTAGATGTTCAAAGTTGTAAGCAAGAAAATGCCTATTTTTGAAAGGCAAAGGTATCTCTAGATGTCGAGGCCATTGCGATGTCTAACTTTATACCAAGTCCCAAATGCCCAGTCCATTTGGATGTGGGAGGGGCCAGTCCTGCAATGGACTGGCCACCCAGACATGGCAACAGAGCAGTGGGGCACCTTACTGGGCACTGCTGTGAACTTCACATAAAGAATGCCAGGTAAATATCTCACCAGAACTCCAAAACCCACTATACCCACCGGTCTATAACCCCAATAGTCCTTATGGCTGCAGATGACACTTATATGGCAGTAGAGTAGAGTTTGGGTTTTTTTGGTGGGCTCACATTTTCTACCAATAATGGAGTGGTTAGAGTGGCTTATGGGACTTACTACCCCTCTCTATAGTCCATCAGGCTACTTAATTGCAGCTCTACTAGGCTTTCCTATACCAGGTTCTGATGTTCTGGAGACAGGTATGTACATTTGTATTCTGATCTTTGTGGGTGTGAGAGGGTCCATGAGTAATGGGGGAATGTGGGAGTGTCTTACCTTGATGCATGCAGTGGTTATCTTTTCAGTTTGGACACCTTTGTGGCACTTAGACCCTTCTAAAACGGGTCTAGTTCCAAATGTATAAGTTCTGTCCAGGATGACTTGCAAAATGTTTGATTATCCATGGCTAACCCACCCTTGAGACTGCCCAAAGCCCGCCCTTAACATGCCTCCATCACGCTTATTTCGTGCTCTGAACATACAGAGGTTGTATGTACAGAGAGACGGTTTTGATTAGGACATCCTGGTGATTAGGACGTCCAAGTGCTGATTTAGGATGCTTTTTGGACATCTATGTTTTTTTTATTATGGCCTGCTTAGTCAAACGAGTTAACACTTTTTTTTCATTCCGTATTTTTCCAACAGAATGAAAAAAAGTGGAAAATCGTTGGACTAAGTGTATAGCCCTCAAAGGAGGCTGCCCCAACTTTGTTGGTTGGACTGATAATATTTCAGCAGTCCCTCCTATATAGGTGCTTACCACATGATAAAGAAGAAGAATGCACATTTCTCTAGTAAAATAATGGCAAACATGTTGAGTAAATTTAAATTCGTTAGCACAAATCAGATGAGGTAATACATAATGCTGAGATTTCTTCATCATCTTACTGATTAGCAATTATTTCATTTTCCTTTGGTGGCCAGCCACCTCCCCTGCCTCAAACACTACAACAACCATCATCATCATCACCTTTCCCAATGGCATGCCTGTAGGGCTGAGAATATCCTTGCTAGCCTGAAATTTTGGAGGTGTGGCTTCAGTATCACCTTGAATTGACAAAGAACAACAGAGTAACAACAGGCCTGTTCTCTTCATGAGCATATTAAATGTAATTCCCGATTCATTAAACCTAAATAGATGCTGGAGTACCAGCATCCCCTTCTTCCTCTGTTTTTTTTGTTTTTTTTCTTTGGGGGGGGAGGAGAATTCATTTTAATCAGCATATCCATCAAGTAATTTCAAATACTCTCTTCCAATTATTCTACACAGAGACTTCCATTCTCCCCTCAAAAATGCATGAGCTTCCCATAGTGGTTCGTATTATTCAAATGTATGCTCTGTTTCGCAAAAATCTGAAAACATGGCTTTTTCAAAAAGCCTTTGTTAGGGGTTTAGTTTGACCTTGACTCGGCATTATGGGGATGATTCTAGAAGTGGCGCCTAAATCATCTGGCACCAGCTGTGTGTCAAGATCGCACTTAGGCATTGTTTAAAGAATCACGGCTAGCAGGGCTTATGTAAAACTTTAGGAAACTAAAATGTAGGCCTACATTTCAGGCACCTAAGTTTTTGGAGAAACATGCTTGGTGGCACCTAAGTCATGCTCCACCCATAGAAATGCCCATTTAGGCATTAGGTGGTGCTATGCGCCGTGCGATAGATGCATATCTTTTATAGACTTGGATAGGCGCCTACCGTATTTTCGCGGATATAACGTGCGCGTTATACGCGTTTTTATGTACCGCGCATACCCTTCGCGCGTTATATGCCTGAGCGCGGTATACAATTTTTTTTTTACATATTTCACACCCCGCCCGACGCCCGATTCATCATCCGGAAGGACGCTCGCACCCCCACCGCTCGCACCCCCACCCCGAAGGACCGCCGACTCCCCGACAATATCGGGCCAGGAGGGAGCCCAAACCCTCCTGGCCACGGCGACCCCCTACCCCCACCTCGCACTACATTACGGGCAGGAGGGATCCTAGGCCCTCCTGCCCTCGACGCAAACCCCCCTCCCCCCAACGACCGCCCCCCCCAAGAACCTCCGACCGCCCCCCAGCCGACCCGCAATCCCCCTAGCGACCCCCACGACCCCCCCACCCCTCTTCCCTGTACCTTTGGTAGTTGGCTGGACAGACGGGAGCCAAACCCGCTTGTCCGGCAGGCAGCCAACGAAGGAATGAGGCCGGATTGGCCCATCCATCCTAAAGCTCCGCCTACTGGTGGGGCCTAAGGTGCGTGGGCCAATCAGAATAGGCCCTGGAGCCTTAGGTCCCACCTGGGGGCGCGGCCTGAGGCACATGGGCCCAACCCGAAAGTCAGGGCGGGTGAACGGTGAGTCGGGGCAACCAGAGGAGAGTCGGGGAGGGCGAAAGGAGAGTCGGGGTGGCCAGAGGAGAGTCGGGCAGCATGCGCGGTATACCCATGAGCGCTGTATACAAAAGTTTCCGTACATACAAGTGTGGTTTCTGCGCGCTATACCCGTGTGCGCGTTTTACACGGGTGCACGTTATATCCGCGAAAATACGGTATTATCCATGTATTTTTTTTTAAGCGATTATTAAGCCTACTAAGGCTAGTTTACCAATTAACTCCCCATTTTACAAAACTGTGAAAGCATTTTTTTATTACAGGCCAGTGTGCTGAATGATCTGCACTGCTCCTATCACTCATAGAGTTCCTATGAGCGTTGGGAACCGTGCAGAGCATTCAGTGCGCCGGTCTGCGCTAAAAACTGCTTTTGTGGTTTTGTAAAAGGGGGGATAAGTTAGGCACCTAAGAGGTGCCTAACTTTTGGCATCCTTTATAGCAGGGGTAGGGAACTCCGGTCCTCGAGAGCCTTATTCCAGTTGGATTTTCAGGATTTCCCCACTGAATATGCATTGAAAGCAGTGCATGCAAATAGATCTCATGCATATTCATTGGGGAAATCCTGAATACAGCTCTTGAGGACCGGAGTTCCCTACCCCTGCTTTATAGAATCAGCCCCTGTATGTTTATCTCTATGTAATGAAAATGCTGTTTGTAACTCTCTATTTTAGAAGTCTGTGTTAGGAATTAAATTTTTGCACTGTTTGTTTACCTTTGTATAACAATAATGCTGATTGTATCTTGCCTCGACTCCACTTGGTGAGGATTTGATGGGATATAAGCTTACATATAACATATGCTATGAAAAATATTATGAAGGCCTTTGAGAATGGACAAAGGAGACCATTAGACATACCTCTCTCTCTCCCTTCCCTAGTATATGTATGCTTTTAATTGAGTTTTGTCTGATTTGTGTGTTCCCAATGGTATATTGTCTAGATTAACAATTGTCTAGACTATCAATTTTAAATTGAATTTTAAACTGATGTGGTATCTTGAGAATACCACAAGGAGTGAGAAGCCAAAATTTTGCATCTGGAGCTAGGCGAGGCAGAAGCAGAGGGAGACCATTCCCTTCCCAATATCACCAAGGAAGGCCCTCAAGTAAGTCCCAGGGGTGATGCAGGGTTGAGGGAAGGGGGGGGGAGGGGTCAGAAATTGGGGGTAAGATTGGGTTTTGAATCCATGAATGGGACTTGGATGTAGAAAAAAGTCCTTATAAGGAAATACTTGGTATAGTACCCAGCATATGCTTAACTGGAGTTTTTTGAGATTTGTAAATTTGTATTTACTCCATTAACTCTATTTTTTTATTTATTCATTTGATATACCATATTATTATGCAAAGCAAATGCAGCAGTGAACAATCTAAAAGTAACAGAAAAGAGCTGCATTTTTATAGGATAGAACCCCCCATCAAACCCCTGCACCATTTAAACATACTAAAATCATCCCATTTATTCCACATTCACACATCTTAAAACATAATTTCTATAGTTTGTTACATGGTAAAATTTAAGCTATTACTAATTTTTTTCCTAAAAGCTTGTTGAAACAAACATGCTTTCAGCACTTTTTTAAAAACAAATTAAAAACAATTCCTCTCTTAATTCTTTGGGCAAATAATTCCACAATACTAGCGCCTGATGGAAGAATGCTCCCTTCCATGTAACTGCAGGCCTGGCACTCAACTGCTGGGACTCAAAGATGGGAGGCTTGACTGGATTGTAATTCTCAAGAAGGGATAGGTAACTTAAATAATGTACTTGGGCGTCCAGAATGAATAGTTTTAAATACAATTACCAAATTTTTAAATCAAACTTGATAACATTGGCAACCAGTGGCTTTGTATCAGGGGAAATTGGATCAGAGGTGTTTAGGGGACCAGATTGATGGGCAGGATCGAGAGGGAGAATTGACCACCACAGAGGCCACATTGTATCCATGTTACAGGACTGCCAGTAGCACAGCTGTGCTTATTGCTTCTTCTTATTGCCATACTGTCAGCACTCATGATAGCTAATAAGCGGTACCAACCTACTGCCTAGCGGTCATAGCTGGCCATGCCTCTCACTCACTATAGTCATACAAGGTTCCCACTCTTCCGTGTATTAAGCAGCTAGCATGTTTTTTTTTTTTCCTTGCACTGCTGTTTTTAACACAGGTAGATATTAGCATGGGTCCTCTAATATGTGGTGAAATGTATACTAGCTGCTTAATGTAGCTAAACAAGTCCCTTTTTGGTTTATTTGTTCATAGGAAGAATAATCCAAATCACAGTTACCAGTTGCTAGGGTTCACCTTGGGGGTCATTGTAGACAATATGCTGAAACTTTCCGTCCAATGTGCGGCAGTAGCCAATAAAGCAAACAAGATGCTAGGAATTATTTTAAAAAGGGATGTTTGACAAGACTAAGAATGTTATAATGCATCTATTGCTTCAAGGTGCATCCTCACTTTGAGTATTGTGTTCAATTCTGGTTGCCTTAGCTCAAAAAACATATAGCGGAAGGTTCAAAGAAAAGCAACCATGATGATAAAGGGGATGGATCTCCTCTTATATGAGGAAAGACTAAAGAGGTTAGGGCTGAGGGGAGATATGATCGAAGTCTACATAATCCTGAGTGATGTAGAACTGGTACAAATTAATGAATTTTTTACTCCATCAAAAATTATAAAGGCATATTTTTTTCACTCAGAGAATAATTAAGCTCTGCATTGCACTGCCAGAGGATATGTTAAAAGTGGTTAACATAGCTGGTTTTAAGAAAGGTTTGGACAATTTTCTGGAGGAAAAGTCCATAGTTTGCTATTGAGATAGACATGGGGGGAGCCACAGCTTGCCCTGGATTGTTAGCATGGAATGTTTCTACTAATTGGATTTTTTGCCAGGTACTAGTGACCTGAATTGGCCTCCATGAAGATGCGATACTGGGCTAGATGGACCATTGGTCTGATCCACTAAGACTATTCTTATGTTCTTAACCACTTACCATTTTAGGAGCCTTCCTCTCAATTGACTCTATTCTGCCTATATCTCTTTGAAGATGTGGTCTCCAGATGTACACAATATTCTAAATGAGGTCTCACCAGAGTCCTACATAGGGGTATCAATACCTCCTTTTTCCTACTGGCCATAACTTTCCCTATGCACCCTAGATTCCTTGTAACTTTTGTCGTCTTCTTTTCAAGCTTTCCATCACACAGTATCATACCCAAATCTCACTCCTCTTTCATGCACAAAAGTTCTTCACTCCGTAAACTGTACTGTTCCCTCAGCTTTTTGCAGCCCAAATGTATGACCTTGCATTTCCTAGCATTAAATCTTAGCTGCCAAATTTCAGACCATTCTTCAAACTTTGCTAGGTCTTTCCTCATGGTATTCATACCATCAGGGGTGTATATTCTATTGCAGATTTTTGTGTCATCCACAATGAGGCAAATCCTACTTGACAGCCCTTCAGCAATATCACTTACAAAAATGTTAAAAAGAACAGGTCCAAGAACCAAACCTTGAGGTACACCACTGGTAACATCCTGTTCTTCAGTGTGATCTCCATTGACCACTAACCTCTCGTGCCTTCTACTAAACCAGTTCCTGACCCAGCCTGTCACTTTGGGGCCCATTTCGAGGGCATGTTCTATAAATGGTGCCTCAACTTAGATGCCAGTAGATGTCCTACCAATGCCTAGGATAAGTCCAAAACACTATTTAAAACCAGACTTAAAATAAAATTCAAGGCACCTTAAAAAATGGCACTGGAATGCTGGAAGTAGCGTTAGGTGCCGTAAAGTGCCTATATAGGTGTGATTCGCGTCAAAGGTAAGCACTGGAAATGTAGGCCTTGAAAACTGTGGCCTAAATTTCTGGTCCCTACCTTTGTCAGAGGCGCGATTCTCTAAATGGTGCCATTGTGTGATTGACATGCGATTGGCAACTGCTTTTAAGGCGGCTGCCGAAAACAGCATCATTTAGAGAGAATCCGGGCCTCAGTTTATTTATTAGATGTCTAATGGAACACTGTCAAAGACTTTGCTAAAATCTAAATACACCACATTTAGTGCACTCCAATTCTCTGGTCACCAAATCAAATAAATTGAGCAGATTTGTCTGACAAGACCGGCATCTTGTGAATCCATATTGTCTCGGGTCCTGTAATCCACTGGATTTCAGAAATGTCCCTATTCTCTGTTTTAAGAGTATTTCCATTAATTTACTTATCACAGAAGTCAGACCTAATGGCCTGCAGTTCTCTACTTCTTCCTTACTACCCTTGTGGAGAGGGACCACAAACACCCCTCTCCAGTCCTACGGTACCACTCCTGATTCGAGAGGAGCATTGAAAAGGTCAGCCAGTGGAGCTTATCTAAGTTCCTTCAGTACACTAGAATGTACAACATCCAGCCCCATTGCTTTGTCCACCTTTAGTTTAGCTAGCTCCTCACAAACACAATCCTCTCAAAATCAATCAGGATCCACCATACCTCCAGTCTTACATGCATTCGTCCTCTGCCCTCTCAGTGCTCCAGTCATGAACATAAAACAGAAATATTTGTTAAGCAAGCCAGATCTATATTTATCAGCTTCTACATGTTTTTCCCCTTCACCTTTGAGCCTCACAATGCCTCTTTTGCACTTCTTCCTATCACTAATATATCTTTTTAAAAAAGTCTTATCCCTAAGTCGGCCATCCTTTCTTCCACCTGCATCTTTGCCTTCCTGGCCACCCTACCAGCCTCTCTCAGCTTTTCCAGATATTTTTGCTTGTCTTCCTCTTTCCGTGATATTTTGTGGTTTATGAAAGTTAATCTCTTTTTTCTTACCTTTTCAGCTACTACCTTTGAGAGCCAACACAGCTTTATTTTCTTCTTACCTTTACCTATCTTCCTTACAAAATGGTTTGTTGCCCTCACAATAGCTCCCCTCAGCTTTGCCCACTGCCCTCCTACTTCTTCCAGATGTTCCCATCCAGACAATTGCTTGACATAATCCCCATTTTGAAGTTAGTTTTTTTTTTTTAAGTGTAGAACTTTTACTTTTGAATGAGTCCTCTCTATGCCTGCCTTAATATTAAACCACTCCATGCATTGATCACTGGATGCCAGATGATTACCCACTATAATATCAGAAATACTTTCCCCATTTGTAAGTATTAAGTCTAAAATGGCCCCATCCCACTGGGTTCCATTACCAACAGTTTTCTTTGTAAAGAATCCAAGATCTTCCTGCTTCTAGATGACCCCACAATTGGGATATCCAATCAACATCATTGACCTTTTGATTGTCATACTGAATATTTCATTTTTGTGTTTTGTAAAAAAAAAATTTCAATAAAAAACTTTTTGAACTGAAAAAAAACATGTTATAATCACCTATTAATAATATGTCCCCTTTTACAGCTATATTATGAATGTCTACTATTAAATCTCTGTCAACTTCTGTCTGTGAAGGAGGCCTGAATATCACACCAATGTAAATACATTTTCCATTCTCTCTTTCCAGATTGACCCACAGTGCCTCTTCTTCACCCTGCAGATCCAGCAATTGTGTGGTTTTAATATGATATTTAACATATAATACCACATACCCTCCTTTTCTTCTTACAGTCTTTCCTGAACAGACTATATCCAGGTATAACCATATCCTAGTCATGGTTTTCTGTGAACCGCGTCTCCACGATTTTCACCAAATCCAACTCAGCCTTCTCCATCGCAGCCTCCAGATCCAGAATCCCATCCCCCACACCTCAAGCACCAGCATACACTGCCTTCAGGCACTGCCCAATTCCCATCTTGTAGAGGCATCCAGTGACTCACCCACCCGAAGGTCAACACTTACCCGAGGGCCCTGATTACCCTGCCCCAATGACTCTAGTCCAGTTGTGCACGCAGAAATGCTTTTGAATATTGCGCTCAGAATGGAAGAAACCTTTAATACATCTTGGCCTGTGTCATCATTCAATATGACTCAGGACAGGCACATTTATGATATCACAGGTTAATTCAGTAGCTAAGGCCTGTACAGGTCACTGCAGAGAATGAGAGGTAATATGGTAGAACTAGGTGAGTGATTTGGAAGGCTGCAGAAGCTTTGGGTGAGAGACTGCCCTTGCAGGAGACAGAATACAGTGTAAGTGACATCAGAGGGTTGGTCATTGGATACCCAGTGGGCCCTACTTGAAGAAAGTACACGCTTTATGAAACACACCCTTTGAAAATGCCACAGATAAGTGAAGTAGATTCCCTAATTAATGCAGGAAAATTATATTTGCCAACATTTAAGAGAGAGCCTGAAAATCAGATTTGGAAAAACAGGGTTTGATGAGAAAAATTAAGGCCCAAGCAGGAAAACAATGCTGCTCCATAGCCCACCATATGTAAATAGAGACCGATGCAAGGCAAAGAGAAAGCAATAATTTCCCATTCATAAGCATCTATATGCCTAGCAAGAATCTGATACTTAGTGCTTTCTAGTGGCCAGACGGATGTAACAATCCACACTGAGGTTGCATAATCATATAGCCCCTGCCTATGGTGAATGTAGGGATGGCCACCCAGTGTCCACATACCCCAGATAGATGTAGTGTCTATTTATCATATCAAAACCTGTTTTAAAACACATTTTCCAGGCAAAAATGTGTGTCTATATTTGTTTAGAAAGATATAAAAATGTATATGTAGTAGTCTTTCCCCCAAATAACAACTCAGAAATATATCTTATGACTGAAGAGCTTGCAGTAAATTACCGTAGCATCCTCTCCTGTACATCTGCTACAGCTATTTACCACAGTGCTTGCTGGTAACTGAGTCTTGTCAACAACATATGATTTAGTAACTTACTCCTCTTTTTATCAAGCCACATGCCAAGCTGTCCTTAGAAATAGAAAGGCCAGCTCGGCATTTAACTCGCACTGCTCAGCAGCGCGGCTTGAGAAAGGGGGGGGGGGGGTTATAAATAGAAGGCTGGCCTAGTTATTTAGTGGAAATGCTAGATTTTGCTATGCAGAAGGTTCTCAGATCAGAGTTAATCCGTAACAGGATGGCAGGGTTGAGGATCCTCCAGAGTCACGTTCGCTGATAAAATCACTCCCATGTGGCTAGCATTGGAACCCATGACATAGGGTTCCAGAAGAGGCTCTGGTGTCTAATTTATAGACACTGGGCCATTGCTACAATGACCAGACAGCAGTATATGAAAATGGGAGGGGGCATTCTCTAAGTACTGCTACTATTTAACATTTCTATAACGCTGATAAGCATACACAGAGCTGTACAACAATATCAGGTATTTAAGAGTTGGTCCTTGCTCAGTAGAGCTTACAATTTAAATTCACAGACAATAGGACAAGTAAGGGCTTAGGGAGTTTCTCAGGGTGCTTAGGGTGAGGGGTTTATAAGTTAAATGTATTCTCAAAGAGATGGGCTTATACCCTGAATTTGAATAGTTCCAGGGATGGAGCTTAATGTACTTACTCAGGCAGTTTATTCCAGATGAAAGTAGCTGTGAATAAAGCCTGAAAGCATTACATTTAGTGATTTGGATTTTGCTCATTCCTTTATCGGTGCAGAAAATGGAATTAAAGCAGATCTAATCTACCAAGAACTTCCCAAAAGAAAACTTTCAATAGTTTTTCAGGTTCCGTTAGGCTTTTAGGCTTCCTTGATTCATTTTCTCCCTCCCTCATTCATGGGGACTTTACCTTTCATCCTGATGATCCCACTGACAAGTATGCTGCTAACTCTCTTGCCTTAACCTCCTCATTTGACCTCCAGTATCCCACAGTGTCGCCTCTCCCCCTTGCAATCTGTGCAAAACTCTGTTACGCGACTCATCTTCTACCAACCTCACTACGCTCATTTCACCCCTCTCCTTAAGTCACTTCACTGACTCCCTACCTGCCATCGCATACAGTTCAAGATCTTACTGCTGACCTACAAGTGTGGTCATTCTGCTGCCCCTCAATATTTCTCCTTCTCTCTCCTTATACACCTCCCAGAGAACTCCGTTCCTAAGTTAAGTCATTCTTAGCGTTACCCTTCTCCTCTACTGCCAACTCCAGACTTCGTTCCTTTCATCTAGCTGCCCTCTATGCCTGGAATAAATTACCCGAGTTTGTCCGTCAAGCCCCTTCCCTTCCCTTGTTTAAAAGCAGACTGAAAACCCATCTTTTTGTTATAGCTTTCAATCCGTAACCCTACTCCTCTGCCCTCCAACCCAGCCCACTGATTAATCGTTCCCCTTAACTATATCTGTGACATCCTGTTTGGCTTTGGGAAGCAAAGCTGAGATTGTGATGGCATAATGCCTCATTCCACCAATAAGAGCCAACCTCATCAGTGATGTCACAATGGCTTGATTGTCCTGTACTCCCCTCTGCCCTCCAACCCAGCCCGCTGATTAACCGTTCCCCTTAACTGTATTCATGACATCCTGTTTGTCTGTCTTGCCTGTTTAGATTTTAAGCTCTTTCGAGTAGGGACTATTTTCTTATTCTTTGTGACTCTGTTACCATTAGCATGCGGCCATTAAAATTATTTCCTACTGACACCAGTAAATATCCAGTAATGTGAATGCGCTAATTGATTAGAGCAGGCATTCCTGCTCTCTGCTCCCAGGCATGCCCCTTCCAACAAAAATTGGAAAATATTTTTTAGTGTATGGGTTGCACACACAGATCTGGAACTTCTCACAAGATGGCTAAGTGCATCCTGTAGAAAACCATTTAAAGCTGCAGTGAGCACACACTAGCGATTACCACAGATTAGTAAAAGGACCCTTAAGTGACTTGCTCAAGATCACCAATTCTATTTAAGTCTCATAAAAAGCAGCTTTTTGTTTATATAAAGGCAGATCTCCATTTGGTATTTGAAAAAGCTTCAGTGTCAAATGCTTGACTAGCTGTTTTTTGTAGCTATTTTTTTTAAAATATATAATTAATACAGTATAACTATGCATAATGTTTCAGAACTGGGAAGTAATTTATTATAACAGATTTCGCACTTGTTCTGGGAAAAAAAACCAACTGTGAAATGAAATACAAATTGAGAATTTTGTAAAATTAATCCCATGGGTGGGATTTCTACATATCACAGATGACAGAACAAAATGTGTCTGATGGCTTTGGTTAAAAAATATCAATTACATTTTCTATCCTTCAAAATTTCTTGAAGTGCAATCAGTCAGATCTGACAGCTGTGATAACGCTTGCTTTGCCTAGCAGCAGAAGAGGCAGACTTTGCCTTGTATGCTCTCACTTTTCTTTACGGTTTGTGATTTTAGAGATTAGCACTATTGATGTTCTTTTTTTTTTTTTAATTCATATGACTATTTTTTTTCTAACAGCACTGAAAATAATGCAAATAAACCAATTTCTTCCTAAAATATATATTTGAAAAAACTGTTTACAAACTAACCCCCTCTTTTAAAACCGCATAGCGTGGGTTTTAGCGCTGGCAGCGGCGGTAACTGCTCCCACGCTCATAGAATTCCTATAAGCGTCAGAGCAGTTACCGCCGCTACTGGTGCTAAAATCCATGCTATGCATTTGTGAAAGAGGGGTTAAGGAGTCCTTTTAAAAAAGTGCTGTAAAAAATGGCCTAAGTGTTCCCTTACATGGGTCCCGGTTTTCTTTCTTTTTAAAAAAATAATGGTCATATGCAAATGTTTGAACAAAAATCATTAAGGTATTTTAAAGTACTACTAAAATAATTATACAGACAAAATCTTGACCAAATCCTATAAACTTTAGGAGGTAAAGCCTCAGAACCCCCAGGCACAAGACAATCATAGGCATAAAAACCTCCCAATAGCAACTTCCCAGGTTTTTGAGAAAGATGTGAGAGTGTTGGATCTTCCAGCAGCAGCACGTTCATGTTTGGAAATTATGCAAACCGTGTTCCACCATAAAAGTAAAATTACGACACTGGAAGGATGCCTCATTGGTGGAATACATCACTTGGTGGAACAATAGAAACTTCTTAATTATACTGTAGAGTTCACAAAGAAGGACATTTTCGATAGGATGTCTGAGTCCAACTTTGGATGATTCCCGCAAGACATACAAAAGTTGGGGGCAGGGAAACATCCATTTTCGAAACCGCTAGATGTCCAAATACTTTTTGGAAATGACCTATTTGGACATCTTGGCTGTCAGGTCGCCTAACCTTAGGATGCCTAACTTTCTTCGTCATTTTCAACCACAAAAACATGTAAGTTAAAAACATCCAAATCCAGACCATTTGGATGTGGGAGGGGCCAGTATTGTAATGGACAGGCCATACAGACATGCTAACAGAGGAATGGGACACCATAGAGAACACTGCTGTGAACTTCACATAAAGGGTACCAGATGTACATCTCACCATAACCCCTTATAATTTATGGTGGCCCTCCAAAACTCCTCCAAGACCTACTATACCCACCTGTCTACCACCCCAATTGCCCTTATGGCTGCAGATGGTACCTAAAGGGAGAATAGTAGGGTATGGTGGGTTCTGGTAGCCTTACATTTTCCACCATGAATGTAGTGGTTAGAATGGTTTATGGGTCTCAGTCCTCCTCTCTATGGTTCACTAGCCCGCCCACAAGGCAACTTAAAACACTTGTGTTTTGCTCTACTAGGCTTTCCCATATCAGGTGCTGCTGTTCCAGAGACAGATTTGAACTGTTTCGTTCAGATCTTTGTGGGGTGGGAGGGAGTCATTGACTACTGGGGGATTGTGGGGGTCATTACTTAATCCCTCCAGTTGTAATCTGGTCAGTTTGAGTACCTTTATGGCAACAGTTCTAATTCTGGATGTCTAAGTTCTATCCTGGATGTCTTGGGAAATGTTTGATTATCATCACAAGACGTCCAAGTGCTAAGCATGCTCAAAGCACACAAATAACATACCTCCAACACCCCCCCCCCCTCGAACTTTGGATGCACATTGGCTAAGAAATCTAGCAAAACATCCTTAAATTCTGGAATTAATTCCCAAAGGAAGTGGTAACAGCAGTTAGCATACCTGGGTTTAAAAAAGGTTTAAGATAGACAGGAGGGAAAGCACTGCTTCCCCTGGAATTGGTAACATGGAATGTTGCTGATGAAACCTCCCATGGGAGTGGCTTTTTGACAGAGTTTGAAAAGAAAAATAATCTTTGTGTATAGTGTGTATAAAGTCAGCATGTATCTGTTTACATTGAACTAAATGGAAACAATTGTGATTGCTGTCTGTTGAGGATTTAGGAAAATTGCATCCAGTTCACATAGTTATTTAGCAGAGGGGTTTGGTTAACATGTTATCCAAATCATGCACTGAGGGATGAACACACAGACATTTGGGAGAAATGTTATACATTTTAAGAGATTATTTCTTGAATGGGAAGGAAGTTTGTGGGCCCAAATGAATGTGGAGATATACACTGAGAAGAGCTGAATCAGAATGGGGGGAAGTGGAAAGCAATTCTCTATGAGTTCAAAGGGAGAGAAAAACTGGTGGAGAGTTCAGGAAGTTGAATTACATACACAAAAAAAGAGAAAAGTTGAGGAGTCTGAAATCCATAAGTCTTGTACCACATAGAGTCATCTCTGTGCAATGCACTCTTTGGGGAGATGACTCACTATGTGGGAAACCCTGTTACTAGCTACTAGAGTTCTTATTAGAACTGGTATTCTGTGTACCAGCAGAGGTGTATCACTAGAGGCACTCCTGATGATTATCTGCCCTTAGGAGTTGGAAGCAGTGCAGGGCTGAAGAAAGAAGACCAGCAGCCCTTGGGAGCTAAGCTCAAAGCAAATGGCCTTTGGAAATAGCTCATGGCTTGTGGAGGCACTATCAGTGCCTAAGGGCTGAGAAGAGCAGAGGCAGCCCTTTAGAGGGATCCCTGTTACTGGCAGCCACAGAGCCCTGTTGAGGGCTGGTAATCTAGACCCCCTAGGGAACTACCCCAGAGGCACTGTAGCCCAACAGAAGATCCAGGCTACCAGAGTGCATTTGGCACTAGTAGCCCAACAGAGGAACCAGGCTACTGGAGTATAATCAGCACTAGTAGCCCAAAGAGGGAGGAGGCTCCCTAGGAACAGTCAGACAAGAGGGAGAACTTTTGGAAGGGCAGCAGCCTTCAGAGCTCCAAGGAGAACCACCAGAATGCTACAGCAGGAGCAGGCTTAGCCAGCATGGAAGGACAGCAGCCACCTACCCCTGAGAGCTCCCACAGATAGGTGAGATCTTGGGTGAGTTGGAAAGAAGAGGTGTGATTTAGGCATGCAGCCATATCCACCTATGTGACTGAACTGAGAAATTTGGGAGGAGCTGCAGTTACAGTGTTGGCAGTCAGAACTGAAGGAGGTATAAAGGTTCAAGAGACTAAAATAGAATTGAGAGTTAAAAGGTTCAAAAGACTGAGTTAATGGGTTTGGATATCTGAAATATAGGTTAATGCTGTTGGTTTAACTGCATAAGTATTGCTTTTAAGTGTGTGATCATTGAAACGATTTAACTATTGAAAATGGTTACGACAAATAGTTTTATGACTAGGACTATGTATATAGTTCAAATAAACCTGTCTAATTTATTAACCAACCTATAGGCTGCAGTCCAGGCTCCAGGTTTTTTGACCTATGATAGTATCCTTTGCTCCATTGGATTATCTTTTCAAAAAACTTTGGGGGTTTTTGACACAGAGATGTTTGAAGTCTTTTTTCCTCATTACATAATTTGATATCATTCACTTAACTGTATTGATTTTTGTGCTATGTTATATAACTCACCATTCTTTTTTTTTTCTTTATTAATGTATTGTTCATCAATATTTTGAGATTCCTTACTTTGTACAGCCTTGTTAACATTTCCTGTTCTTTCCGTATTTTAAAATCAATAAAATCTTTGAACTGAAAAACATCTAAACATGGAAGAAGTAATAAAATGTAACTGCAGATCCAGGAAGAGTGAATACCATACGTCACCATTCTCACATTCCAGGTCTTTGGGATTCTGAGTTGTTATATTTTTGTGCTGCTGAGAGACAGATTCATGGACACCATATTGTGTTCATCAATAATTAACAAATAGCAGAACAGTTTTTTTTTTTTTTTCCAAATTAGAAAGAGCCATCTTAAGTACAAGATAGAAAATAATGTCTAGCAACTGTTGCTCATTTAAAGAGGATTGCCCCTGAAAAACTGAAAATTAATTGAATAAAAAATTGCTAATATGATTTTCCAAATTGAGTTGAAGGTCAGGGTAATTTTACGAGGCAGTGCATTATCTGCAAATTGCTTATAAAACGATAAATTAAAATGCTTATAAATTATAAATGCTTATATACCTAAATGTAAACCACTTAGACAACCTCCATTGATAGGTGGTATATAAATAACTTAAAATAAATAAAAATAAAATTGACGCCCTCATATGTGAATAGAAATGTGTGTTTAAGATCTGTAGGGGCACAGTTTTACCTGCAATGGGATAGGAGCCCAGGGTGACAAAGACTTCAGCATTTTTTTGTAGATCTTAAAAAGTATGCATACATTTTTTCACCATAAAACTGCTCACAGCACATGTACAGCGCAGCTCATATAATTTTGTATACGAGAGACCGCTGAAAAGTTCTCATCCCAACCGACAAAGTTGAGGCAGTTTCCATTGACGGCTATTCACTTAGGGCTCCTTTTATCAAGGTGCGGTAGGGGTTTAACGCGCGGAATACCGCGCGTTAAACCGCCTGCCATGCTAGCCGCTAACGCCTCCATTGACGAGGTGTTAGTATTTTGGCTAGCCGCGGGGGTTAGCGCTTAATGAAATGTCCGACGCGCTAACCCCCGTAGCGCGCCTTGATAAAAGGAGCCCTTAGTCCAGCAATTTTCAACTCTTTTCGCTCTGTATTTTTCCAACAGAACAAAGTGGAAAATCATTGGACTAACCCTCTCTTCTACGAAACCGCGCTAGCATTTTTTTAGCGCAGAGAGCACAGAGAGCTGCACTGAATGGCCATTGAGTTCCTATGAGTGTCGGGAGCAGCAGGGGCCATTCAGCATGGCTCCCCGTGCTAGAAACTGCTAGCGCAGTTTCATAGAAGAGGGGGTAAGTGTATAGCCCTCGATGGAAACTGCCTCAACTTTGTCAGTTGGGTTGAGAACTTTTCAGCAGCCCCTCATAGGTAATTTTACCAGGGTGAGTTTCAAAAAGGTTGTAGGGCCTGGTTACTAATGTGTGCTAAAGGAGAAATTCTATAACTGGGAACCTCCTCCTAGAACCTAGAGGGCATACAGTCACAACCTGTTTGGGTTTTTTTTCTACATGAAAGTGGTGTACACTGTATAGTGGAAAATGAAGGGGGGGAGTGTTATACATTTGAATGAGACAAGACAGTAAGCTCCAGCAAAGGCATCCTCAGAGAGGGCTTAGGTATTTTCATTCATTTCCTAGCAATCTGTCTGGGCAATTTTTCGAGGTGGTGCTGATCGTTCACCTGTGATTTCCACCTGTTCTTGGTCTCTTTTCTTCGCTGCATTCTTTTTGTCCCATCGTTGATGCAGATAGCACAAAAGTATGTCTGTTACTATGATTTGTTCAGATGGATATTCCCTTGTGGGTAAATATACTGATGGCCTTCTGTTCGAAGCTTTTCATACAGAATCCGCATGAAATCGGCTGAAGTTGCTCTTGTTGTACACTGGTAATCCTTTCAAAAAGTCAGCCATCTTCTGCCTGTCAGAGCAGCTGCCGACCCACCAGCTCACCCTGTTCTATAAAGGAAGCTATGAGCCTAGGCTTCTTTATAGAATACTAGTGTAATCGGCTATCAATGCGCCTACAATTTAGGTGCTCATACTTATGCCAGCCATAGAGCTAGTGTAAGCATGTACGCACTACTTACAGTATTATGTAAGCTACTCATGTAAATGAGAGCCCCTATATTTCTCCCATGCTGTGCCTCGTTTGCCCACCTTGCATATATGCATTATAATAGTGAAGTGGGTATTTGCAAAGAAATGCTAGTATTCTAAACATTTACATGTGTAATGTGCATATAATTGTGGCTTCCTAGGTTATAGAATGCCCTATAATGGGACAGTTCTACAACTGGGTGCCTCCATGTAGGCTCCTTGAGGATGCATAGTAGAGCCAATTCTATAACAGCATAAGTTTCAGTGCCTAAATATGGCAGAAATGAGCATAATTTACAGTATTTTGCAAGATACATACATAACAAGGAGCCCTGCCCATGATTCACTCATATTTACATCCCTTTGCATTTACACACCATAAGCTAAATTCAGGATATGAAACCTAAAAAGCTGGCACAGAAAAAGGCGCTATTCTATAAACTGCGCTTAATTTTGGCATGGTTTATAGAATAACATTTATGTGGTGCAAATGCCTGTGCCTAATTCTGAAATTATGTGTGCAATTTATATGAATGTCCCCGATTCGCCTATGACCTGCCCATTTCTGTGTCTCCTTTTTTGACTCACGTAAAATTTACAGTGTTCTTCCTAGAAATATCTTGACTGGATTAAGTAGCCTAGTTGGATAACAAAGACGGCTCTGGGGAGTGTCCTTGAAAAAGCTTCAGGCAAAACATGTTGGATACTAAGCTCCCAGAGTGCTGCATCAGTAAAATCTGGAGTTAAGTAATGATTAATTCACATAGATGGAATTTTAAGCTTTGTGAAATCCCAGTCTATATATATATTAATTAGAAGATTAGATTAGAAGATTGAAAACAAAGAAGTTATGAAGAGCCAGTGACAAGATAGCATATAAAGCATACCGGAATGAAATTGTTTGAGCGGTATGTGGTGATGCTGAGGCTCTGATATAGATTTGGTGCTATTTGTATTAACGATCTTTGGCACTTGGAGTTTATTGGTGTTAACATCACATAAAATTTAGGCATGCATCCTGTGCCTAAATTACACACATAATCCTTAATTGATTATAATTAACACCAATAACTATTACTACTATTAATTAATTCTAGAGCGCTACCAGATATGCACAGCACTGTACAGAGTCACAAAGGAGACAGTCCCTGCTTGAGTGAGCTTACAATCTATACAATCAAGACAAACAGCCAATTGTTGGTGCAAGTTAGCTTATTATTCAATTAGATTGCATGTGGAATTTGAGTACTTGACCAAAATTGCATGCACAATTTTTGGCGCTTTTTATAGAATTAGGGGTACGTAAGTCAGGTGCATCACTACAAAATAGCATTCAGACATCCTACTGGCACTTTCATTGATAAGGCTTCACATACATATGTACAGTAAGTGCTAGTATTCTAGACATTTATTTATTTATTCAATTTACAGTCGACCGAGAGAGAGAGAGTCGACCGAGAGAGAGAGAGAGAAGTAGAGGGAAAGACTCACCAGATTACAGGCAAAACAGATCGAAAAGGACACAAGAGGGAAGGAAATACAAGAAAGGAAAAGGCCGCAAACTCATGTGTATGTACACAAACGCAAGGAGCCTTAGAAATAAGATGGGTGAATTAGAAGCCATGGCACAAAAAGATAACGTTGACATCATAGGCATCACGAAAACATGGTGGATTGAGGAAAACGTCTGGGACACTGTGCTAACGGGAAACAAACTATACCACAGAGACAGAGTGGCTCAAAAAGGTGGGGGCGTTGCCATATACGTCAAAGAGGAAATTGAATCTACTGGAGAGAACACGCCACAACTGATGGATAAGTTAGAGTGTTTATGGGTCAAATGGCCTGGAAATGAAGATTGTCATCTACTATCGACCTCCAGGGAAGTCTGAAGAAATTGACGGAGAAATGACAGACGAGATTAAACGCAACTGCAAAGGAGGCAACACAGTTATCATGGGTGACTTCAACTATCCGGGAATAGACTAGAACCTAGGCACCTCCGGCTGCATTAGAGAGACCAAGTTCTTAGATGCTGTAGGCGATTGCTTCCTGGAACAACTTGTCAAGGAAAATACTAGAGGAAATGCAATTCTGGACTTAATTCTAAATAGCCTGCAAAGACCGGCACAAGATGTAGAAGTAGAAGGGACACTTTGATCCGCTTTGATCTGGATGCAGGGGAGAAACATTGGTCCAAAATGACAGCCACGGCACTGAACTTCCGAAAAGGGAATTACGAAGGGATGAGACTCATGGTAGGGAAGAAGATTAAGAGGATAAGCACTGTAAAAATGCTAGAGCAAGCTTGGTCCCTTTTAAGGACACAGTCACTGAGGTGCAAAATCTATATATACCGCGTATCAACAAGGGATCCAAGAGGAAAAAGAACTGGCATGGCTCACTATAAAGGTGAAGGAAGCAATCAGAGACAAGAAAACTTCATTTAAGAAATGGAAAAGGTCAAAAACGGATGGAAACTGGAACAAGCACAAACAACATCAACGCAGGTGCCATAAGGTGGTAAAAGGGGCCAAAAGAAACCATGAGGAAAAAATAGCTCAGGAGGCGAAGAACTTCAAGCCGTTCTTTCGATATATTAAGGGGAAACGACCAACGAAGGAAGCGGTGGGACCGTTGGATGACCATGGAATAAAGGACGCACTAAAAGAGGACAAAGCAATTGCTGACAAGCTGAACACATTTTTTGCGTCTGTATTTATCGAAGGAGGAGATTGAGAGGGGACATGATCAAAACATTCAAGGTACTGAAGGGGATAGACTTAGAATATAAGGACAGGTTGTTCACCCTCTCCAAGGTAGGGAGAAAGAGAGGGCACTCTCTAAAGTTGAAAGGGGATAGATTCCGTACGAACGTAAGGAAGTTCTTCTTCACCCAGAGAGTGGTAGAAAACTGGAACGCTCTTCCACAGTCTGTCATAGGGGAAAACACCCTCCAGGGATTCAAGACAAAGTTAGACAAGTTCCTGCTGAACAAGAACAGGTGCTGGTAGGGTTAGTCTTGGTTAGGGTGTTGGTCTATGATCAGAGGGCCGCCACGTAAGCGGACTGCTGTGCATGATGGACCACTGGTCTGATCCAGCAGCGGCAATTCTTATGTTCTTAAAAGATTTCTTAACCACTTATAACTAGGCAGTTTTACAAAAAAACAAACAAACAACAAATTGTCATATAAAATCATACAACACATGCTATACAAACAATAAATAAACAATTTCTTCATATCAGTCATTATTTATGGCACTCAACAATATATCAATACAAGAACATTCATAACCCAGGATAGACATTTATTGAAATGCTTCTACAAATAATATAGTTTTTAGGAGTTTCTTAAACTTCTGAAAATCTACAAGAGCTCTTAGCAGTCCAGTCAACTTATTCGACAGATAACAGGGATCCCTTGGTAAATGACCTTAAAGACCAACACTATCGTGCAGGCAGTCAATGAAGTTTTTTCAACCACGGTGTTATATGGTCGAATTTTCTCAGACCACAAATCAACCGTGCAGCAGAATTTTGAATCATCTGCAGGGCTTTGCATTGTATGGTCATAGTCCCAAGATAAAGGTCATTGCAATAGTCGAATTTAGAAATGACTGCCTGCACCACAATGCGAAAATCAAATATTGACATCATTAGCATTAATGCTCTCAGCAGACGCAACTGATAAAAAGCAGATTTCACTACAGAAAGTATCTGATCCTTCATACTAAGGGTACTGTCCAACCAGACCCCTAATATTTTCAGTTTTCTCTGTATCACAAATATCTGGTTACATACCCCAACTTCTCCCATTCTCCCAGAGGAGCTCAGAACGGTTTACATGAATTTATTTACACATGCAAGGGGCATGTGAATACAGGTGCCTGAACTATAGAATTGCCCTTCATGTGTTTAGAAAGTCTTAATGTAGATTAATAACTTAGCACCTCAAGAACAGCTAATATAGCATGCTGTTATGATGTGCTAGATGCTGCATTAAATTCTTGCCTACAGAACTTCCTATTAAAGATGTTTAATGGACAAAAAGAAGGGCTAGGGACAGGAATTAATGTAGACATCATTACTAAATACTGATTGCTAACACAGAAAATGTGGGAACAGTACCTCCAGAGATACAGCTAACTACATTTCACATTATTAGCTAGATTAACTGGGTGACTGCCTTTTCCAAAGTGCTGAGAATAAGTAAGACAATAGTTTTGCACTTCAAACACTATAACTTTGGCTTTTAAAGTGATTTAGGGGCATTCCTCCTCCCAAGGTTCACCCAGGTGTCAGCTCATTGTGCTCGAGCTCCCCTTTCAGCACCCTATTTCACTCAGGGTGAATGGACAGCTCCCAGCAGTCATTGCAAGATCTTTATGCAAATGAGCTCCACACATCACTGCACAGGCTCTGCAGATGTGACATGCAGAATACCCCCCACTCCCCAATTGGCAGGAAGGATGCCAATTGATGGGAGTCCTCTGCCCATCATTGCCGGCTGATTAGGGATTCACATGCTGCAATCAGCTAATAGCAAGTGGTTATCTAGTTTCAGGATCCCCCCCTCGACAAAGATAGGCAGCTGAAATGTAGGCCAAGGTTTTCTGGCCTACATTTCAGCCACTTATTTTTGCAATCAGGCGCAATTCTCTAACCCTCACCAATTAGAAATTCTGAGAGTAAGCGTCTGAACATAGGTGCAATTCTGTATTGGGTGTCAGTGCATGATTGACATGCAATGAGGTGGCTGCTTCTTAGGCGGCTGCGTGCCGAGACCAGTGTCCAATACAGAATCAGGCCCTTAGGGCCTGATTCTCATCTAGTCACCAAAACGTAGGTGGTGGTAGGCGTTCTACCGCCAACTAACTTGTTTTAATTGGTGATAAATGATGCAGTAATTAACCACATCATTTAAAACCTATTCAAAGGTGATAAAAAAATTATCTGTTGCTAAGCAGCCTCCATGACCAGCACCTATATTGGCACTGAAGATCAAAAGGGGGCATGGTTAGGGGCAGCACTGGACTTCAGTGTCACTATGCACCACTGGCAGTGATTCTGACATGACCCAAGGTACCAAATATGTAGACCTGTGAAACCCTGTCCTACATTTACAGCACCTAGGGTCCTGTCAATCCGCAGTTTTGTCGGTGATTGACACCCAGAATCAGCCCTTTATTGTATATACACCATAAAGTAGCACTTACATGCACAAGCATACTAAATAGAGAATGACACGGGGGAAAAAATTTATCACCGTTCCCGCCCCATCCCTGTGAGCTCGTCCCCAACCCTGCCCCATCCCCGCGAGCTCAGTCCCTGTTCCCGCAAGCTCGGTCCCCGTCCCCGCCCTGCAAACTTTCAGATTCCACCCGCACAAGCCTTGAATAGTTATGATTTTATACTGAACTTATTTTACTAAAGTATAAAAAGAGATTATTCTGTACAATTGTCATTTTATAAACACAAATAATACAGAGCAAGGATCAACAAAACCCCTGTCTCCCATCCCTTTCACAAATATCCCCTCCATTATTGTGAAAACTGAATAAACCAAATTACTACAGAATCCTACATAGAAAAATCAAGCTAACAGAATAGTTCAGTCACACATGGCAGGAATAGTGTTAGGAGAGTGCAACTAAGGCAATTGCCCCCTGATCAGAGAGAGCCCTAAGCCAGCTGGAAGCTAAAGAAGCACAGCATGGGCTTTGTGGTCCTTAGTTATGTCTAATACCAGCTCTAGCAGGACACATATTTCAAATCTGAAATATTCTAATCACAAAATATAAAATAATTTTTTTTTTCTACATTTTGTTGTCTGGTAATTTTATTCTTCAAATCGCATTGGTCTGAGGCTTTGGTTTTGGGTTCCTTCTGTCTTCATCGTGTCATGGCTGGCTCCTGAAGGTAAAATAGGCCCAAGAGGAACTGGGGAGGAGATTCCAAGTCTGACACGGGTGCAATTTTTTTACCACAGGAGCAAGACTTTTCACTGCATCCACGGGGCAGTGAAAGGTTTTGTCCCCATTCCCCTGGGGCGGTGAAAGTCTTGTCCCCATTACTGCGGATTTACTGCGGTGACCATGGTCTACCGTGGCAAACGGTCCCCGTATCATTCTCTAACACTAAGGGCTTCTTTTACTAAGGTGCGCTAGCGTTTTTAGCACACGCAAAAGATTAGCGCATGCTATAGCACGTGCTAGCCGAAAAATTATCGCCTGCTTAAAAGGAGGCGGTAGCGGCTAGCGTGTACGGCATTTTAGCGTGCGCTATTCTGCACATTAAGGCCCTAACACACTTTTGTAAAAGGAGCCCTAATTGCTAGCCTATAAGGGCCTGCATAAGCATGATAGCATACAATTGCAAGGGAGGCATAACTCCAGCACCAGATAAATCATATTTCACTTGGCACCAACATTCCGAATTAGCAAGTGCACAGGTGCCCTGCTGCTTCCTGCTTCTCATGCAACTCGTGCCCACCCTTCACACTCCAGTGGAAATGTATAGCTATTTTTGGCACTTTTTCATCAATAACTTCAGAACAGAGCTACTGCTTTCCTTGCTCCATAGGACTAAGAAGTCACTTACAATCAAATGCTGCAAATGTGCAGTGGCTGATACTATGAAAACCCACCCTCCTAACTGTCTTAATTATTTTCTTTCCACTGTCTGTAAAAATAGCCAAGAATCACAGTTCTCTCCCTCTGGCTTAGTTGCTAGCCCCGCAACATGCCTCCTATTTTCTGCTAAAATAAATGTCATAGAAACATGATGGCAGATAAAGGCCAAATGGCCCATCCAGTCTTCCCATACGCTGTAACTACTATCTCTTCTTCTCTCTAAGATATCCCACGTGTCTATCCCAGGCTTTCTTGAAATCAGTCACAGTCTCTGTCTCCACCACCTCTATCGGGAGACTATTCCACGCATCTAGCACCCTTTCTCTAAAAAAGTATTTCCTTAGATTACTCCTGAGCCTTTCACCTCTTAACTTCATCTTATGCCCTCTCATTTCAGACCTTCCTTTCAAATGAAAGAGACTCGACTCATGCGCATTTACGCCACGTAGGTATATAAATCTATCATATCTCCCCTCTTCCGCCTTTCCTCCCAAGTATACAGATTGAGATCTTTAAGTCTGTCCCCATACGCCTTATGACAAAGACCACGCACCATTTTAGTAGCTGTCCTCTAGACAAGTGGTTCCCAAACCCTGTCCTGGGGGACCCCCAGCCAGTCGGGTTTTCAAGATATCCCTAATGAATATGCATGAGAGAGATTTGCATATAATGGAAGCGACAGGTATGCAAATCTCTCTCATGCATATTCATTAGGGATATATTGAAAACCCGACTGGCTGGGGGGTCCCCCAGGACAGGGTTTGGGAACCACTGCTCTAGACCAACTCCATTCTTTTTATATCATTTTGAAGGTGTGACCTCCAGAATTGTACACAATATTCTAAATGAAGTCTCACCAGAGTCTTTTTTTTTTTTTTTTATTTATTCATTTTCAAGATTACATTAAGTGTTAAAATATATTCAATCACATAAATAATGAATACATCACTTAGAAATAATCATTGGCACATCTCACATATTCTTATACCCAACCCAATCCCGTCCCTCCCCTTCATATATTTAATTATCATAAAAACATGTGATAATAAAATACCCCCCTCCCTACACTTTAAATTAACAATTAATATAAGGGAACCAGTTTTTAAATTAATCTTTACAATATTTCATTAATGGTTTCCACACATCCTGAAACTTTTTAAGATAACCCCGCTGTACTGCAATAAACCTTTCCATTTTATATATATGGCATAAAGAGTTCCACCAGAAGTTGTAGTTCAATCTCTTCCAATCTTTCCAGTTAAATGTGATTTGTTGAATGGCAACTCCAGTCATTATAAGTAATAATTTGTTGTTATTTGCAGAAATCTGACTTTTGGCTCTCATTTCCATCCCAAATATCACAGTATCATAAGTCAATGCCACTGGGTTCTCTAATAAATTATTAATTTGGTCCCAAATTGATTTCCAGAAATTCATAATGTATGGGCAATGAAACAATAAATGATCTAAAGTTCCTGTTTCTAAATGACAATGCCAGCATTTATTAGACAAAGAACTATCTATTTTTTGCAACCTAACAGGGGTCCATAACGCTCTATGCAATAGAAAAAACCAAGTTTGTCTCATAGATGCTGAAACCGTACATTTCATCCTCCAAGACCAAATTCGTGGCCATTGAGATGCAGTAATTTCATGCTTAATCTCAATGCTCCAAATATCTTTTAATCCAGTTTTTAATTTCTTCTTAGTAAATCCATTTAATAATTTATACCACTGGGCGGCTTGGTGACCCAAGAAGTCTGTTTGAAAACAAAGAAATTCCATACTATAATGATTATTAAGGTTTTTCCATTCAGGGAACCCCGCCTGAATGGCATGCTTCAGTTGCATCCATCTAAAATTTTCTGATTTATTAAGTCCAAACTTATGTTGCAACTGTGAAAATTCAAGCATAGCACCATTAGAAATGACATCATCTAAAATACGTATTCCTGCTATCATCCATTGTTTCCAGACAAGTTTTTCTCCGCCAATTTGAATCTTGGAGTTTACCCATATAGATTGAATTGTAGATTTGTAAATTGGAATAGTTGTTAAATTATTTACATATCTTAGAGTTTTCCATGTATCTGCTAGTATTTTATTGTCTTTATTATAACTAGGCATTTTGATACTGAGAACATGGGATAGTCGCAATGGAGACATGAGTTGCCATTCTATCCATAACCAATCTGGGAGTTTTTCCATGAGTTCTGGGAGGATCCAATACATACCATGACGCAAAATATAGGCTTGATGGTACCTATAAAAGTTTGGAAAATTTACCCCTCCCTCTGAAATTGATCTTTGTAAAGATACCAAAGCTATTCTAGGAGTTTTTCCCAGCCAAATAAATTTTAACATAATGCTATTTAACTTTTTATAAAAGGACCCTTGAAAAAATACCGTTAACATGCCCAACTGATAACAAACCACAGGCAAAATCATCATCTTAATAGTTTGGACTCTTCCCCACCATGAAAGGTGTAAAGGATTCCATTGCTCACACATTTCCGTAACCTTTTTCAATAACAATTTTTCATTTAATTTCATTGTTTCTTCCAATGTATTTTTAATCCAAATACCTAAATATTTTATTCCATCTTCTTTCCATAGAAAAGGAAATGTATCAAACAAACCTTTTGTACAATGTACATTGAGTGGAAGAACTTCTGATTTAGACCAATTTATCTTATAACCTGAAAATTTTCCAAAATTTTCAATTAATTTAAGTAAGCAAGGAATGGTTGTCTCAGGATTTTTCAAATAGAGTAATATATCATCTGCATATGCTGAAATCTTATATTCCCGATCTTTATGAGGAATACCTTGTATCTCCTCTGTTTGTTGAATGACTAATAACAAGGGTTCCAATACAATGTCAAAAAGCAGAGGAGATAAAGGACAGCCTTGTCTAACTCCTCTTTGCAACTTGAAAATTTCTGAAAAATTATTATTAATATATAATTTAGCAACAGGGGAGCTATACAAAGTTTGAACCATTTGAACAAATCTTGATCCAATACCAAACCATTCCATCGCTTGATACATAAAGGTCCATTCAACACGATCAAAAGCCTTCTCTGCATCTAAAGATATAGAGAAAACTGGGTCTTTTAAGGTTTTGGAGAAATTCAACATATGCAATGCAAGCCTTGTGTTGTTAGAAGAATGTCTTTGAGCAACGAATCCTGTTTGGTGTATACCAATAATAAAAGGGAGAGCTTTAGCTAAACGAATAGCTAAAATCTTAGCCAAAATTTTCCCATCAACATTGATTAAAGAAATCGGCCTGTAGTTTGAAATCAGTGTGGGATCTTTATTTGGCTTTGGTAAAACAATAGTTAATGATTCAGCCATGGTACCCGTAATATATCCTTTAGTAAGTTGAGTCTGATATAAATTTAATAAATATGGTAACAGGGTAATTTGAAAAGATTTATAAAACTCTACAGTAAAACCATCTCCACCTGGAGCGGATCCAACTCTAAGGGATTTCAAAGCTGTTTGCAATTCGTTTTTTGATATTGGTTTTTCTAAACTTTCTTTTATATGTTCAGGAATTTTCGGTCCCGTTATTGATTTTAAAAATTTTAAACCATCTTTTTCCTTATTCAAATAAGGCTCAGAAGAATACAGGTTTTTGTAAAAATTTAAAAATTGTTTTAAAATTGGTCCAGTTTGAGAATAACTATTTCCCTTTTCATCTTTTATCATTATTATTTTTGTTTTTCTTTTTTTAGCTTTTAGATAATTTGCCAATAATCTTCCTGCCTTATTCGAATTTCCATAATACAATGCTTGTTGAGAAAATAAATCTTTCCTAATTAACTTAGAAGAAATTTCATTATATTTTCCTTTCGCTTTCAAGAGGTCTTGTAATGTAGAATATTCCCATTTTTGGATTAATTTAGATTCCATTAACTTTATATCCTTTTCTAAACTATAAAATTGTTCTTTAATTTGTTTTTTAATATATGCTGAAAAAGAAATAATTTTACCTCTAATGGTTGCTTTAAAAGCATCCCATAAAGTTTCTATTGAAATATCCTTCGTATTGTTAATTTGAAAATAATCTTTCATTTTCATTTGTAATTCTTCATTAAAATTTGGCTCTACAAGCAAAGTATTATCAAATCTCCATATAGGTCTACTATCTTCTTTACCATCTATCTTAATTTTAATCCACACCCCACCATGATCAGACAGAATAATTGGATCAATGGAGGCTTGTGTTACTTGTTGAACTAATGAATTTGAAACTAGTATATAATCTATCCTTGAAAAAGATTTATGAACATGGGAACAAAACGAAAATTCCCGCTCATTAAAATGGAATATTCGCCATATATCTTTTAAATCACAATTTGTTACCAAATTATCTAATCCTAATGATTTCATATTTCTACTAGGTTTTTTGTCCACAAAAGGATCTATAACAGCATTAAAATCCCCAGCCACAATTAAATTTGAAGTAGCCAGTGGTAATAACAAATGTTGTAGAGTTTTAAAAAATTCAATTTGGTTCGTATTGGGTGCATATACATTGAACAGCTCTATGGTAGTATTTCCCAGAATCATGTTTACATGTATCCATCTTCCCAAAGGGTCAGCTGAAATAAATTTAAAATTTGCAGTACATCTCTTATTTACTAAAATTGCAACCCCTGCTTTCTTTTTTATAGCTGGTGCATAAAAACAATGTTTTATCCAATTATCTTTTAATTTTATAGACTCTATAGCTGATAAATGTGTCTCTTGAATATAGCAGATATCTATATTTTGATGTTTCAAGAATAAAAGCGTTTTCTTTCTTTTTATTGGATGGTTTAAACCATTAACATTAAGTGAAAGTATTTTAAGCTCCATTATTAGAATTATTACTATCAAATATAAACTTCAATAAATTATATAATGAATATTTCTCTTTTATAGATTTAATTTCCCTTAATTTATTATAAGATAAATTTCTTTCTTCCTTTAATATCTTACATACTATATTAATAAAATCCCAATAACCCATCCCTAAACCCTCCCTTATCCCATCCCTTCTTACAATGCGATAGCTTGGAGTCAAACGATCAGACCAGCCTTCTTTCCCCTCCCGAGCAACTTATTTCATTATTTCCCCTGTATTATAGAAGTTAAATATAAATCCCATTTTTCCTCTTATATGTGTATCAATTCTATTTTATAAACCTATATCCATATTTATATTTCTTTTTACTTGTATACTTTAATTATTATTTTTTTTTCCCTCTCCCTCTTTTCTTTATCCTTTCCCAACATAAATTATTTTATATTAAATGTCCTGACAAAAATCTCTTACATCTTATCCATAATAATAAATTTATTATATAATTTTTACTTGTATTGTATGTATATTGTTTAACAATATTAAATGGAAAATAAAAATTTACTTTTGCATAACAATTGAAACATTAATCTTCTCAAATTAGAAAACCACTCATGTTTTTAAATGCATACATAACATTCATTTCAACCTGTCGTTATAAACCACCCTTCCCTCTATCTTTACTAATTGAACATCTTTGTTTTTTTTTTCATTTCTAAAGATGATCTGGACAAATATTTCTTACCGTGAAATTAGAATTCTTATAAAATTTAAATGATAAAATGAAACAAAATAAGGGGCAAAATAATGAATAAAATTAAAATAATTTAAAAACTGGAAAGAAAGTGACAATTAAAATCAAACATTCTAAACAGAAGTCCATCTTGAAATGACTTCACTGCTTAGGGTGCCATATCTCTGCAGGCGACAGCCGATCTTTGCCAGCATACCGGATGCCTCAGAGAAGAGAGAGAATGAAGATCCAGCAGTCAGACATCCCCAACATGGCTGTCCCACCGGCTGCACGTCACATCAACCGACCAACCACCATCATCTTCTTCAGTTCAACAGCCAGGGAACCGCTATTATCATCCCCAACACGTCTGTTGCAGGCCATCTCTGACGCCTCAAAATGTCTCTCCAGGCGAGACACTCACAACTGCAGACCAAATCGGACCTCTCCAAAGTGTGACCCGGGCCGAAAACGCTGCCGATCTCTCTCCGGAGGAAGCCGACCTCAGCCGCACCAGCAACCCGACCTCCCTTGGCAACGACGAAGCCACGGCCCTTCCTCAGCTCTCATCCATGCTGGCGTTTGCCGTGCTGCCAATTGCAGTACTTGAAGGGGAATGACAGTATCAACTCGATATAAGTATTGCTTTCCTGTTTGGCGATCCTGAAACAGGAGAGCTTAAAGAAGGTGCCGTTTTTTTTTTCCTTCTGCTCGAGGCACGTGGTCAGTTCCTTGTCTTTCATGTTGTTCTCCGTCGCGCTATCCAATAGTCTCAAAAGATCAAAATGTTAGCCTATATTGTCTGTCAAGCTGTCTACTCCATGTTCATTCTCTGTTGCTCATTTCTCCCATCTCTGATCTTTCAGGAAAATGTCAGTCTATCCATAAGGTTCACAAGGTCCCATTCGAATTCCATCACTCTTCCTTCTGTTCTTCCGTTACCAGGTAAGTGAGTCTTATACAGGGTCATCAATACCTCCTTTTTCCTACTGGTCATACCTCTCCCTATGTACTCTAGCATCCTTCTAGCTTTTGCTGTCACCTTTTCAACCTGTTGGGCCACTCTTCTGTCATGCCCATTACCTGCGTATGCATTATAGACCACTTGTACCTTCTTCCTGATGCACCTCAACTATACCCTACAGTAGATGTCTCCAAATATCTTCAGTGTAAATATGAGAAAGCTCTGTGAACCACCAGAAGATTTCAGGCTTAGGCACACTACAAATTTTGTAAATCACCTAGACCTGCTTGTTCAGACTGGGTATTAAACATTAAAAATGAATGCTAATATTGATTCTACAACACTTCAAGGATACATTTTAAAAACTCACTTTCTTTTGGATTGTCAACAGTAGCAGATCTCATAAGTGAGACTCCTCAGTAAAATACTTAAGAGATTGTTTGCAGTTACTGTATTAAGAGAGCACAAGAGCATTTCAGCCAACTGTTTGAGGGCCGCAATGGAGAACTTTGGGGACTGCGCGTTTGAGACCACTGCTCTGCAGACTATCACTGCCATAAATTAACATATGAACAAAAGTCTGTGCACAAGTAAAATATATCTACATATTTTTATTTACATTGAAAAGACACAGATCAATTATAATATATAAAGTACAGAAATGGATTTGCAAGAAATAAAGAATTAAACACTAGAAAATGAGGTAAACCAATTAGCCCACATCATGAGAGGAAGACATTATAGCTTTCATGAAATACAATTAGGCTATTAAATCTAATATATAACTGGCATGAATTAATTATATACTCATACTATCCTAGTGTTTGATGCAGTAGGCTGTGTACCTGGGGAACTCTGTTCAGTTCCCATTGTAGCTCCTTGAGGGATATTACTTTACTTTACATTACTTTACATTAGTGATTTTTATTCCACCTTTACCTTGCGGTTCAAGGCGGATTACATAAGAATTGTTAAGATATTAAGAAGTACTTAGAGAATAGTTTGAATATTTTCTGGTTTGCTAAGGAGGAGTTGGTATAGCAGGAGTTCAGAGTATGTTTGGTTCAGAGTTATATTGGTTTTATGTATTTTTTTGAAGAGTAGGGTTTTTGTTTCTTTTTAGAAGGTTTTGTAGTCTGTGGTCGAAGTCAGCAGATGGGTGAGTTGTCGGTCCAGTTTTGCTGCTCTGGTGGCCAGTAGGTTGTCATACATTTTTCTTCGTTTGACATTTTTGGTTGGCGGGTGTATGAATATTGTGTGGGTTCTCCTGTGTCTGGTTGAGGTGGATTGAGTTAATCTATTGTTCCAGTAGGTAGGGCTGTCTCCGTTTATAGCTTTGAATAGTAGGCAGTGGACCTTAGATGCCTGTAGGCACCCTACCAGTGCCTAAATTAATAGAGAAATGCCATTTAAAACAGCAAAATATGGTAAAATTAAAGCTCCTACCAGCGCCTAAATAAAAGGCACCAGAATCACATCTACATAGGCGCTTTATAGCACTTAATGCCTCTATGCCATACTTTAATTGTAATTTGAATATTTTTACTGCTGTGTCTATTGCTTATGTTTGACTTATTCTTGCTGTGCACCACCTTGAGTGAATTCCTTAAAAAATGGTGCCAAATAAATAAATGGTCACCCAATTTGAATTTTTATTTTTATTTTTTTTTAATTTATATTCCACATATCATGCAGTTCTATGCGGAGTACAATAAAATGTCTAAATAAAAAATAACAAATTACTGCCTTCTCACACATATTTCAATAAAACAACAAAACTACATGCTACAACGGACATATTACAGTACAACAAACAAACATATAACAATACAACCAACAATGAACACACACCAACAACACAAATAACCATCATCTCTACTGCTTTTACTTGACTAACCCTCTCTTTTACTAAGGTGCATTAACCGATTAGTACATGCTAATCAATTTAGTGCACGTTAAACGCTAATGCGTCCATAGACTAACATGCACGTGTTAGCATTTAGTGCTCACTAAATCAATTAGTGCGCGCTAATCGGTTAGCGCACCTTAGTAAAAGAGAGCCTAAGACTTGACTGCTGGGTCATTACTCACTGCTAAAAGTTGAAAAAGCACGCAAAATTTAAAAAAAAAATTCCACTTTTTTCTAGCTTTTTTTCAGCTTTGTGCATGTGCAGTTTATTTATTTTTTAATAATCTTTATTCATTTTAAAATAATTTCAATAAGTGAAGAACAATAAATAAAACATTTATACTATAGACATCACTTAAAATATTACAATATTCTTACAGATCAATAACCCTCCCACCCAAATTATTCTTTATTATTACAACGTATAAATATGAAAGGATAATGGCAGAACGTTTAGGTACTAGCAAGTCCTTTAATGAGGTATGGGGTCCATTGACTAATTTTATTACGTTATAATTAAAATTATGATTTTCTCTTTTTTTTTCATTAGATTTCTTTACATATCCAGGGAGGATGGGGGGTGGAATATTATTTGGAAGAGTAAAATTAATTCTTTTTTATTATATTGATAGTATAATATATAATTTTATTGTTTATAATTAGGATAAGAAGGGGATAAAAAATTGTTTAAAGTAATAATTGTGATGTTTTCAATGTATTTTCATACAGTTTTTTCTGATTCTTCAATTGTATACATTATAAAGTTTGAAATGTCAATAAAGATTTACAAAAAAATCTATAGATGTATCATAATTCCATAATTCACTACATAAAATTACACATTTATCCACTTAGACATATTTTAAACTTATAAACCACCCTGCCCCATCCATAATAATATTTGATTATAACCTATATATTCCTCCTCCCCCCTCCCTGAATGTACAATTCTTCTAACAACAAATACATAATTATATTAAATCTACAAAAGATGTCAATGGACCCCCATATTAGATTAAAGTTTTTAAAATTCCCTAACTGATCAGCTCTCATTTTTTCATATTTATATATTTGACATAAACTTGCCCACCCGAATGTAAAATTGAGACGATCCCAGTTTTTCCAGTTACGTGTAATCAATTGTATAGCTGTACTTGTCATAATTAATAAGAGACTTCTTTTATATTTATCTAGGGGGTCTTTGATATACAAAATGTTACCACAAATTATTACTTCATAAGTTAAAGGAATCTCAGATTCTAAAATATTAGTAATATGTCCCCAAATCGGTTTCCAAAAAACCAGTATCTTAGGGCAATAAAACAGTAAATGATCCAATGTTCCTATGTCAAGATGACAGTGCCAGCATCTATTAGACTTTGAATTAGCCAACTTATTCAATCTAACCGGGGTCCAAAAAGAATGATGCAACAGAAAAAACCAAGTTTGTTTCATAGATGCTGAAGCTGTACACTTCATCCTCCAAGACCAAATACGTGGTGTCACACCTGCCCAGCTCCTGTTCACGGCAGCGAGCTGGAACCCTGTGACTGTTCCTGTCCATACGTGTACCCTTTAACCAGGGTACCCTTCAGGCTTTCTTAGGCGTCTGCCTAAGGTATAATATCAGATTCCCTGACATTACCAAAAGAAAAACAGGCAAGGGAAAAGAAACTTACACACCTCAAAATCCAGTATAGTAGAATAATCAAACAAAGGTTTTATTATGTTCACTGGTTGCATTGAACAAAAGGAAAAATGCTTCAGCTTAGCAGACCTCAAAACAAGCACTCAAAACTATGAGGCAAAACACCAGCTGTTCAAACAGAGCAAAACTTTCAAAGAAATCCAGTGTCCAGGTTTTTGGATGTGTCTCATCTTAACCTATCGTTCCACAGCCTCTGGACTTTGTTAGCACATCTATAAACAGTCCTGTTCACCAGAGTAGTTTGGATTTAGTAACTTTCACTAAGCTGCTTCAGCTCCAGCAGCTGGGTCATTTCACAGGCATGAAAAAATTCAGAACAGAAACACACTTTAAACCACAACTGGGCAACAAGAAACCTGGCCAGCATGTCACCTGGTTTTCACAGCCTAACGTGGCTTATCACATACTGTAGCTCTGTAAACCGTATTCTCTTCTTTAGCACAGAATTCACAAGGTCCGTGCAGGCTCTCAGCACAGCTCCCTGCTGTGCCTTTCAAGTAATTAATTATGCACCGCTGTGAGGAAGAACGCTCTCGGCTCAGCTTGGCTGCTAGCAGAGAGAACAAAAAAAAATGCCAAAACATTTGCTAGCTTTACAACTAAAGCTTTCAAGCAGCATTAACAGTTCATTATCGGCAGGGAGAGAACTACAACTCCCCTTTAAACTATCACTGGCATAACTGGTAGCTTCACTACTGTGGACACAGGCAATACACCTCCCCTTACTGCTTATCAATGTCCATGGACACCTCCTCCGGTCCTACCAGACTCTCCTGGATTTCCATGGGTTCCCCTGGGGTTCCTTCCTCACTCCCTGGGTCAGCAGTAAGCTCTTCTGTGTCCAACATTTGCCAGTCTTGGTTCAGCTCCTCAGCATTCCGTTGAGGAGGAGAGGGTTCTCCACCGAGCACACCCTGAAGCCTCCTCGGCTCCTCCTCCCCTGACTCTCTCTCAGCTGCTCTGTTTTAACCCCCTCTAATTCGCCCCTCCCTGCTCTGAAGAGGGGGAAGGGAGAGAAATCTCTCTGCAGCTGTGCCTGTCTCAGTCACAGCTTTTTGTGCTGAGACTGGCCTTCTGGGAGCTGTAGTTTCTTAGCTCCTGGGATAGTCCAAGTGAAGTCAGCTTTTCATATTCTGCAGGGCCAACCTGACCAGCTCTCCTGCCTCGGGGACTACCTACCTTCTTCACCACTGTGTCAAAGCTAGGGATAGCGCTAGATTTGTCATAGTGGCCATCGAGATGCAGAAATATACTGCTTAATCTCAATGCTCCAAATGTCTCAAAGAACGTGTGCAGTTTAATTGACAAATGAGCCAATTAGCCTCAATAATTGGACACTAATAATCAATTATTGTCACTAGTCAGCACTAATTTGAATTTCCGTGTACATCTATAGGCATCGGGATTCATATGCAGAATTTACAGGTGGATCAGAATAGGGGGTGCAGTCATGGGAAGGAAATAGGTGGATTGGGGGTATTCCTGGAATTTTTCCATAATGTTACAGAATAAGGGAGATTCACACATTATTTTGACTCCCTTTTACTAAGTCACAGGAGCGAGTGCTGTGTAGCAAAAGCTCTGATGCCCATTCAATCCCTATAGGCGTCGGAGCATTTAACGCATTGGCCTGTGCTATTGGACTTAGTAAAAGAGGGGGTTAGACAGCTTGTGCAAATCCTCACACCCAATTTTGGGCATGGAGCTCCAAATGTTATTGTGTAAATGGCACCCAGCTCTGAAAGTGCTTGTGAAGATTCTTTATAGTCCTTTCTACACCCGCCAATGAAAATGCTGTGTGATCCTCTCTACACTTGCAAGGAATCTTCATAAGCACTTTTAGAACTTTGACGAGGCTTCCTATTTGCTTTTGGCTACACCACGCAAAAGATAGCATATTAGTAATAAGGCTCCTGAGGCAGGCCATATTGGCCGAAACACGTGCTTGTTGAGCCATCGCACAGATTTCCATGATTGCAGAATAAAGTTGCACACCAGCATTACTGAATTTCTCCACTGTGGTCTGTGTGCTTCTGCTTGGACTGTGGAGTTTTTTTCCTGACCCAATTCTGAAAGCCATTTATAGAATTTAGTCCATAATGTCTACAGCTCTGCATACGTCTTGTAGTGCTATTGAAATGATAAGTAATATACTCCTGGCTGGTCATTCCTTTCCCTATGCACCCCAGCACCTTCCTGGCTTTGACTGTTGCCTTTTCTACCTGTTTTGCCACCATAACATCAACAGACACAATCACCCTCAAGTCTCGCTCTTCTTATAAACACAGAAGTACTTCAACCCTAAACTATACTGTTCCTTTGGATTTTTGCAGCCGAAGTGCATGATCCTGCAATTTTTTTTAGCATTAAATTTAGCTACCAGTTTCTGGACCATTCTTCAAGATTTGCTCAATCCCTCTTCATGTTATCTACCCTATTTAGAAGCCTATATCGAGAAGCTTAGCTTTTGTTGAATATTGGACCCGTGGTTTTTAATACATATGTTTTGTAAATACTTGACACACCACACTTTTTTTGTTACGAATGATTTTTCTGTAATGTTAGCCATTCTTCGGTTTTCAGGTATGAATCAAACTCTTAGAATATAAAGGAATTACAGCTCGCCTTTCAAATGCTCAGCAGTCTCTAGTGTATTATTCATGGACACCCCCACCGTGTTTTCCCTTGAACTAAGGTTCACAAGTGCGGTGGATCATAAGAACTGTGCTGACGTCCATCAATTACTGCCTTTATTTTGACAGCGAGAAAAGAGGCATGTCTGGATTTCTGAGTGGCCCTCAATCATTGTGCTTAAGGACATACAAGAAGGAGAGGTTCTATAGATTTTTCTTAAATCTGCCTACTGTGTGTAAATGTTGCTGTCAATGTTATTATTCTAACAGATTTGTAGCAATTATTGGGAAAAAAAATTTGCCTAATTGCAGTAGTTTCTCCTTATCACACAGTCCCAATATTTTTCATTTGTGTCTTTCCTGGTTTATCTATATATATTAAATCAGATGTATCTGTGTGTGTGTATGTATGTATGTTCCAGAATAACTCTGAAACGCATGGAGAGATTTCAACAAAACTTGGTAGACATATGACTTATTATCTGGGAAAAAATACTGTGGGGTAGGAAGGGGGTGATATGTAAAAATGATTGAAAATGACAGATACTAGTGTCTAGTCCATAGTTTTTGGGCTCGCTGAGATGAATACTGATACTCCCGATGCCGTTTAAGTTCAAGTTCAGCCCCATACAGATAGTCATTCTTGCTGCTAAAAATGAAGATGTCCACGAAATAAACAATCAAATACTTCCCGTTTTACCAGGCGTAATCACTGAATACAAGTCTATCGATACTGGAAGACTGGGATAAATAAATATCCAGGCAATGCAGGGTGATCAGCTAGTGAATATATATATCGTGAAATGGAGCGGTAGCCATGTTGGTGCTCATTTTAAGACAATATATAGAAATAGACCCCTCCCCCCTTTTACAAAGCCACAGCAGCAAAATCCCCAGAACCCTTTACATCCCAACAGGCTTTGAGGCAGTTACCGCAGCGGTGGCCGAAAAGGGGGTAAAATAGAAACTAAACTAAACAAAAGGAATATAAGTGATACCTTGTTTATTGGATTAATTTAGTGCATTATGTGATTAGCTTTTGAAGGTAACCCTTCTTCTTCAGATCAGAAATAAGCAAATATGGGGGCGCTAGTGAGCGCGTTACATGGTGGACGCGTAGCGACACAGCTCCCGCGGAATCTCTGTTTGAATCGATCGCCCCTGCTTTGTTCCTCGCTGTAATATCGCGAACGCAGCACAAACTGGTGTCTGAAGTACCAAGGCTTCTACTAAACCAGGGAAAAGAAGGAATACTGACCCGGTGTCGCCGCAGAAAACACCCGCACCCAAGTCCGACGAGGCCTCCTCACAAACCATACTTGAGGAACTACGAGCCATGCGGGCGGAAGTGAAGGCTGACAACGAAGCAATCAAAGAAGAGATTGCTGCTTTCAAAACGGATCTCGCGGCGCTCCAAACAATGGTACAGGCGACAGACACGAGGATGTCTGTCGCTGAAAACAATATTAAAGATCTGCTGCGTCAAACCAAACGTATAACGCAGCTAGAATCCCTGATTAAAGATATTAGTAATCGTTCTAGGAGGAATAATTTTAGGATACTAGGGATCCCGGAATCTCGAGAAGGGCGTAACATGGTTGAATTCCTCCAGGTCACACTTCCTAAGATTTTAGACCTTACTCTTGACCTACCATTCGAAATCGATCGCGCACACCGCGTACCGTCAAACGCCTTACCTAATAAAACTGGGCAATACCCCAGACCAACGGTGGTACGCCTCCTTCGATATGCACAAGTAATGGCGATCATGCAACAAGCACGTGTCAAAGCGCCTATTAAATTTGAGGGCAGTACCCTGCTTTTCGTACCAGATCTGGGAAAGCAGACTGCTAAACTTCGAAAACAGCTTCTAGAATATCGCCCTAAATTAAAACAACTTGGAGCACGTTTTGGCATGATGTACCCGGCCCGCCTCAGGGTAACTTACAATAATCATACGAAGGACTTTACTAACCCATCTGAACTAGCTGAATACCTGGAAAACTTGAGTCCGAGCACAATTGATTGTACCTAATTCATGTCTGTCTGCAACAACATATATCTCTTCTCTCATATCCTGACAGTACCTCCTACATTCTGAGAAGTACTCTGATATGCCACCTATTACCTTTCTGGAATACTGGTTTGTTACTGTACCTGTAATATGAAGGGGTTCAATTGTTATATATATAAGATTCTGCTGGGCAGTGTTGCTCTGATGTTACACCTGGCTCACTGACCCGTGTTTACTACTATAGATAATTGTATTACATGTGCTTTTTCATTTTTCTCTCTTATTATTTTTCTTCCCCCGACTGCTTGGCTACCTTTATTGTCTTTACTCTCCTCAGCAATTCTTTGACTGTAAGCTGCATACTTCCCATGTACACTAAGATGTGTATTGCTCGATATATTCTATCATACAAACCATGCCTTTTACATGTGCCACACTGAATGTTAAAGGATTGAACAATCCCATTAAATCAAAGAAAATACTAAATTACATTTCCTCCTTAACTGCAGATGTGATATTTCTCCAAGAAACCCATCTGGATGCCACAGCAGCTGCCAAACTCACACTACCTGGAGCACATCCGCCTATATTTTCCCCTGCAGTAGATAAAAAGAATGGTGTTATCACAATTATTAGGAACCTCACTCATATCAAGATCCTTTCACACAGCACTGATATTCAAGGAAGATGGGTATCCACAAAATTACTCATACATTCAATGGAATATTTTTTTCTCAATATATATGGTCCTAACATTGATGACTGCTCTTTCTTCGCTGATCTAGCAGACCTGATTAACAGCTACCAAAATGTTCCTTTCATCATAGGGGGGGACTTTAATTTGATAATCGATCCTATTAAGGATAGAAAATCCATCTATAAACACAAACAGTCCAAGGCGTGGTCATATTTACAGAATATCATGGCTCAATTCCGACTAATAGACCCTTGGCGCATAACTCATTTGGAAGAAAAAGAATACACGTTTTTCTCTGCGCCTCACTCCTCGTACTCGAGGATTGATTATTTCTTAATTGCTCCTTCATTAGTTCAATCCATTCTCCATACTGAAATCAAACCGATATGTATATCTGACCATGCTGCAGTTCTCCTATCCTTAGATACTATTCTCCCCCTCTCTCCACAGAGAGCTTGGAGAATGAACTCTTCCCTCTTGCAAGATAAGACTTTTTGTGAACACATATCAACAGCTATACAGGACTATTTCGCTTTGAATTCACCTCAAGACTGTAACTGGATCTCTGTCTGGGACGCATTCAAAGCATACATCAGAGGAGTTATTATTTCCTACACTGCTTACATGAAAAAGAACACCAAACAGGAATTAGATAACTTTGAATCTGAACTTAAAAGATTGGAGTCTATACATCAAACGAGCCCTAGCGATATCAAGACTCTAAAACAATTACAGCATGTTAGATATCAATATAATACCTGTCTCAGCAGAACGGCTGCCTCACAGATTTTTATGAGCACTGCTAAATATTATTCAGATGGTAACAGATGCGGCCAACACCTGGCCTCATACCTAAAGGGTAAACGAAATAAGACTGATATTCCAGCTATCACTACATCAGAAGATATTTTAGTCACCGACCCGAAAGAGATCCTTACACATTTTCATAGATTCTATTCTACCCTATACACTTCAGAAACCCAAACAGACTGTGTTCCTGTCCCGTTTCTCAAAGATCTTACACATACTACCTTGACTGACTCTGATAATATTAACCTAGAATCTGACATTACAATAGATGATATTAATGAGGCACTCAATCACATGTCTACCAAAAAGGCACCTGGCCCTGATGGTCTGCCAACTGAATTTTATCAGGTATTCAGTAAATGTCTTTCTCCCTACCTACTGGAATTTTTCCAATACTTGCAGAACACAGGTGATGTTAGGGGCTCTTTTACTGAGGCAACAACTATTGTACTTCCCAAACCTAATAAAGACCCACTCAAAATTCACAATTAAAGACCCCTTTCGCTAATCAATTCAGATGCTAAAATATACGCCAAAATATTAGCTAGTAGGTTACAACTAATCCTGCCCAAATTGATTAACCCAGATCAAACTGGTTTCATGTCCAATCGCCTTTCCAGTGATAACACGAGAACGTTTACTCACATAATCTCCCTTGCCAACTCCCTAGATTATTTGATAGTGGCTGTTGGGTTGGATGCTGAAAAAGCTTTCGACCATGTAGAGTGGCCATTCCTCTTCCATGTAATGGCCTGGTTTGGTGTGTCTCTTAAATTCATAAATATGGTAAAAGTGTTGTATTCATCTCCGACCAATAAAATATATGCTAACCAATATTTTTCCTTACCTTTCAAACCTAGCAGAGGAACGCGACAGGGCTGTCCCTTGTCACCCCTGCTATTTAACATTGCTCTGGAACCACTGTTAATAGCGATCCGCACCTCACCTAACATCCATGGATTTAATTACAATAGAGTGGAAATTAAACTTTCCGCAAATGCGGATGACGTTTTGCTATACATTACACCAGACTCCATCTCTCCTCTACTGCAATTATTGTCATCTTACTCTGTTTCCTCTGGATACAAACTAAATATCTCAAAATCGGAAGTAATGCCTCTGAACTGTCCTGAAATGGGTCAAACCATTAAAGATCTTGGATTACTCTGGTCGCCTACACAACTGAAATACTTGGGATTACAATTTACTCCTAATTTGGATGAAACCTTGGAGCACAATGCCACTCACATTCTTGACTCAGTTCGCTCGTTAACTTCCACATGGTCTCCTTTGAAATTGACATGGTGGGGGAGATTGGACACAATTAAAATGATGATCTCTCCTGTTATCAACTACTCCTTGAGCATGCTTCCTGTTTTAATGAAACCTGCCTTCTATACTAAAATAGATAAACTCCTTACCACGTTCTTATGGAATAACAAACCTCCGCGTATAAGCTTAAGGAAGCTCAGAAATCCAAAGGATGCAGGAGGGGTTAACTTCCCTAACTTCAAAAACTACCATACTGCATTTCTGCTCCGCCAAGGATCTAGATGGATCTGCACAAATAATGATGTTCCAGAACCAAGATGGCTCCAACTGGAAAGATCCCTATTTCCTAAATCATCTCTTGAAGACTTACCTTTTCTTGGACACATTGACTCTCTTCATCTGCCACCCATCTTGTATTCCACATGTACAGCTCTAAGACATATTGATGGAATGTCCTCACTGAAATGGCATGAAACTACACAAATACCATTGTGGGGAAATCATAAAATTCGAATACAAAATGCACCAACTTACAATCAAGAGTGGAAATCCAAAGGAATAACTCGACTGTGTCATCTTTACTCGAAATCACAATGGACTCCATTTCAGCAGTTAATTGAATCTTATCAGTTACCTAAATCACATTTCTTCAAGTGGATACAATTAAAATCAGCTATTACTGCACACTTAAAACAACAACCTGTTGTGGATGAACCTCCTCACCTCTTGGTGTTATGCGATCAGATTTATTGTACTAAGCATGAATCGGCACAGTGGTATAAAATCATGAGGAAGCACGACACATTTTCACTCAACACTCTTTATTCAATATGGAATGATGATACTGGTCTAAAATTGGACTTATCTGAATGGAAGGACATTTGGAAAATGTCGCATTCTGCACTTGCTTCCTCAGCAATAACCCAATCTATCTTCTTTCTCATCCACAAGGCCTATTGGACCCCTATTAAACTTGCAAAGATAGCTCATCACCCAGGTTTGATGGATAACAATTGCTGGTCTTGTCATGCCTATCCAGGAACATTATCTCACATGATTTTTCATTGCAAACCCATTAATCATTATTGGACTCAAATCTGGCATACCATCAGTGTCCTGCTGCACATCACGGAATCAATTACTTTGGCAATTGTGTTGTACGGTCCTCACGGCCTGCAGTCACCTATAGCTGAACCACAGCCCAAACTACTCAGGGCTCTGATATCTATATCGATTAAACAAATTCTAACCAACTGGAAAAATGCGGCTGCATTATCTTACTCGGCTTGGTGGAATCAGGTATGCCTTATTGCCAAATTTGAACTTGCTGCAGCGGAACGTAAGGGGACCTTGCACAAAACTAATAAATTGTGGCAACCGCTACTAGATTATTGTACTGATTGACATGTTTAAATTTGCATGTATGTTGCTCAATTACTTATTATGCATAGATTTCTTTGCCAAGCAGTACTTTTCTTTCTTTCACTTCGTCTTTTTCCTTTTACCTAAGGTTTGCAATGCACTGTCTGAACTCAGATTATATTTTTAGATTAGGTCTCTTTTAACGCATTGCCTTATGACAGACGGATCTTATTGTTCTTTGTTTATTTCTGTATTCTAAAAAAGTTTAATAAACTTTTGGAACTTAAAAAAAGAAATAAGCAAATATATATGAAAATGGTCTCTGAAATTGGAATGCTGTATTCTTTCAGCCATGAAATATGTGAAGATTTAATTGAACTAACCCAAAATCGTAATTGTCTTTGAGGCAAATATATGATTATCCTGATGTGTAATGGCAAAAAACAAACAAATCCTGAAATAATTTACGAGTCACCTTACATGTTTCTTAGGGCTAGTTAATGTAGTTTGTGTTATGTAAAGCTTTGCACCTCTGTTTTTCATAAGTACACAAGCTCTGCAAGTTAATATCTTTTATTTTTATACAGTTATATGGATCCATGTTTGTTGACACCATTATTATTGATGTTAATATTATCCTCTAAGACAGTAGGAGTGAAAAATGTAAAACGAAATACCGTAGTTTATCAAAAAAATAAACCCCTTACTGCAAATAAAAGTTCTGTAGCTTATATTCACTTTCCATGCTGGAAAAATGTTCAGCCTGGGGGAGAAATACATCATAGCGATGTTTTATGAATGAGCTCTCCCATTTATTTTCTTGATTCCTTAAAGGGTAAAGAACAACTGTGCAAAGAAAAGAAGAATTTAAATTTTGTTGTCAGTTTAGGCTGATACCATAAAACATGCAAGCTGGATTTATTTTTTTTACTAATTTCTCAAGCATTATGATTGGGAATATATTCAATGTAGTACATGGGTAGGAAAAGATGTTCCAAGATATTTGCAGTATAATTGGTCTTTGTGATTAAGATGTATGATACTCAACACCGTGAGATCAGAAATGATCATTTGTAGCCTTATGATCAACATTTAAACCTATGAGACAAATCTTCCAACAGTTTACTGCTCAGATGAGAATATAAAATAGAAGAAGAGAACAGTAAATGAAGCTTCTTGCTTTGGTACAAATTCCATAGGTACCTCTTACCCATGGGGATTGCATCTAGAGAATGACACGGTGACAAAATTCATCACTGTTCCCGTCCCCGCGGATAACCGCGGGAAACCATCTTCATGTTATTTTTTAAGGAGAGAGGGAAGAATCAGAGTATGAATGGCCACAACCACTGACCCGCAAGCTTTGCTTTGAAGAATGTTGGTGTAGAAGGACTGAGGTTGAAATAAACACTAGAAAATGACATGGGATTATTTCCCGCGGTCATTCTCTATTTGCATCAGAGACCAATTGGAGGGGTTTCCCTTTCTTACAGACTGTTTCTGTATTGTTCTCCGGTGGGTGTTCTGTTTACACTTCCTCTGTTGCATAGTATTTGTTCATGACTCTGTTCTATTCTTCTGCTGTACCAGTTCTTTTGTTTCATGACTGGAGTTTATTGTTTGTCTGGACTGTTTTTTCAATAAAAATTATATGGAAAAAAAAAGAAATACCATACAAGTTGCTTTGCTTTGATTATTGCCAAGTAAAAAGGTGCTTGCAGAAATTTATATCTGAGGGTAGTTTTACAGCACAAACAATGTATGAAGTTTTTCAAAATCGAATCCTGCACATACTGAGGGGAATTCTATAGCTAGGGGCCTGTATTTACATGCCCCTCCCATCGGTGGTGTAGTTCACATCGGTAAACGCATCTGATATATATGCACAACTTAATTGAATAATAGACCTAATTGGCGCCGATAATGACATTAATTGGAAATATGCATGTAACTTGGTAGGTGCAATTCTATAAAAGTTATGCATCAGTTCAATTGCATGATGGTAAAAAGAGAGCATGGTTAGGGGCGGATCGCAGGCAAGGTTTTGAGTTATGCATAAATTTATAGAATATGTACTGATGTGCACACATGCCTGGCTTTAGCTGGCCTAAATGCAGCACTAAGTAACACTATTTATTATTTCCATTTTCTATACTGTTCTCCCAGGGGAGCTCAGAACAGTTTATATGAATTTATTCAGGAACTCAAACATTTTTCCCTGTCTGTCCTGGTGGGCTCACAATCTATCTAATGTACCTGGGACAGTTAACTGACTTTCCCAGGGTTACAAGGAGCAGTGTGGGCTTGAACCCACAACCTCAGGGAGGCTGTAGCTTAAAACACTCTGCGCCACACTCTCCCCTAAACGTGATTCTTTCATACAAGTTGCACATAACTTTTAATGCTACGTTATAGTCAGCACAGACGTTTTAGGCATGATATATAGAATCAGGCCCTACGGGGAACATTTTTGATAGGACTTCTAAGTCTGACTTTGGACGTTTCCACAAGGATGTCCAAAGGTCGGATTGGGAAAACAACCATTTTTGAAACTGCAAAACATCTCTCTAATTTTTTTTTTTTTTTAAATGACTCATCTAAACTTTCTGTCCCTTAGGACGTCTATCTTTTCTGGCCATTTTTGAAAATCAAAATGTCCAAATGCAAAACAAGCCTATTTGGATGTGGGAGGGGCAAGTATTTTAATGGGCTGGCCACTCAGACATGCCAACAGATCAGAGGGGCACCTTAAGGGGGCACTGTTATAAACTTCACATAAAGGGTGCCAGGTACACGTATAGTTTATGGTGAGCCCTCTAAAACTCCCGCCAGACCTACTATACTAACCTGTCTAGCACTCCAATAGCCCTTATGTCATAAGTGCTTGCTGGGACCCACTGAGAAGTAATTGAAATGTATTACTCATTAGAGATATATAGCTAGGAAACAAACATGGATGAAAATTATTTAATTTTGATACTGGAGACCATGGGTTTTTGATGATTTGGTGCCTGTTGGAATGTAAAGTTGTTTTGCATTCAAAGTTATGTATCATCATAATAGTAGAACACCAAAAACTAATTATTAAAAAGGTGGGCAGATTTCCAGTTTGGGATAGTATTGTCTGTAATGTTAAGGCAATTATGTGGCATGTCTAGTACTCTTTTTTGTCACGAATGAAGTGGGTCTGTAATGAAAATGGATCTAAAAATAATTAACGCCCGTTTTTACTAAAGCTGGCAGCAACCGTAGCATTTGTTGTATGACACTCAGCTACTCGGCTTTGCAAATGGAGGGGGGGGGGGGGGGGAATTGTCCGCACACCTCATTGCTTATTCTTCAGCAGCTAAATATGGTTCTCAGAAATATTACTAGCACATGAAATTATTGCAAGGTTTATATTTAGATTAGAAAATGACACAGGAACAAATTTTTCCCCGTCTCTGCGGGAACTCATTTTCCTGTCCCGTCCCGGCTAGTTATTTTCTTGCCCCTGCCCCATTCCTGCAAGCTCTGTCCTCATTTGCACAAGCCTCAAACACTTTAAAATCATAACTGTTTGAGGCTTGTGCAGTTAAGGCAGAGCTTACAGAAATGGGACAAGGACAGAAACAAAATTCAAGGGGACAGGGAAAAATTTGTCCCCATGTCATTCTCTAATTTAGACACCAAAGAACAGGGATCGATCTTTGCTTTTACTTTCAATTTTTCTAAGCCATGCACACGATTGTTATTTTCTATTTGCAGGAGTCTCCTTCTGCTTGTAAAAGAAGACAAAACTAGCAGTCCAATGTAAAAATTGACAAGAGTTATCTCCTCAAAACCTTCTATGACATAAGAACATAAGAATAGCCTTACTGGGTCAGACCACTGGTCCATCAAGCCCAGTAGCCCTTTCTCACAGTGGCCAATCCAGGTCACTAGTACCTGTCTAAAACGCAAGGAGTAGCAATATTTCATGCTACCGATCCAGGGCAAGCAGTGGCTTCCCCCATGTCTTTCTCAATAATAGACTATGGACTTTTCCTCCAGGAAATTGTCCAAACCTTTCTTAAAACCAGTTACGCTTTTCCCTCTTACCACAGCCTATGGCAGTGCGTTCCAGAGCTTAACTATTCTCTGAGCAAAAAAAAAAAATTTCCTCCTATTGGTTTTAAAAATATTTCCCTGTAACTTCGAGTGTTCCCTAGTCTTTGTAATTTTTGATGGAGTGAAAAATCGATCCACTTGTACCCGTTCTACTCCACTCAGGATTTTTCAGACTTCAATCATATCTCCCCTCAGCCATCTCTTTTCCAAGTTGAAGAGCCCTAACCGTTTGTCTTTCCTCATACAAGTGGATTCCATCCCCTTTACCATATTGGTCGCTCGTCTTTGAACCTTTTCTAGTGCCCTTGACCTGATAACAATTTTTCAACATTACAGGACATTTAAGTTATGTGTGCAGTGATAGAATAAGGGCATCTGTGCCTAAATTTAGGCACCGATAATTGTACCATCTTTGGTGCAAATGACCGCACTTAAACTTAGGCATGGTTTCTGGTTTTTTTAGTCTGCGCAAGTTGAGGAAGGTCAGATCACTATTCCATCAGGAACATTTCTCAGTGTTGGTTCAATCCACTGTGCTTGCACAGCTGGATTATTGTAACTCAGTTTATCTGGGCATTAAGCAGGGCAGTCTAAAACGACTTCAGTTGATACAGAATACTGCAACTAAGCTCATCTTTGGGAAACAAAAGTATGATCATGTTTTCCCTTTGTTATGAACTTTTCACTGGCTCCCAGTTCGCTTTAGGATCCAGTTTAAATGCGGATGCATAATCTTTAAGCTTTTCTACGGAATATTTGATCCTTTTGTCCCCTTATGTTGGAATACCCTCAGACTTTGCCATTTGAGAAACATACAAAGATATAAGTTATCCTTCCCTTCCTTTAAGGGAATTAAATCTGCTGGGAAGCTCAGTCGATCTTTTGTTTTCAAGTTTGTAGAGATCTGGAATGAACTTCCTGACTCTGTTAAGCTTTTAGGCAGGCTACAATTATTTCGTAAATCCCTGAAACTTTGTTCTCACAATTTTTAGATTCAAACAGTTTTATTGATGCAAACATCATCAAATACAACAAATACAGCATCAAAGCACATCAATAATGCATCAATTTTATAATATAATATACATAATAAAAGACTAATTCCAATTTCAATAAACCCCCATTTTATCTATATGTGTTTGAACCCACACCATGCCTCTTCACACCCACCCCTCCCCACCCAATAGTACCTTCTACCCAGTGATACTCTCTTCATTTAACTAAATATAAACCCCAATTAAGAGATCCAACTTAAAATGGCACTACGGCCCTTAGGATGTAAATCTTGCAAATATGAATCCCAGATTTGTATAAATAACATCTTTCGCTTTCTTATAATTCCATCATCTCTAGCTTCCCAAATGGCCAGCTGATGTAATTGATTCCGCCAATGCCAAAACCTTGGAGGATCAGGGATCGTCCAATATTGAAGTATACATTTTCTAGCCAAGAGACTCATTTTCCTACACAGCGCCCTATTTCCTTTAGGTAAATGGCCAAAAGCTTCTGGCAAATCCAAAATAGAGAAAGCAGGAGAACAGCACAAAGATCTTCCAATTATTTTTGACATATAATTTATTATTCGCTTCCAAAAGTGTTGAATTATGGGGCAAAACCAAAATGCATGACCTAATGTATGACTCTCCGGTCTATCAGAAAATTTTGGAGAAATGGGAGAAAGAATTACAGCTTAATTTGAGACATTGGGATGTTGCCCGTACTTTAAGAGCAACACCTGGGATGACATCATGTTCATGGCTAAGAGAAACGTATTATAGGGTTACATTACGTGCCTATTACACACGAACACAATTATTTTATAGTGGAGGTCTTCCTACACCTTTATGTCACAATTTTTAAATGCTTTAACTAAAGTCTCAATGAAATGACAATACTATAGTTATTTTTCTTATGCTTTTTTTACTATGTACTCTAGTTCTTTTTTCTGCTATGCTTTTTTTTGCTATATATGCTAGTCTTAATTACCGTATATACACGAATATAAGTCTATCCAAATATAAATCGAGACCCCCATTTTTCCCCCAAAAAGAAGGAAAATGGTTGACTCGAATATAAGTCAGGGGCTTAATATTCAAGTGCCATGCCCTGCCAGGATCTGTACCCAGTTACACGTCCTCCCGTGCAAGGTTCTGCACTCAGCCCCCTTCCCTGCCAGGCTCTGAATACTGTCCCCCTCCCTGCCAGGCTCTGAACACTGTCGCACCTTCCTTCCTTGTACCCTCTTCCCCCTAAAAAGAGCCAACCTCATCAGTGATGTCACAATGGCTTGACTGTCCCTTACTCCCCTCTGCCTTCTAACCTAGCCAGCAGTGATAGCTAGCACATGGTTCAATAGCATGCATTAGCTGTCACGATTGGTGATGGTGCAGTTGAATGTACCGTCACCTGAAAAAGAGGCAACAACTGCAACTGTGCTACCAGCAGCCTGGTAGTGCAAGGCACTGTCAGGATAGGTGCTGTGGCAATTCTCTTACCCCAATCACAAATGTTAACCCCCGACATCACCCAATCCCTACCCCTTACCTCCCAATCCAATCCAATTCCCTTCCACCAACAGCCCCTTAATTTAAACCACCTAGTAGTGGTAGGCCGGGACAGGAGGAATCCCTCCCATCTCCTGTCCCGGCCAACACTAATAATTACCACCCACCCTCCTTCCTTCCCTCCCTCGCGTACCTAGTTCCCTGGTGGTCCAGCGTGTATGCGCTGAAGTCCTCTTTTTAAAAAGTAGTAACTAGCGGTGCAACCTGGCCAGCACGCAGGAGCGAGCTTCTCAGGCTTCTGGATAGCCCTGCACTGCTCATTGATAAGCTACCGCGAGAACCGCGAATTCCGCGAGAACTTGTGGCAGCCTACCAATGTCCTGTTAAATGCACCATAAACTTGAGAACTTGGAAAATGGGACTAGATTTTGAGTGTAAGGATTCTTAACTTTTCATCTGTTAAATTGTCCTTTATTCATGATACTTTTTAATAGGTTCTTAAAATAAAGTTCCCAGGTATCCAAAGATATATATATATATTTTTTACCAAGATCCTCTAATCAAGCTAAAAGCAGTAATTTAAAAAGACAACGGGCTCCTTTTACAAAGGTGCGCTAGCGTTTTTAGCGCACACACCGGATTAGCGCGTGCTATAGTGTGCGCTAGCCGAAAAACTACCGCCTGCTCAAGAGGAGGCGGTAGCGGCTAGCGTGCGGGGCATTTTAGTACGCGTTATTCCACGCATTAAGGCCCTAACGCGCCTTCGTAAAAGGAGCCCAATGTTTCCCTGCTGGGGGCCAATGTACTAAAGTCAAAGCTGGAGAAGCATGGTCTAAAACACTCCAATTCTTTAACAAATGAACCGCAACATTTTGTATTCATTGTAAATACAACTAAATTAACAGGTAATCCCATAAACAATGCATTGCAATAATCCATCTGTGATAGCACATATGCATAAAGAAATTGGGCAAAATCAGAATACCATCAGTTGTGCATATTGCAAACCACACTTACAAGGGGGCGTTGAAAAGTTTTCAGCCCAACCAAGAAGAGAATGATGTGGAGCCATGAACTTTACGAGTATTTCACACTTTTCTTGACACTTTTCATTTTGTTTCATATCATTGAATCAAAAAGTGTCAAGGAAAGTGTGGAATAACTTGTAAGTTTCATTGCTCCAAATCATTCTCTTCTTGGCTGGGCTGAGAACTTATCAGTGCCAGTGGCCCCTCATATTGTGATATCATAATGCCTCATTCCCCCAATGCCTAAGAGCCAACCTCATTGGTGATGTCACAATGGCTCATTTTCCCTATATTTGTGCCATTTGCTAGATGCATTGAAATGAAAGTGCCCAAAAAATGTGTAGAATAACTTGTATGTTTCATGGCTCCACATCATTCTCTTCTTGGCTGGGCTGAGAACTTTACAGCGGCCTCTTATGGATGACCCCCATTTAAGCCTGCTGTTGGTCTGCTGTAAATGGGTGCACCTACATTGCAGGTTTACACTAGTACGGTATAATGGAATCTAGGCACCCAGATGCCAATATAGAATAAGTTCTCCTTATGCAGCATTGGCATGCAGTTCCAGAATTACCCCAAGGAGTGTACATACTTGACCACAAAGACACATTAAAAAGCAGGGAAAGAAATGTAACCCTTCAGCTAACTGTTATAGTATTAGACATTGTTTCACAGAGTCCCAAAGCTAGCTTTCAAAAAAAAAAAAAAAAAGAGGCACTGCATTGGTAACCTGGCATGACCCGCCAGAAAAACACAACTGCAAAAGAGCTAAACTCAGTGCTTCTTGGACTCAGCTCATTTTCCCTTTTCTTTTACCCTAGTCATTTTCACTTTTCCATTTGCCCACATATACATAGCAGCACAGCTGTGACTTATTATTTAACTGGGAGGAACAGGATACTTGAATGACTGCCAACATTGTGCTGCTATGCACACTTAACAAATGCCTTGACACACCTGTGGACTGTTTGTTTTGTATATCTCACCGAAGAGAGAAGCTTTTATATGCCCTGTTCCAGAAAGGCTCCCCTAAGACATAAATCAAGCACCTCATTAACGATCTCTGCTGAATGGGTTACATACTGCACTAACGCGGCTGGTTTTCTATCGCCAGATGTGAAAGATTTTCTCGGGAAGCAATACTACGAAATACTGGTATGGTCTTACAGGATAATTGATCTCGGAGACAGTCTGAGGTCCTCCTGGGTGTTCATCTAACCTGAAATTAATTTGGCATGTCATCCATCACCTTATTCCCGGAAAGGTTGTCAATCCCCCCAAGACTGCATTTAAATGTTAATGTTCTGCTTGTTTGTTTTCTATTTATCAGTCCACAGGTGATTTTTATCCATGTCCAATTTTATTTACTTGTGCGTTTATTTGTTTGGGCCCATTAGCTGTCTTCTGCTCCTTTAGGATTCCAGTTTGATCAGAGATAGCCCTAGCAATGTCTGCCTGACCAAGAGCCTTTATTCAGTGATTTGGGGATAATAATGGGTCTCACATTATTATTCTCTTACCCTTCCCCCTTTATAATCAATAGCCCTTGATAGGGGGGTCACAAGCTGCCACTCTCTTTAGAATTCTAACATGAGTGCCTCCTAACATCAATCCATAGGAGATTTTTTATTCTGCTTTTAATTCCTAACTCCTACTTACTTGTAAAGTGCCCATGTCTGCTTTAATCATTCCTTGATCCCTTATTTGTCCTGTATGTCTGTTTTGATTGGATTGTAAGCTCGGTTGAGCAGAGCCAGTCTCTTATGTGTTTATACTCAAATGCTATAAAAAGTGCTAAAAATTTTTGGTTGCATACCCAAATTACATGCATGATTTCATTTTATAGCAAGCAAATTTTTTTTTCACGCAAAGAATAGTTAAGGTCAGGAATGCATTGCCAGAGGATGTGGTAAGAGCGGATAGCTTAGCTGGTTTTAAGAAAGGTTTGGGCAAGTTCCTGGAGGAAAAGTCCATAGTCTGTTATTGAGAAAGACAAGGGGGAAGCCACTGCTTGCCCTGTATTGGTAGCATGGAATGTTGCTACTCCTTGGGTTTTGGCCAGGTACTAGTGACCTGGATTGGCCACCGTGAGAACGGGCTACTGGGCTTGATGGACCATTGGTCTGACCCAGTGAGGCTATTCTTACGTTCTTATGTTTTTAAATTAGTGCCACTATTTGGCTTCTTATCAAGCTAATTAAAATCAATTACAAGTAGCGCACATAAATTTGGGCACAGGATTTGCACCTACATTTTACATACGAGTCAAAAAAGGGGGCATGGAAATGGGCAGATCATGGGCGGATTAGGGGCATTACTTTCAGTTACGCATGTATTTATAGATTATGCACTTACATTTAGGCACAAGCATTTGCATCATGTTTTCCTTGGTGCAAATGGCCACACCTAAATTTAGTCACGATTCCTGAACTAATACTAGTCTATAAACCATGCCTAACTTTAAGCATGACTTATTGAACAGCTCGTTTTTTGGCGCCAAGATTTTGGGCATCATATATTGATTGTAGCCCTTAACGTACAGTGTTGCATACGTCCAGCAACATTATAGGATTGATAAGTAATGGTAGTAGTAGTATTATTATCTCTATCATTTGTTTTACTTTTTTCAGTTTTGTTAATGTTTCTTACTTAATTTTTTGCTAATTTGTTTATTCTAAAGTTATTTTTGCTTTAAAATATAATTTTTTACCTTCTGTAATGATCTGAGAAAATATTTCTGTTTTATCGCTTATTTGAACTTTGCCCATGTGTGACCGTTGAGGTCTTCTCAATTGAGGCCCTTCTACTTGAGAGATGGAGGGAATCACGGCAGATTTTTCTCCTCTCCTTCCAATCCGAGGATTAACATTGGAGCTGACTTCCCAATTTTGTCTCCCTGTTGGCTGTGGTGTGGAGACCGTCATCATCAGCCCAACTTGAAGTCTGCAGTTTCCGAGCACTTGGAATGGGCCCTAGTTTAAGCTGATCCAGCCCTTTTCCTATTTGCTATGCCAATTTTGAGTGATACCGGAGTCATGCTGTTGTCAATTCCAGAGGTGTGGCTGATGATCTTAAGGTCTCAGTGTTGGATGAAGCTGACTCTGGTTTTGGCTGTTGATCGGCAATGCAGATGCATTTGCCTGCTCTAGTGGTAAGTCCATAGGGGAATCTGGAGGAAGAGATGGGTGCTCCGGCTGTGCTGTTTTGATCTGGCAGGAAAATTTCCTGCGACTTCATATCTCATGAAGAAAAGACTATTTTCTTGAAACTAAGAACTGAACGTTTTGAAATGTGGGCAGTATTTGTTTTTGGTTTTATCTAACAGTGTCTTTTTCATCATTTTTAGTTTGTTTTCATTGTTTTCATTTTGATTCAATCTGCTTTTAGTTTTATCTTCTCTTGGGTTTTGATTATGCATTTAATTATCTTTTTTGTTTTTGTTTTTGGACCCATTCCCCTCCTACCTATACGAGAACATTCCCGCTCAGGCTATTTCTTCTATCACCATTCTCATAAACTCCGCCCTTCAGTCGGGCCATTTCTCCCCAGAAATGGGTCATATCGCCTTGACCCCACTACTGAAAAAATCTGACCTTGACCCTTCCATACCATCCAGCTATCGCCCAATTGCAAATATCCCTCTCCTAACCAAGATGCTAGAGTCCATCATTTCTTTCCAACTCTCATCATACTTAGAGAGATTCTCTATTCTTTTACCCTATCAATATGGTTTTCGTCCTAACTTCAGCACCGAATCCCTACTGTCTTCCCTGATTTCAAGAGTTCAACAACTTCACTTTCGAAACAAGTTCGCCGTCCTCCTACAATTTGACCTTTCCGCTGCTTTCGACGTTGTTCACCATGATATTCTTGTTTACCAACTCTCTGAGATAGGTATCAACTCCACAGTCCTAGGTTGGTTCTCTAAATTCCTCCGCTTTCGTTCTTACATTGTTAACATGAATGGCACCTCATCCTCCCCCTGGAAACCGAATTGTGGAGTCCCGCAAGGCTCTCCACTATCCCCTATCTTTTTCAACATCTATATGTCCTCCCTAAAACTCCTCCACCTATCCCCCCTTGAAACAATTTACACTTATGCAGACGACATCCTCATCCTCCTCGAGACCGATTCGAACCTCACCGACCTGTCTAAGAACATATCCTCTTGTATAATGAACCTACGATCCTGGGCCCACACTGTGCAAATGAAATTGAATGAGTCCAAAACAAGACTTCTTTGGCTCGGTCCAAAACTAGATCACCTACCCACCTCCATCCCACTACCCTCTGGCTCCTCTCTGCAGCTTGAGTTCTCGAGCAAGGTCTTGGGCATCATCATTGATTCCACATTGTCCTTCAATGACCACCTCCAATCCTTGGTAAAAAAATGCTTTTTCAGCCTTCACATGCTGAGGAAAGTTAGATCCTGCTTCCATCAAAAACATTTTACCCTCCTTGTCCAATCCATCATCCTCTCCAGATTGGACTATTGCAACTCTATCTACTTAAGCCTAACTAAGAAAAACCTCCACAGACTCCAACGGATTCAGAATGCCGCGGCCAAGCTCATCTTCGCTAAAAGTAAATTTGATCATGTCTCCCCTCTCCTGGCCAAGCTCCACTGGCTTCCGATAATCGCCAGGGTCCACTATAAATGCACCTGTTTAACTTTCAAAATCCTATATGGTATCCTCCCTCCCTTTATCCCTTTTTCTTGGAATTCCTCAAACCCTAATACCACCAGATCCTCCCACAAATTAAAACTATCCTTCCCCTCGCTAAAAGGCATTTCCCACACAGGAAAGCTAGGGACCTCCCTCCACTTCAAAATCACTGAGCTCTGGAACAACCTTACCTCCCCTCTTCGGAACTTGAGCGCTCTCCAAGTTTTCCGCAAACATCTGAAAACCTGGCTTTTCTCAAAAAATGTAAGTCTCCCTCCAACTTAGGAATCAAGGAAACTCTTATATCTTGGCATCCCAAGTCCTCTAAATTTTCTTCACACTTCTACCTCTAACCCTCTGTTGTAGTTCCTTCCTATATCTCCTACTGTAAACCGCGTCGAGCGCTACGAACGTGGAGATGATGTGGTATACAAACCTAAGGATTAGATTAGATTAGATTATCCTCATTGTTATTGTTTATATAGGTGCTTTAGCTAGAGCCAGTTAGACAGTTACGGAAATTTCCAAGCACCTAATATTTTGTTTTAATATTTGTTTGTGAACCGCTGTGAACTTTGAGCAGGTATTGGCAGTATACAAATACAAATTGTATTGTATTGTATTAAGGCATTTCCAGGTACCGATAGCAAAGTGAACAGAATCTGAGTTTGGCAGCTCAATTTAGATTTCCAGTATCCCATTCCAGCAACAGAGGGACAATTTTCAGAAGTTCGAGGATACTGTAATGCTGAAATCTAAATTTCCATCACTTTTCATACTTGGAAAACTGACTAGGGAAAATATACCGGCAGAAGTTTGTGCGTTCTTTTTCTGTCGGTAATTTTTATCTTTGCTTTTATAACTGCTTATAACAATTTTTAATTTTTCACTGCTAATGCATATCCTTATAACTGTTTTTATGAATACTTCTGTTTCATCTTTATCTTTGCCTTTATTTTAGTTCTTTATCCATTTTAATATTGGTTTGTTGTTTACCTTACTTACCATGGTAGGTGGTTTTTATATATGTGATTCCTACACAGCATGCTGCACTTTATCTACATGAATTGCATATGCGCTGTTTTGCACTTTGATTGTTTTTTACGCGTAGTGGCCTCTTTCTCAACACTGTTCATCATTCCTTTATTCTTTTGTCTCTTCATTGTTTTATGTTAAGTTTTGCATCTCTGCACTATTTTTCATGTTTTTACCTTTATTATTTTAGCCCTTTGCTTTATTGATTCAAGCATTTTACGTCACTTTCATTTCAAATCGATATTATGTAATTTGTAAGGCTTTGAGCACTCATACTCCCTTAAGGATTAAACCTTTATGATCACTTATGCACCCCATATGTTTTAGAAATGTATTTATCGTATTCCTTAAGTTTGTTATTTATTTTCTTAGGACCCCTGAAGAAGGCGTGTTTTCTGAAACACGGACCGTGTTGGGTCTTTAGGTTTGTAAAAAGGTGGTATTAGTTACCGCATTTAACATTGGGTAAAATAAATATAGCCTGCATCTTGTACATATTGTCTGTGGTCTCTTTTTTGTTTTCTGGTCATTTTTATCATTCATTTGGAGAAGCATTTCTCACCATATCCCAGTCCTAGAGAGCACCTCCACTCAGCGTAAATTTGATCATGTAACTAAATTCTATCTATCTAAATTCTATCGGAAGTTACATTGGCTCCCAGTTGAGGCAAGAATATTATCAAGTTAAGTTGTACCTGTGAAAAGACATTGTTTGGCTTTATACCTGATTATATTATTGATCACTTTAAATTTACTGACAGAAAACGTTTTTCTCAGCATTTTAGATTATTTATATTTCCTACTGAAAAAGTTTGCATATACAATAGATTTTTCTGTAGAATTTTATCTTTTCATGCTGGAGCATTTCTGTCCTGATAACAAACTCCAACTCCTATCTTTCCTTTAGAAAAATACTTCTGAATGTGATTATAATAGCTATTTTCTTGGCTTTAGAAAACTGGCTTTAGAAAACTGCTCTCAGGATTTGGCAAAGTGGATATAGGCCAATGAATAATTTGTTTAGAATGACTTTATTAGTTTTTGCTATATAGGGATCTCTCGATTGTTCCAGATCAACCCAAATATATTAAAGTATCATAGTTTTGGCCTTTGTTCTAATTTCCCGATTGTACCTATACATACATGTGTCCCATCCCCAAGCCCCACTGTGAGCTCTGCTCAGCTAAGTCCCTTCTGTCTGTCCTTCTCTTCCTCCGTCAACTCCAAACTCCGTCCCTTCTACCCTGTTACGCCATATGCTTGGAACAAGCTGCCTAAATCCCTACAGTGGGCTCCGTCTATGGCAGTGTTCAAGGCCCACTTAAAAGACTACCTCTTCAAGAGTGCTTTCAACTCCTAACTCCTCTCACCTCACCCATCCCCAACTCTATATATCATGTCTATCTGTCCGAGTTAGATTGTAAGCTCTTCTGAGTAGGGCCCACCTATTAAATGTCAAAATGTACAGCGCTGCCTATGCCTTTCAGTGCTATATGTCATAAGTAATAGTAGTAGTAATAGTAATACATATCAGATCTACACATCTTTATATGCAATGTTAATAAATCCAGGAATGTATTATCCTTCTGGTAAGCATAAGAAATTGAAGCTAAGATGATGGCAGCAAGGTAGTTTTCAGCTGGGGCTGGAGAAGGGTATATATACTGTATTACTACAAATACAATATAATATTGATCTAATCCACCAAGCAACAGGTAATGGCTAAAACAGGGAGCAAGGGCAAGGCTCACATGTTTTGAACCTGAATTCAGTGAAAGTTGTAAGCTACCTTCAGTAGTCTTTAGAAGGTAGGCTGAAAAATAAATATTGGCTTTGGGTGAGAGCAAATTCTGTTTTAGCAGGAGATATGGGGTTCTCATGTTCCTATTGCATTTCTAAAGAAATGCAAGACTACAACTTCCTGCATGCAATAGGGTATACTGGATCAACTCTGTCAGGTGAATCTGGGTCTAGTTTGTGACCTCTCATAGAAGCCTTTGTCTGCATATACAGGCAAGCACTTTTCCTGATGAAGTCCTGTGGCAGCTTAATTCCTCTGTCCATTTTGGAAGTCCTCCTACTGTTGAATCCCAAGGAGCTTCTAGATATGATTTTGCAGAGGCCCAGTCTCTCCCTTGGATTTCACTTTCAACAGCTACTTCCAGCTTCCAACTTCTACCGTGTTTCCCCGAAAATAAGACAGTGTCTTATATTCATTTGGGGCCCAAAAAAGGCACTAGGTCATATTTTCAGGGCTTATTTTTTTCATGTACATGATCAACTCTCCCTTCCTCTCCTTCACACCAATTCTACCTCTTTCCTTTCCCCCACATGTGCAACATCTTCCCTCTCACCCATCCCCTTCCTGCTTCGCGGCCTTCTCGCTGGGGCCTTCTGGTTACTGATGACATCATCAGTAACGCGACACACAGAAGCCCCAGTGAGAAGGCCGCAAAGCGACCTGTGAGTGCTGCTGGCCTGACGCTCCTCTGCTGGAAGGTATTTATGTCGCAGTCAGAGGGGATCAGTTGGGAGGGAAGGATGGAGGGTCAGCGGGGTTTTGGCGATTCGGCTGCGGGGCAGCGGCGGGGTGGGGACAGGTCAGGGAAAGCGCAGCTGCCTACGACTAGGGCTTATTTTCAGGGGTAGGGCTTATATTAAGACCTACCCCGAAAATCATGCTAGGGCTTATTTTTGGGGAAACACGGTAACACCCAACTGCCAACTGAACCTTTCTCTCACTAGTTGCTTCAAAGGCATCCAGAGTTCAAACAGCCAACATGGAAGTTAACCCTTTCATTGCTGCCAACAGCAGAGTGAGTCCAGCAACTTCTAATGTGTTACACTAGGGCTAAATAAATTTACTCCAGATTTTGCTATTAGCTGCCTGCAAGCTTTATTTGAATGACACAACAAGCACCTAGAAAAAAAATCACTGATCGTATGCCAATCATGCTTCAGCGCCGTTTGCAAAATTACGGCTCCCATTAAAGGTAGGCACCAGTAGTGTAGGTCATAGTTTTAAAGGTCTACATTACTGGCACCTTTTGGATGGAGAATCATGCCTAACAGCGTCTAAGGTCATTTCCGGTCCAAACCATGCCGGCATTAGGCACTGTTAGGTGCCTCTAAAGAAGTGATTCTGGTGCTTTTTATAGGCGCCTACATTTTTAAACAATATTTTAATTGGTTTTTAATCAGTGTGGTCAATTAGTACGCCAATTAAAACAATTGTTAGGCGGCAGTAGGGTGCTTACTGCTGCCCAACTTACGGTGCCGTTTGCAGAAGCTGCCCCAAAGTGTGTTAAGGTTAACATAGCAATTATGTAAGTTAAAGCTCAAATTACTGCATGTGAAGTCATGATTAAGATGCATTAGGGTTGCATTAGCCTAAAGGTACAATTATTATTTTTACATTCTCTAAATCACTTTTGCCTTGAAACAACAACGAGTGTACACGTCTAGGACAAGATATTTTACGATAAAATGTTTCATCAAACAAAATCCTCCAGCCTGTGCATATCTCAATGTTTTGTTGTCCCTTGTATCTAAAATGTGTAAATTGAGATTGTCTACTTTGCCTAGGGGAAGTGTACAATTTGAGCCCATTGATTCACATTTGCACTGAAGGTTTATGTTCCTGCACAGTAGAAAACGTACTAATTGCTGACAAATTTATGAATATGCAAGAAATAAACCAGGGGTAATGCAAACTCGTATATAAATCCAGGCTCCTCAATATTTAAATACACTGGAGATACTATCAATGTGAAAAGGCAAAGCCCATATTAACTCAGACAGCACTGTCATATATTATGCATTATTTTGACTGAGTAAAGTGAAAAAGCAATTTATCACTGAATTCCCCCTACAGAAGAGGCTTGCAGTGGGAAATTGGCATTGAAGAGGAATAAACTTATCACAAAGCAGTTTGGCCCTGGACCAGCAGTAAATTCAGGCCAAAAACATTTTTTTAAAAAATATTGTGCTTGCTGATTGTACTAACCATTGACAAGTGTTTGAATTTAAGTTTGATAATCTGCTAAGGTTCTTCTGCTTTCAGTCAATCAAAACAATATAAGGCATAAATTAAAGTAGCAGATAGTCAAAGCAACACTAACAAAAAATTTGTCTATAGAAATGGAAGTTAAAACAGAAAAATCATTGATATCGGAGAGATCCATATTAAGCAAATTGGTATGTGACAAACTTATCCAGATAAAGTTACTCAGATAACTTTATCAAGATATTCACAAAAGTTACCTAGATAATTTTTCATCTGAATATACTAAGCACTATTCCCTCTTAAGTGGAGTGAGAGAGAGTCCTACAAATGCATTATTGCCAGTGAAGGGTGGTGATTCAATATTAAATTTTCAGTCAGTAGGGACAGGCAGGTTCCCTGGAGCCCTGCAGAGCTTACCTAATAGCCCTCACTATTGAAAATGTGACAGTGAAACAGCACCACCCACTGGCAGATATTTTGAGTGTGTTACACACGCAAAATATCTGCCCCATTTTAAAAAATGAATAAAAAAGACAGGCAGGCCTGTAAAAAAGTTAAAAAAAGAAAAAGGTTTTAAAAAAAGGTCGTAATGCCACCCCGCGATGCCCCCCGCGCCGATGCCCCACAAAAGGCAGGAGGGTTGCCAATTCCCTCCTGCCATGTTACCCCCCTGATCTTGTCTGGCCAGGCCCGGCCCAACCCACCTCCCTCCCTGTTTCAAAATCAAAAGTCATATATCATACAATAATGGAGTATATGGTTGGGGGGGATGGGCGAGGGATAGGGAGGGATAGGGATAAGAATATATGTAATATACCAATGATTGTTTATAAGTGATGTATTTATTGTTACTGTGAATGAAAATATTAACACTTAATGTAATTTGTGAAAATGAATAAAGAATTATAAAAAAAAAAAAAAAAGTCATGACGCCGGGCTGGGCTGGGCTGGGCTGGGCCCACCCATCCATAAACAAACTGCAGGAGGGATACCAACTCCCTCCTGCCACCACTCCCCTGGACACCCCCCCTACCCATTCCAAACCCCCTTGCCACCCCCCTCCCCGTACCTTTAACGGAGCAGGAGGGATGCTCAACCCCTCCTGCTCCAATGACTCCAGCGACGACTCTGAGGCCTTAATCAGCGGGTTAAAACCACGGGCTCCCAGTGTGGGAAGGGCAGGAGAGATTCGTGACGAGAGCGGGGTGGCAGGAGAGATTTGGGGCACAGTTTCGGGGCAGCAGAGAGCAGGCTGTAGTGCCCGATCTCTCTTCCCTGCTCCCGGACTTTCCTGTTCTCTGCCGCCATTCCCCGCAGTGCAGGCCCTCTTTAAAACCACGGGCTTGCACTACAGGGAACGGCAGCAGAGAGCAGGAGAGTCCAGGAGCAGGGAAGATAGATCTGGGCTGGGCTAAGCCCTGACAGCAGTGACAGGAGGCTGCTTCTCCTGTCACTAATGTCAGGATGTGCGCATGAGCGGGGATCGCTCTGGCCATGGGTAGGGGGCATGTAGGGGATGTGCTAACGATCGGCCCCATTTGCATGCAGGCCTTTACTGAATTGGTCGTCTGGCATGCAAACGGAAACGGATTGCACACGCTTTGGAGGTTTAGTGAATCCTGACCTAAATTCTTTGTCTTGCCTACCAAAAAAGCAGTGTCCAAAAGTTCTTCTCATTATCCCATTGACTGGGTGAGTTGTTTTTTTTTAATTTTTTTTAAATATTCTTTATTCATTTTTGAAATCAAATACATAGTGCAAACAGATTAATAATCAAGTAATATAACATACTGCACTCTATTCCATCAAATAATATACAACTATTTATCCCCCCCCCCATTCTGGATGTGTATAACAATCTTTCATGAATCAAAGGGAAATAATGTTCAAATCTTAGAATATTTTATCGGGCCCCAAATTTTCTTGAATTTGCTATGGTGTCTCAGCTGTAAAGAATTAATATTTTCAAACTTATAAATCTAGCATAAGGATTCCCACAGAATCCTTATGCTATCCCAACTTTTCCAATTTTTCATTATAAGCTGCATGGCTACTCCTGTCATGATAAGGAGCAATTTATTCTGGTTTGCATTGATCGGTCTCTTGGGGAATAATATCGTTCCAAACAATATTATATCATATGACAACAATAATGGAACTTCCAATATCATAATAATTTGACCCCCAAATGGATTTCCAGAATTTAAGCATCAAGGGAGAATAGTACCGGGAGGGGGGGGGGTTAATACATACTCAGTCAGATTTATTTTAAACCCTAAATCTAACCAAGGAGTGGAACATCAGGAATTCCACATGGGAAGGAGATCATGGGGCCTCTTATAGCGCACAGCTATTTCAGCACCCACTTCACCAATCCCAGTTCTTCAAACATTTGTTTCTCTCCCCCCCCAGCCCCCCTGTTTCTAGGGGAGTGTGTGACGCAGTGGTTAAAGCTACAGCCTCAACACCCTGGGGTTGTGGGTTCAAACCCACGCTGCTCCTTGTGACCCTGGGCAAGTCACTTAATCCCCCCATTGCCCCAGGTACATTAGATAGATTGTGAGCCGGCGGGACAGACAGGGAAAAATGCTTGAGTACCTGAATACATTCATGTAAACCGTTCTGAGCTCCCCTGGGAGAACGGTATAGAAAAATTGAATAAATAAAAAATAAATAAATTTTGTTCACTACACACCTCTTCCAAATCAGTTAAATATTAAATAATTCATAAAGCATAATACACTAATGTGGAACTACACTTATCTATCCCACAGGATTGCAGCGCTGTCTGTATTTTCACTCCTTTCGCTGCGTGTCAATCAGAATCGTGGTTTAACGGGACACTAGGTGCCGGAAATGTAGGCCAGGGTTTCATTTTCGGTGCCTAGGGTCGCGTCAGAATCATGGCCAGCGGTGCACAGTGCCACCGAAATCTGGCGTCACCCTTAACCGAGCCCCTCTCCGGGCTTCGGCATTACTACGCACCGCTAGCTGCCCAAATTTCACTTGAATTTGGGTGAGTACTTTTGTGTGATTCCTTCCTTGAGTCATGGTGTACGCTATTAACATCATGATAATCATGATGTAACTGTGCAAGTATTCACATCTAAGTCCTGGAGATGAATGCGTAACTTATAATATTTTATGTTGCATATGTAAGTATGAGTCACACCCAAGCCCTGCTCAGACTCTGCCTATGTGTACACCTATATGTATAATACATGCTAAATAAGATATGCACGTATTTAGGCCTAGATTCTGTAAATGGCACCGTTGTCTTCGGCCTCCTTAAAAGTGGCCACCGATAGAGTGTCAATCAAAGAACAGCACCGTTTATAGAACTCCACCTTCGGCAACAGTGGACCCTGGAAATGTAGGGCCAGGGTTTTCAAGGCCTACATTTTCTTTTTAGATCCACAATTCAAGTCACTAGGACTTAAGCATGAGTCGACGGCACCTAACAACAAGAACAACATATTTTACGTGAATTGCACAGACAGAGGTGCCACTTCTGGCATTAGCCACACCTGAAGTGGCATTAGACACCATAAAGTGCCTTTATAGGTGTGATTTCAGTGTCGTGTTTTTAGGTGCTGGTAGGCGCTTTGAAATTTGTTTTAAGAGCGCTTTTACATGGCATTATGCACTTAACTTAGGTGCGAGTCGGGTGCCTAACGGCACCTAAGTTAAGGCGCCGTTTATAGAATATGAGCTTTACAGAATGGTTCTCAGGTGGATTTTCAGCATTTTACATGTACATACATGCCAGCACTCTAAATATTTACATTTGCTCCGCTGTATGCCTAGAACAAACTGTCTGAATCCCTATGGCATGCTCCTTCGCTGGCAGTGTTCAAGGCCAAGTTAAAAGTCCACCTCTTCGAGAGTGCTTTCAACTCCTAACTCCTCTCACCTTGGGTTCTGCATCGCCAACCCTATATGTCAGGTCTGTTTCTTCAAGTTAGACTGTAAGCTCTTCCAAGCAGGGTCCGTCTACTAAATGTCAAAATGTACAGCACTGAATACGTCTTTAAGCGCTATATAAGTGATAAATAGTTGTTGTAGTACTAGCATGCATGTTAGCACCAGCTTTATACAATTACTTCCTAGGAGCATATATTTTACATGGTAAAATATACACTCACTTTGGGCTATTGTAACCATTTACCGTATGTTGGGTATGGCAACATACATGCATATATGGAATCTAAAAAGTTTTTTTTCCTCCTTAAATTTACAAGTTTGATTGTGAGGGGGAGGGGAGGGGAGGGTAAATGTATTGTTACATATTGTATAAGGTATTGATTATAGGATAAGGAAGGGTGGGAGATGATTATTAAGTGTTATATTTATTGTTAATTTGTTTGGATATATTGTTACACTTATTGTAAATTTGAAAATGAATAAAGAATTATTAAAAAAAACAAAAAAACAATACATGCATATATGACACTTAAATTACTGGCTAGTTGAACAATACTTGTCAGGACATGATGGTGTCTACTTTTATGTTTATTGAGAGCTTCTATACCACTATTTATGACTGGGGAATCAATTCAGAGCGGTTTACATGAGCTTCTGTAGAGATGTTACCATACAGAGTTACAAAGATCTTCTGTGAGGTGCTACATTACATGGACTCTACTGTATACTGAAATACACAGAACTCTGTGGTGGTGTAGCATACAAGGGGTAGCAAGTAGTGGCTGAAATGGAATAATACCGCCAATAAGGCAAAGATAAGTATCTTGGCTTTAGTTGTTTGTTTATTTCTCACCCGCCCTTATCCAGGGCGAGTTACACATTAACATACAAAATAAAAAGAAATACATTTATCATACAAAACACTTCAAAGACACTCTATAACAAATTGCATACTTACATATCAAATCAAATTACATATAACATACACATTGCATCAACGATGTACAGGTGTTATGAGACTTATTGAGTGCTGTGATGGCCCCATGAGCCACTGTTGCCTGAACTAATTGAGCACATAGGTCTGAGCACTTCACATAAATATTTTTTGTTTTATTCGTATAGTTAATGATTATGTTTTGTAATGCATACTCTGAGATAAATTGTTAGAGAAGTATATAATTTTTTATATAGAGAGTTTTCTATTATATTTCTCCCTATTTTGGCCTATACTAAACTAAACCTTAAGTTTGTATACCGCATTATCTCCATAAAGATAGAGCTCAGCATGGTTTGAGCTCCTTGTGACTATGGGCAATTCGTTTAACTCTCCATTACCCCAGGTACAAAATAAGTACCACTTTGATTGTAACTATCAAAAGGCAGTATATCAAATCCTATCCTCCTTTCCCTTTATTACAATATTTATATTTCATTTCTTTTTGTAGTTCGGTATTTCTGTTTAAAAAAAAAAATCAAACATATACAATCCACAACCCACAGAGCAACATTCTCGAATAACTGAGTTCCCACCACAATTAAAAATTAGCATTAACAAGTTGACAAAAAGCATCCAATGGTGTCCACTCCCTCTTAATAGCAGCTACTTCTTCATATGTATGAACCAGACATTCCACCAGACAGAGGTGCCACTTCTGGCATTAGCCACACCTGAAGTGGCATTAGACACCACAAAGTGCCTTTATAGGTGTGATTTCAGTGTCGTGTTTTTAGGTGCCGGTAGGCGCTTTGAAATTTGTTTTAAGAGTGCTTTTATATGGCATTATGCACTTAACTTAGGTGCGAGTCGGGTGCCTACCGGCACCTAAGTTAAGGCGCCGTTTATAGAATATGAGCTTTACAGAATGGTTCTCAGGTGGATTTTCAGCATTTTACATTCATTCATACAGCAGTGTTACCTTTCCATTCTGATAAAATCAGTTGTACAGCTAACCCTATAAGCATATCAGAGAGCTCAGCTTTATTCTTCTTCAACTGAGGAGACAAGACTGCTGACTGCATAACTACTATTTTATAACTTAATAATAACCGACACAGTTGTGATCTTGTCCCACATTGAATTCCAAAACTAGAGCCTCCACAGGTTTGCGCGACACACAAATGGAAGATTACATTAGAGTTTAAATCCAAACAAGTAAATGATTAAATGTACCCACAGATGACTTGCAGGACTAATGCTTATTAGATCAGTTAATTTTGCCACCTTATAATTTATTTATTTATTCAATTTTCTATACCATTCTCCCAGGGGAGCTCAGACTAGTTTACATGAATTTATTCAGGTACTCAAGCATTTTACCCCATCTGTCCCAGTGGGCTCACAATCTATCTAATGTGCCTGGGGCAATGGGGGGATTAAGTGACTTGCCCAAGGTCACAAGGAGCAGTGTGGGCTTGAACCCATGACCTCAGGGTGCTGAGGCTGTAGCTTTAACCACTGCAGCACACTCTCCCTTATAAGGAGTCCATAATACCCTATGGACAACATAGAACAAAGATTTAAAACTTGAGACTGAGAAAGAAGGACTACAAACACAGTGGCCAAACTGATTTTTGAAGGTTCTTCACTGGCTTCCAGTCCGTTTCAGAATTCAATTTAAATGTGCAAGTATTGTATTTAAAATTTTACATGGAACTTTTATGGCATTAGTCTCTATTTCCTTTAATTCATTGCGGTGTACAAAACCTAGAGTTTCCCAAATAACCAAAAGTCATTGGTTATATCTCTCGATCTTTTTCATTCGTTTTCACAACAATTTGGAATGAACTTCCTTCTCAGATCAAAACACTTTTCTCTCTTCAGGCTTTTAGAAAATCCTTGAAAACTTTACTTTTCCAGCAGTCATTGATTGATTATTCAAACTGAGATCAGAAGGCTTACTACTATGTTAGACCGATTAACTCAGTGGTTTTTTAATTTTGTTCTGAGCCTCTCCTCATATAAGGGTTTCAAGATTTTCAAGATTTTCTTAAAAATTTGATTAATCACCTATTAACATTCTAGTCGATGTCCGATACAATTAAATTGAGGGAATCAAAATCAAAATAATTAACGAGACACCATAACACAAACAAGACCCACAGACAAACGGATGACAAGTGGGTAGAGGGTGAAATACAATATTTTAGAAAAGAAAACAGTTACGGATAACACAGAGAGGTAGGAGAAAGTTAGTTGAGAGCTGCCTTTCATAGATTGTAAAAGAATCCTGAGTTATGGAGTAAAAGCGTCTCTGTAGAGAAGGGGTGGGGAAATCCAATCCTCGAGAGACATATTCAAGTCGGCTTTTCAGGATTTCCCCAATGAATATGCATGAGTTCTATTTGCATGTACTGCTTTCAATGCATATTCATTGGGGAAATCCTGAAAACCCGACTGGAATATGGCTCTCGAGGACCGGAGTTCCCTATCCCTGCTGTAGAAGAAGCTTTTTAAAGCTCTTTTGATTCTTCCCTCAGATAAGATGGCAGGGAGTTCCAGATTTGAGGTGCTGTAACGGCAAATGAAGTGGTTGTGATACGAATGAGAAACAAATGATGTGACTGATATTTAGTGACACTGCCTAGGATCCATGATAGCTGTTACAGGGAAACACAAGTATTATGAGAACGAGCAAGGCCAGAAGTTTTCAGCACCTGCTGATAAACTGCCTATTATGAGAGCAGGTCACTGTCAGCACACGAGCAAAGCCAGAAGTTTTCAGCACCTGATGATAGGTGCTTGACAGAAACACACCCTCACCGCATGAGATAAGCACGCGTTTGTATATCCAATCTGGAAAAAGGGGATGGGGAAAAAGTACAATTTAAGGGAGGAAAGTTACCTGTAAGAGAGGGACGTTTCCACTGCTGACGAGCTGTGTGATGATATATTGATTAAGCCTCTTGTTCGTGGTCCCCCGACGGAGTGATGATGCAATAACCGGTAATGTATTGATTCAAACTCTGTACTTAATCAATGATTATGGCTAGAAATATTGTATTTATGTAATAAAACTTAATTTGTATACTATTTTGATCTCCTGGTATTCTTCCCAGTGAGGACAGTGACCGAAGGCCTTTTATTGCCTTTTTAAATAGTAATACAGTGGTATGTCACATATGAAAACTTTTGAGGGCGGGAACAAAAAGTAGATTTTGAGAAGAAGATCTTAGAATTCTAGCTGGAGTGTGCGGAATGAATAGACTATCAATAAAGGCTGGTAGTCTGGATTTGAGCGTTTTGAAAGTGAGAAGTGCCATTTTAAATGTGGAATGTGGAATGTAGGGAAGCAAGTGTGCATTTTTTAATAACAGAGTAACATGATCAAATTTTTTTGCGTTGCTAATAATAAACTTTTTGTGAACCGAGTTGAGTTCCTGCATACAAGAGATGACCTCGTATATAAATCTAAGGATTGGATTGGATAAACCCTAACCACAAATTTTCTCATACTATCAGAAATTTTTTTTCCCCAAAATCATATTCTAGGATGTATTCCAATGCAACATGTAAACACACCCTTAAAGTTAACCTTCCTATACACTGCAGAAGCGTTCTTAGGCATCACAGTCATCTCAGCTAACGTTCTTCAAGCCTAAATTCCCCCAAACTGCCTTCACAACAAGATCTAAGCCCTACAGACAAGCCATTATCAGTAAGCGCCTGAAAAACGTCACCGGTGGCGTGTCACTCTGATTATAACACCGTTTGCAGAATTGCAGCCTGCATTGAAGGTAGGCGCCAGAAAGGTTTTACAGGCTTATATTTCCTGTGCCTGCCTTCAACATAGAATCATGCTTAGTGGTGCCGAATGTCAATCCCACCTATAACCATGTCTCTTTTGACATTTGGCGCTGTTAAGAATCTGCATAGACGTGATTCCTGCACCATGCTTTGGTTTTTTTTTCTTTTAATTGATTTTTAACAGCGCAGTCAATTACCACGCCATTACTATCCAATTAAAACAATTTACTTAGGTGCCGGTAGAGTGCCTAATGGCGCCTTCGTAAAGGTGCCGGTTTTAGAATCCAGGCCACAATGCCTTGCCTGCAACTACCGATAACTTTTCTGTTCCAACTTGTACTCCCTCTCTAACTCTCCTTCTGCATCCATTTAGGCACATCGGTAAACCAAACCAGAGTAGCAGAAGTCAAAATGATAAAGTTAAAAATCAGGAACGTTAACTCCACCCCTGTTCTTATGTAACTTTGTTTTTGGTGTCTTATTAAGTCACAAAAACTGTAAAATCTCGGGGGTCTTTTTAATAAATTTCAGTAAGTGCTAACGTGTCCTTACCGCACTTTAAAAAGGCTTACCACAGAATGTGCATTGGAATCGCACTGCAAAATGACCAACTTACATGCGCACACCACATGCTAAAATATACTATATACTGTATAGTGCCAAAAAGTCAGCACCAACTGGAACAGCTCTTAGCATAATTCTACAAGGTGCACATACCTTTTACAGAATCACACTAAGGCGTGAATTCTCTAAACGGTGCCACTGTCAGTGACTGTCTTAAAAGTAGCTGCCTACTGTATGTCAATCACGTAATTGCGCCATTTAGAGAATCGCTCTTCTGGCAAAGATAGGCACCAGAAATGCAGGCCAGGGTTTCCGAGGCCTACATTTCCGGCACCTACCTTTGATGTGAATTGTGCCTCCGGAGGTACCTAACACTACTTCTGGTGTTAGCCAGACCTACAGTAGCATGAGGCACCGGTAGGCACCTCTGGAGGTGTGATTTTGGTGCCATTTTGTTGAAATTTTATGTAAGTAGTTTGTAACAGTGTTTCCCTCTTAACTTAGGCCTAAGTTAAGGCATCAGCTATGGAATTTCCCCTAAGTGCCTGTGTGCCAAATAACTTTTAGGTGTATCCATTTAGGCCAGCTAAAACCAGGTCTAAATGCCTGCGCATAAGTTGTGCGTGGATGGAACATATTCTATAACAATGTGCATAACATTTAGGAATGTCCATGACCCGCCCACGGTCTGCCTCTAGCCATGCCTCCTTTTCAAATTCAGACACTGCAGGTGGCGCATACTTTTTACATAACTGCGCTTTCCAAGTTGTGCGTGTAACATTTAATTTGTGCCAATCAGCATCAATTGCAAGGTGTTAATTGCCAATTATTGGCACCAATTAGGCCAGTTAATCAAGTTTTTTTGAACTGATTTGTGTGTATAACTTCAGACACCATACACAGAATTTGGGGGGTAAATGCACAAATTAAGCTGTACGCACAAATTGGCTGTGCTCAATGATTTGCATGCACAACGTAAGGTGCCATTTATACAATTGGGGGGTAATTGCAGAATTAGTTCATGCCTATTCATTCCAGAAATAGGAAAATCTGCCTATTTCCAGCCATGGCAAATGCAGCCTTGGTCATTAGAAGAGGCCTGTGGTAAGGGAGCGCTAAGGCCAGCTTTAGTAAAAGGGCCCCTTCGTCTCTAATACTTTATAAATGGAATGAGGTTTTTTTTTCTCTTCTATTTGATTTGTAGTTTACAGTTTTTCCTTGTCAGTGTTCTTTTGCTTAGCTAGATATAATGAAACTCTAATAAAAATAAAGGACAACAAATGAATAATTTTATTTTGTTTCCATTTTTAAATGAAATTGAAAAAACAAAAACCCTAGCCTACTTCATTGCATTTTTCATTCTAACACAAGCTCACTTTTCTTCTAACCATAGGGACACTAATCGGAAGTTTTAGTTGAGTGAGCACATTTGCCTGTTAATTCTTTCAGGAGAAAAACCACTCATCCTTCCCAACGTGAGATTAGCACAGCAATATAATTATTGTAATGTACATTGATAAAAGAGATATGTGTCACTTGGAATAACTATGAATTATGGACAGTCAGGTAACCAGTGTATGGTGAGATCCATTTTTTTTGCAGCAAGAAACGTGTCTCCACCTCATCCCAATGTCCCTAGGAAACATCATTTCAGTTTGCATGCTGAATTAGTCTGGGTTTCACTGTCTTTGCACATGCAATAACACCTCTTAGTATCAGCACTCAAAACTTTATTTGGACATTCATCTCAATATTTGTCTTCTGTGCTAGAACACAGAGATCCTTACAAAGGGTGATAGATGCATGGAATAGTCTCCCTGTAGAGGTGGTGGAGTCAACTGTGTCTGAATTCAAGAAAGCATGGGACAGGCATGTGGGATCTCTTGGGGAAGGAAGAGATAGTGAATGCAGCGGATAGGCAGACTGGATGGGCCAGTCAGCTTTCATCTGCCATCATGTTTCTCTGTGCACTGTACTATGAGATCCTCAAATTTATTTTCAACCCCAAATCTACTGTATTGACATATAGGTAGCATCTGCAGGCATAAAGGCTATTGGGGTGGTATACAGTTGGGTACAGTAGGTTTTGGGTAAGTTTTGGAGGGCTTCCCAAACAACGTAAGGAGGTTATGGTGAAATGTGTATCTGGGATCTTTTATTTGACGTTCACTGCAGTGTCTAGCATGCCCAACTGTTCTGCTGGGATGTCTGTGTGGTCGGTCTACTAAAAATGCTATCCCCTCCTATGTCCCAATGGTTCTTTTTTTTTTGCGTGCTTTTCATTTGGACAATTTTTTTTTTTCAAAAATAATTCCAAAAGATAGATGCACTGAGGAGAAACACATCTAGAAAATGGCCATTTTCAAAGCAAAAAGAAAGATGCTTTCCTGTTTTGAAAATGGTCATTTTCATTACTGGATTTTTGGATGTTTTCCATAAAAACATCTAAACTTGGGTTTACGAGGGTGAATCAAAAACTAAAGGCAATTGTTAAATTAAGTGACAACTGGAACAGAGCTAGCAAAATGCAACCTATGTACTCGTACATTACCTGTTGGACAGTTTGTCCACATACAGTGCAGCGCTCGGCCTTTAGTCATATGGCAATTACAAGGTCAGAACTAGAGAATGACAAGGGGACAAATTTTTTCCCATCCCCGTGAGTTCTTTACCTGTCTCTGCCCCATTCCTGCAAGCTCTATCCTCATCTGCACAAGCCTCATACACTTTAAAATCATAAGTGTTCGAGGCTTATACGGTTAAGGCAGAGCTTACAGGAATGGGGCAGGGACAGGGACAATGACAAAACTCGTGGGGACGGGGCAGGGAAATTGAGTTCCTGTGGGGACAGGGACAAATTTGTCTCCATGTCATTCTCTAGTCAGAAACATGGACACTCCATTGCAAGATTGCACCATTGAAGAACAACGTGCAGTAGTGCTCTTTCCTTGGGCAGAGGGAGTGAAACCTGTGGAAATTCACTGTTAGATATTGACTCGGTATGGACATAGCACCATAAATCAACAAAAGGTTAATGGGTGTCAGGTCAAAAGTGCTCCGGGACAAAGGCGCGCACAGACAATTGAGTGCAGTGTGGAGGTGCGCGCCGCAGAAAATTACTGTTTTTAGGGTTCCGACGGGGGTGTGTGGGGGGGAACCCCCCCACTTTACTTAATAGAGATCGCGTCGCGTTGTTGGGGGTTTGGGGGGGTTGTAACCCCCCACATTTTACTGAAAACTTCACTTTTTCCCTGTTTTTAAGGAAAAAGTTAAGTTTACAGTAAAACGTGGATGGTTACAACCCCCCAAACCCCCCATAATGCCGGCGCAATCTCTATTAAGTAAACTGGGGGAGGGGCTCTCCAACAAAACCCCCCGTCGGAGCCCCTAAAAACTGTAATTTTCTTCGGCGCGCACCTCCATCTTGCGCTCAGTTGTCGGCGCGCACCTTTGTCTTTCGCGGGGTTGTCTATGAACCGGTTAATGAGTGGGTAAAAAGGTTTTAAAGAAGGAAGAACAGGTGTAACCGACGAAGGTCGTTCTGGTTGCCCGTCAGCATCGTGCACTTTATTTAGTTTTTAATGCCAACAAAAAGTGCAAAAAGTGATTAGAGAAGAATGACAGATCGAACGGTGTCCCAATTGGTTGCATATTTGGATATCAGTTATGGATCTGCATTTGCCATATTGCACAATGACTTGGGATACAGGAAAATCTGTGCGCGATGAGTTCCCAAGCAGCTTACTGATCTTCCCAAGCAACAGCGTATGGAGGTTGCGATCCAGTTCCTGAGACGGTATGAAGAAGATCCGAGTAGTCTGGAGAGAATTATCACCAGCGACAAGACATGGGTGCATCACTACAACCTGGAGAGCAAAAGACCAAGCGCGATGAAGTAACTGAAGCGGTGCTCACCTGGTTTTGGGAGCAGCCGAAAAACTTCTTTTCTGCAGGAATGCAGAAGTTAGTTCATCAATACAATAAATGTGTCATCTTGCTTGTGGACTATGTGGAAAAGTGATATGTTCCATTGCTCACAGTTACTTCTATTAAAGCCATTACATGTGTTTTGCCTTTACTTTATGATTTACCCTCATATGAAGGCATATGCATGTTGCTGTAGCGTGGCAGAGACTTGGAGGCGTGTGTATGCTTTGTGAGAGTGTGCAGAATGTATGTATGTGTTGGGGTATGATGTGGTTTTGGAGAAAGGGCGGCATAAATGGGATGCATGTGCGAGGTTTGGAATATGGGTGGAGTTGTCAGATTTGAGTAAGTGGAATAAACTCTGTGTGGGTGGTTGTATTACATTTAGAGGTTTATGGGAATGGAATCAAGTGTATGTTTTTATATCGATGCAAGAAAAAAAGAGAGAGTATGCATGCGTGTGCATGTGCAAGAGACTTTGTAAATATGGAGAAAATGCCTTTGAAAGTGTTTTTAGTTTCATCATTAGCCAGTTGCTTCAAGTAACTCTCCCGCCCTATTTATCTGTGTTACCAGGGGTGGTTTAAGTTTGCAGACGACACAAAGCTATGCCGGGCAATCAGATCGCAGGAGGATAGCGAGGAAGTCCAGAGCGACTTGTATCAGTTAGAGAAATGGGCAGAGCAACGGCAGATGAAGTTCAACGTGGAGAAATGCAAATAAGAATAAGGTAATAAGAATAAGGAACACGAGTATAGAATGTCAGGCGCAACTCTGGGTAAGAGCGAACAAGAAAAGGACCTGGGTGTACTGATAGATAGGACCCTGAAGCCATCGGCACAATGCGCGGCAGCGGCAAAGAAAGCAAACAGAATGTTAGGCATGATAAAGAAAGGAATCACGAGTAGATCGAAGAAAGTCATAATGCCGCTTTATAGAGCAATGGTCAGACCACACTTGGAATACTGTGTCCAACATTGGTCTCCCAACCTAAAGAAGGATATAAAACTGCTGGAGAAGGTGCAGAGACGAGCAACGAAGCTAATAAGAGGTATGGAGAACTTGGAATATGAGGAACGACTCAAGAAACTGGGACTGTTCTCCCTTGAGAAGAGGAGGCTGCGAGGGGACATGATCGAGACGTTCAAAATACTGAAAGGCATCGATAAAATAGAGCAGGAAAATAAATTATTTACATTGTCCAACGTGACACGGACAAGAGGACATGGTTTGAAGCTAAGGGGGGACAAGTCCAGGACAAATGTCAGGAAGTTCTGCTTCACGCAGCGAGTGGTGGACGCCTGGAATGCTCTCCCAAAGGAGGTTATTAAGGAATCCACTGTGCTAGGATTCAAAGGCAAATTAGATGCACATCTCCTTACGAGAGGCATAGAGGGTTATGGGTGACTAAAACTACATCAGGTGTATACCTGACAGGGCCTCCGCGTGTGCGGATCGCCGGGCTCGATGGACCATGGGTCTGATCCGGAGATGGCAGTTCTTATGTTCTTATGATGGGTAGGGAATTTTTATGTACAGCTTCTAAGTTTCCAATGGGAATCTTTTGGGGAGATCTAGTTCACAGAAAATATTGATCTAATAGTTCTATTTTTTAACTTATCTAAGATAAGCACATTTTCTTCCTGAATGCTGGATTTGGTGAACTTCTGTCCCAGATTTTTTTGGAGAATTATTGTGCCTATAGACCCACAGATGGACTGAAGAACAGCCAGATCAACATTAGTCCCATTTGCATACAATAATTCTTTCCAATATTCCATTTATTGAAATGCATGACAAATAATCAGTCTGTAGGCAAAATAATTATCAATTAAATGATGGAAGCTCACCATATTTGGCAAACAAGCAAAGGAAAAATCAAACAGAGACTGCAGTACAGGAACAGCAAACTTAAAACAAGAAAAAACTGCAGACAGTGTGTACAAGATGCAGGCTGTGTTTATTATATCAGATATCAAATGCGGCTAAAGATACCACCTTTTTACAAACCAAGGGACCCGGCACGGTCCGTGTTTCGGTAAACACGTCTTCCTCAGGTATCCCTTTTGTGCTGGAACAGTCAGCTCATGTCTATCTGATTACTGCACAGTCTTTTGATGATTTATCAACATAAATTGCAGTTTGATTCAAAACCTTATCAACCATGGATCCCTGAGGAAGGTGTGTTTACCGAAACATGGACCGTGTCGGGTCTCTTGGTTTGTAAAAAGGTGGTATCTTTAACTGCATTTGATATCTGATATAATAAACACAGCCTGCAAGCTCACCATATTTGGCATACAGGAAGAAAATGTGAATATCTCAGATGGATTAAAAAACAGAAACTTTGGATCAGTAATGGAGACAACCAAGCCTCCAAAATACATAAATAAATAAATAAACCATAAAATAAACTATAGCTTCTTTTTTTTAATAGAAAACTGAAATTGTTAGAAAACTGGCAAAAACGCCATTCTTAAAATGGTTCCTACCATCACCTTTCTATTTTGTATCTTTTGGAAGTTCCGTAGGCATTTGTATTGGTTTTTTTTTTAAATATATACTTAATATTAAATCACACCATGCGGTGATCACTGGATGCCAGATGATCACTCACTGTAATTTAAGAAACACTTTCACCTTTTGTAGGCACTATGGGCTAGATTCACTAAGTAAATCAATCATATACCGATCAGTTTGCGACCCGATTTTCCTCCAACCCGATTCACTAACCTCTGTGCCGATCCAATTCCAATCCGTGCATGCAAATGAGGGGAAACAGCATGCAAAGTAGGCAGGGATGCGATTCACTAAACAAATCCGGGACACCGACTGGGCTGGCCAATCAACAGAAGAAGCGACTGCTGGGGATCAGTTGCACACGTCCCTGCCGACTCTCCTGCTCCATTGCCGCCCTGCACTCTGCTCCGATTTTCCAGCCCTGCTCGGTTCCAAAATGCCATTGCTAAACTCAGCTCACAAGAATAAAAAGCACTGAATACTCAAAATGGTGCCGGCATTTCTTTATCTCCACTGAATCTCCACTTCCCCCTGCTCTCTGCCACCCAGACTGATCGCTGCTGCCCCGACTCTAGATCTCTGCCGCCTTCCCTGCAGTGCGAGCCCACGGGTTTAAAGTGAGGCTGCACTGCGGCATGTTCCAGAACATGCCGCAGTGCAGCCCCGCTTTAAACCCGTGGGCTCGCACTGCAGGGAAGGCAGCAGAGAGCAGGAGAGTTGGAGCCCAAGAATAATTTCTTGTTGTCTTCAGAGGATGATTTTAAATAACTGGCAGTTGTTGGTTTAAAACTTTAGTTTTTAGTAGCTTCTTTACCACTCGTTCTGCCCCTCCCTGCACTGCTCGTGGGCACCCCCCACCCCATCGCATGCTCAGGCAGCTCTGGTATGCATGCACAGACTATCTACAGGCAAAGTAGATGATTTGCGCATGTGTGGGATCATCCATGTCTTCGGATGGGGGAGTGCCTCTGATCGTCCCCATTTGAATATTCTTCCTTCCTGAATCGATTGGCCCTGGATCGGTCACGATTGGGCAGGTTAGTGAATCGGGCCCTATGTCCAGTATGGCCCTATTAGCCAGGGGTGGTGATTTGGAACTTTTATTGACACATTGTAAACAATTTTGGATTTGTGAGTTTGATTGTGTTACTTCTCATGGACATTTGCTCATGATTTTTTTAGGCAGGGGTTGAAGGGTGGGCTTTTTTAATTCTAATAATTCCAAATATTCATTCAGTATTGCTGTCTTTTTGCTTTTTCCAAGCTTTGCGTAAGTTTTTCCAATCTTTCAATGTTTAAGAGTTTAACTAAATAAGGACCAATTTGTTTAACTGCTGATGTCATATTTCAGGAAGGTGTGGGCTGGCTTGAGCCTCAGTGGGACCCACATAATGCTGAGGCACCATTTTGAGACATGGCCAGCTCTTCTTTTATCAGCCAAACTTCTGAAGTGGAAAATATATCAGCAAATCCTTCCAAGCCTCTGAAGCAGCTACAAAAATTAAATTCACAGTATATTAACAGCAGGGGAGCTTGGTTGAGCTGAAGAATGAAAGATTTTTCATACTGGCATTGAACTTGATTCAGATACGTGACTCATTTTATTCAAGCTATATTGTAAACAATTCAGAAAAGTTTTCATGATTTTTGGTGTCTGAATTTCACACTGTTCAAAGACTTATGGATTGAATGTATGTGGACCCTAAAATATTTAAAGAGGTTGGGGCTATGAAAGATAGCATACATTGTCACTGTCTATGTTCCCCCTAAGCTGAGCATGTGAGCAATTGCTTATACATTCTAGGAATGTCGCTCACAGATTTTATGAGGGTGGTTTGAAAAGTTTGGTAAATTTCCACGAGATGGCGCCACAGTCCATTAACTTATCAATGCCATCAATGAGTATTTTGCAGAGTTTGACAAAACCTATTTTTTCCTAAGATATGAAAAAAACTGCTAGCTCACTGGACTAAGTATATAACTTGTTTTTTTTTTTTTACCAAAAGCAACTGTAGACTGAATACCAGTTGGTGCGTAATACTCTCTTTGACCATGTGGTATTCTCTTACTAGAGAAATACTGATCATTTCTACTAAATAAGTCTCAAAATTTATGAAATACTTCGAGAAGACATTGAATGCCAGGGCACATAGGTGCTTATTTTGCATCTATTTTATAAAGGCAACACATTTACAAACTGATGATTTCTGCCTCAAAAGAGATTTTCCTTGCTCTCCAGATTTGTCACAATAACCAAGCTATCTTTAATAATTGCAGAGTCTGATAACTGAGGTTTGTCTAATTTCAATCCAAAACTATCACATTTTTTTCTCCAAAGTAAATATTAAGAACTTTTAAATATACTGCAATAATATATTGTGACAGGGAAGCTCCTGTCACAGTTAAAAAGACTGCTAGCCCAGTCAAAAGTGCAGCCCTTATGCCTGTAATCCCTGTACACCCTGCTAAAGGCAGTAGTTTAGTACAGCAAGATAGACGGGAGAAAAGGCAGGTGAGGTCACAGCCAGAAATTCAGGCAGGGAGGGCACAGAACACACAATCTATCCCCTATTACTCCTTTCCCAGAGCTAGGGAGAAACGGTGTCAGGTCAAAAGCGCGCCAGGACAAAGGCGCGCGCAGGCAACTGAGCGCAACATGGAGGCGCGCGCCGAAGAAAATGACTGTTTTAAAGGGCTCCAATGGGGGTGTGTGTAGGGGGGAACCCCCCACTTTACTTTATACAGATTGCACCGCGTTGTGGGGGCGTTGGGGGGGATTTGGGGGGTTATAACCCCCTACATTTTACTGAAAACTTCACTTTTCCCTAAAAAACAGGGAAACAGTTAAGTTTCCAGTATAATGAGGGCGGTTACAACCCCCCAAATCCCCCACAATGCCGCCGCGATCTGTATTAAGTAAAGTGGGGGGGTTCCCCAACAAAAAACCCCGTCGGAGTCCCTAAAAACACTCTTTTTCTTCGGTGCGTGCTTCCGTCTTGCGCTCAGTTGTTGGCGCGCACCTTTGTCTTCGGCAGTTTTGTCTATGAACCGGGAGAAACATGAGATCAATACAGAAGGGGGTGGAATTAGCCACCGAGCTCTGCAGTCACGTAAGCCTCAAGTAGGAAGACTGCAGAGAAGTCTAGTAGTCTCAGCTGGCCCTGATTGGGGGAGCCAAGCAGCACACCGGGATAGCAGTTTCCACACTTCTCCTACTCCCCAGCAAGGAAGGTTTTCAGGAGGCCAGCCCACAAGGAAAGAAAGGCTAGCTCCAGGGAGGTACAGTAACTTCCCATTAAGCCTTGGGGTGAAGGGCTGGAATTTTATCCTAATGAAGAAAATGGTTTAGGAAAGCTTGCAAGCCTTCAGAAAGGGAGAGGGGAGGTAAAGCCAGAAATGGATGACTTGATGGAAAGCTCCAGTTCCCTGGACATGGAATGGGAAATGTATAATGAAGATGACCAGGAAGAAAGTAGCTTTGGGGAGGACATGGACATAGGAGTGAGCAGTGTGTGAGTGTTTCTGTCCTTCCTGTAAGGAGTCCAGTCACTGCCAGGGAGACCTGAGCCGGAGGGAGGCTACAAGCAATGATAAGGCAGCAGTGCCTAATTAAAAAAAATGTTTCTTTGAACCTCATTTTTCCAAGTCTCCCTAAGAACTAAAGTTTGTTAGGGGCATAATTCGGGTGGGACTGAAGACCTTAGGTAAAGGGAGGCTTGCCCCACACAGCATGTAAGGCCGGGCTGTGAATGTTCTTCAAGGCGACAGAATGTTAAAGAGGGAAAATAGTGCAAGAAATGACGTTTGTTTTTTGGTTTTGCTCTTTCTGAAAAGATATGTGAAAAAAGAGCTGACACCTGCAGTGCTCAGCTATGCTGTAATGAACTGTCGCTTAGAGAAGCCAGTGACCCTGAGAAGGGAAAATATTAGGCATATGAAAGACTGAAAAGTTTAATCGATTTTGGAGTTATCCTTTTTGGGAACAAGGTCTGTTCAGTCCCTGAACTAGAGCATGGATAAAGCGCACTGGACTTAAGAGAAAGAAATCGCATGGTTGATGCCTAGGAGAAACAATTGTTTATTTTTGGAATTTTTTTTTCTCTTTGGCCTTAATAAACCCGGTGAAGTTTTGTAAGAAATCCGGTGTCCGGGTTTTCCTTCAACCAACCATATAAAAGGCGCAAATAAATCTTACCTGTGGTCCGAGCCGGGTTTTCCACTTGCTCGGGGCCTGGCCCGGCCACAATATTTATCTGGTTCACAGAAACTTTAAACTGAAATGATAATACTTTTCCCAGAGTCAATCACCATGCACATAAAGTCCAGGGTAGCAACTGATGGCTTCTCTAAAGAAAACGCTCCAAGTTCTTGCAAAGAAATCTCCCATTGACTTTGATCCAAATTAGGAGCTGACACAACATTATCCAAAGAAGCAGACTCCACCATTCCAATAATCATTCTGGGTCAAGGATCAGGTTCATAGCCTAGACGTTTTACTGGATTCAGGTTTGACTTTTACTAATCACTTTTCTCTATGGACGACTTACCATGCCATTTTTTTTTTCAGAAGACAACAGGCCCCTACCTCTTCCCTCCCTGCACAGCAACAGGCAATGGGCCACCACCCGACAACAATGCCGGCCCTCCCTGACAACAGGCCCCCACCAGACAACATTTATCTGTTTCAAAAATGATCACCCAGACATTCCTCCAGGGCTTGGTGTTTCCCTCTTTCTTCCAGGAGACCCAACCACAGTTTGCAGCGTGGGACTAACCAATCCAGGCTGGAGAGGGGCCTGCCGTTGATCAGGGCTTAACAAAGCCCCTTCCGTGCTAAGCAGGGTCGCTTTTGTAATTGGCTGAGTCTCCTGCTCTCCGTGCTGAGTCAATCCTTGCAAGGTTGTATGGACTAGCCGCTGAAGAGTTGCGGCCGCTGGAGGTACAGCCCGAGACAATCCTTCCCCATTACAAGAACAGGTAGGTAAACGGCAGCATTCTCCAGATATAACTTAGGAAGAGAGCTCTTTGCGTGCAGCCATCTCCGACGCCATCTTGGTTGTTAGTCCGTTGCCAATGTTAATTTACAATTTCCTTTCTTTTTTTGGCAGCCCTTTCTCACCATGTTCTGGGCACCCAGTCAAGTGTGGGTGGGGCAGGTCCAGGGGGGCCCAGTGTACTTGTGTGCCTAGGGGCCCTCAAAGAATTAATCCTGCCCTGCATGTTGCCTTTAAAAATATAGATGCAAAATAAGTACCTACTGTATGTACTCTGATAGCCTACGCACCATCATAAAAAAATTACCCTCTGCATGCACTGTTTTCTTGAAGTATTTCATAGATTCTGGGACTTACTATTTAGTAGAAAGGATCAGTGTTTCTCTAGTGAGAGAACACCACGTGGTCAAAGAGAACGTTATGCACCAAGTTCTGCCATGACTAGGGAAGAGATTTTCCTTTCTTTTTATCCATATTTAGGGCTGCCCTCAACGCAGAGTGAGGAGTATGGCAGCACAGGGAGCAAGGAAGATGGGGCCAGAAAAATCACTCTGTGACCATCATCTCCCCTGGGGTGGCTGCAGTGCAACAGTTGGGACAGGAAGCACATTATTCCAGTGCCATTTTGTGCATGGAAGGCAAATCAGATTGTGATTTTGTACACAGAAGGCAAATTGTACTTTGATTAGAGATTGTCCCCGTTCCCGCAGGAACTCAATTTCCCCGTACCGTCCCCGAGAGTTTTGTCTCTGTCCCATTCCTATAAGCTCTGCCTTAACCGCAGAAGCCTCAAACACTTAGGATTTTAAAGTGTTTGAGGCTTATGCAGATGAGGACAGAGCTTGCAGGAATGGGCAGGGAGAGGAAAAGAATTTGCGGGAACGGGATGGGAAAATGAGTTCCCACGGACGGGAAAAATGTGTCCCCCTGTGTCATTCTCTAGTTTTGATTTCTTTATTTCCTGAGCCACTGCAAAGGCTGCTCCGTTCCTTTCTGCTTTGCTTGATGTCAGTCAGTTCTTACTGTACTACTTAGAACTGGAGAGAGGGAAGAGACAATTGTTTCATGAGGCCCACTAAGCACTCTTACGTTCAACTGTAAGCCAGTTCACTAGTGCCCCCTCCTGTGCTGATCAATGCTTTAGTATTTATTTTGATCAAAATGGTCTATCAGAGTTACTTATTTGGATAGTATTTCTAAAACTATGCCCACCCCCTTTCAGTCGACCAGAAGTCTCCAGTTAATATAATGCCATTATGCCAATTTCTACTAAGTATGACAAACTGCTCCAATTAACTAGTTAAAGCAACATTTTTATAGTAAACATATGTGAAGCCAAATGTGTTTTCAAATTAAATTTCCATTGTGTTTTGTGTGTAAATGAGATAGTCTCAATCAATGTAAATGCAATTTCCGAAAATTAGAATTAGTCGGAAGATGAAGCTGCATTTGCATTAGTAAGATAAATTGCAGGCTTAGTGAAACCTGAACCAGAGACACATTCTGCATAGAATATATGCATTTTTTTTAAAACAATAGAAATAGTTTACCTGCTTTATAAACATTTGACCAAAAGAAAAACATTAATCTGAACCTATAAAATATTTTAATCCTAATGAAGTCCAATATTTATTTATTATTTAGTTATTTAGTTCAGGATCCTCAAAGCTGTATAAACAAAGAAAACGTTGACCACTACTGTGCACGGGAAAATAGTTATTTACCATGAGAATTAATTCATAGGAAACCATAATGATGTGTTGGAAAGAAGATGAAAACTGGTGAGGAAAGGGTGGGAGGTCTTGGGAAAGTTTCAAGTTTATTTAAAATTTCTTATACCGCCTAATCAAACCTTCTAGGCGGTGTACAAAAAACGCCAAAACAATGCGCCGATTAAAATACAATGTGAACAAAGATAGGTGAGGAAGATCAGGAGGTGGGTTAACACTATGGGGACTTCTGAAATTGTTCTGAGGGGTGCAGGGAATAGTTTTGTATGGAGTATTTGAGATCTGCATGTGAAGAAAGTTAAAAACAATTTTTATCTGTGCAGGCAATGCAGACCTGTTCTTATTAACCTCTTTATATAATGCATTGTAATTTTATTTTATTATGGTTAAAATTACTGTATTTTTGCATATACGGTATATAACTCATGGATTATACACAATTTTACATTCCTTTTGCAGAAGTGCAGGGTACACACAAGCGTGGATTATACATAAATTTATTTACAAAATCATTGCTTTTTGTATATATGATTTTACTTACAAAATTAGCTTTTTCTATGGGGTGTACATATATGCAGATTATATATGGATTCAGTTCTATAAATGGCACTCAAATTTGGACACCAAAATAAATGTGCACTAAGGCCCTGATTCTATAGTTAAGTGCCTAGATTGACATGCCTAGCCAATCTCTGCACCTAATTTAATATATATATTTTTTATTGGTTCAATCGGCGCTGATATTGAAAGGGTCATTAAAAATCAATTAAAAATATTTACCAGTAGGTGCCTACCTCATTAATGTCCTACTACCTCAAGGTAGGATCTACACTGAGGTGTTTTCCAACACCTACTGGCAAGTAGGCATGGTTAGGGGATGGATTTGGGGTACATAAGAATTGCCGCTGCTGGGTCAGACAGGGGGTCCATCGTGCCCGGCAGTCCGCTCACGCGGTGGTCCTCTGGTCAAAGACCAGCGCCCTAACTGAAACTAGCCCTACCTGAGTACGTTCTGGTTCAGCAGGAACTTGTCTAACTTTGTCTTGAATCCCTGGAGGGTGTTTTCCCCTATGACAGACTCCGGAAGAACGTTCCAGTTCTCTACCACTCTCTGGATGAAGAAGAACTTCCTTACGTTTGTATGGAATCTATCCCCTTTCAACTTTAGAGAGTACCCTCTCGTTCTTCCTTCCTTGGAGAGGGTGAACAACCTGCCCTTATCTACTAAGTCTATTCCCTTCAGGACCTATTCTATAAACAGCACCTAGCAGCTGATTGACAGCCACACCAAGTGGTGCCTAGATCCTAGGCACCATTTATAGAATCAGGACCTTAAATGCTATTATAGAAATGGTACTCCAAGTTGGATACCATTTGTAGAATAGTATTTAGCACCAGAATCCATGCCCAATTGTGGGTACAAGGATTTACTGGATCAGACTAATAGTCCATCTAGCCCAGTATCCTGTCTTCATGGAAGCAAATCCAAGTCACAAGTACCTGGCAAAAACCCAAATAGTAGCAGCATTCCATGCCATCGATCCAGGGCAAGCAGTGGCTTCTCCCATGTATGTCTCAACAGCAGTTTATGGATTTTTCCTCTAGGAACTTGTTCAAACCTTTTTTAAAACCAGCTATATTAACTGCTCTTATCACATCCTCTGGCATCGCATTCCAGAGCTTTCTCTGAGTGAAGAAATATTTCCTCCTATTGGTTTTAAAAGTAATACTCTGTAACTTCATCGAGTGGCCCCCTAGTCTTTGTAAATCTTGACGCAGTAAAAAATTGCACTGGGAATGAGGCCTAAGACTCCAGTTGGCCCAAGTGCCTAAGGCCCCTTCTTTGGGGGTCCTTAGGCATCTGAGCCAATTGGAGCCTTAGGCCCCTCCCCGGTGCATCGCAGAATTCACCAGGCAGCAGAGGCACACCAGCCAGACTTTCAACAAAAAGGTACAAGGGGACTGGGGGGAAGGGATTGGGAGCGTAGGGATAGAGTTAGGGCTGCAGGGTGGGGGGCCTGCAGCCTTGGGGGCATTGGGAGGGTTTTGGCTTCACAGGGTATCAAAGGTTTGGGGGGTGGCAGAAGGGAGTGGGCATCCTTCCAGATGGTCTTCAATGGGGGGGGCAGGGGTTTGGGGGCAAGAGGGAGTGGCATTCCTCCTGCCCAGTGTATTGTGGGGGTTTGAGGACAGGAGGGAGTGGGCATCACTCCTGCCTGGCATACAGCAGGGGTGAAGGGGGGTTCCCTGCTGCAGCCACTGCCACTTAGCTGATTGTGTCAGCTGCTTAGCCAGCTTCTGAGACTGGGCGCCCTATACAGAATCCAGGTCCTAATGTATAATTAGACTCTAAAATTTGTTGCCAGATAATGTGGTGAAGGCAGTTAGCTTAGCGGGGTTTAAAAGAGGTTTGTATGATTTCCTAAAAGTCCACAAGCTATTATTGAGATGGACTTGGGGAAATCCACTGCTTATTCCTAGAATAAGCAGCATAAAATGTATTTTACGCTTTGGGATTTGCCAGGTATTTGTGACCTGTATTGGCCACTGTTGGAAACAGGATACTGGGCTTGATGGACCTACAATCTGTCCCGGTATGGCAATTCTTATGTTTTTAGTGGGTGGTATTTATATGGACTTAGTAAAAAAGACCCCCAAGCCTCTCCAGTAAAAGACCATGATTAATTGCATCAAACGCCACTGAAATGTCAAATTGTAAAAAAATAATTTATCTTTACATTTACTTAAGTATTTTCTTATCTCAATGACCAAAATAAGTAAAAGAATCTTGGTACTATGCATTGGTCTAAAGCCATGTGGTGATGAGTGCAAGCATATAGAAGATAAAAGATAAGAACCAAGAAAAACAACGGGAAGCTGATTCACAAGAGCCAGTATACAAAGCAAAAAAACAGTAGATCAGAATAGTGGTCGAAAATTCCAATGCAAAATTTATTCATCACATCAAATCATAAACACATAAATAATTAAAAGCCTGACACGACCATGTTTCAGCCTCATAAGGGCTGCATCAGGGGCTGTAAAAACTGACCATCAAAAATACCCCCCCCAAAAAACAACATCCCCCTCTTTTACTAAGCCACGGCAGAGATTTCTACTGCGACCCGGGGAGCTAAATGCTCTGTAGCTGCTCTGAAGCAGCGTTAGCAAATAATCCAAAGCTTTAAACTTTGTATTACCTTATTTAAGGTTAATAATATTAAACCAATAGTTTTTCTCTAGGTACCTTAAATATCACTATCTCGGACCTCAGTGTACTATAAAATTTTGTCACACACAGATTATAAGCACTGGTCCCTTTTATATTTTCATAAAGTGCTTTAGAAATGCTCTTATTTATAATTTATAAATTAGTTTAAACAGTACTCATCTTTTTTTGCAAACGCGGCTAGGGGTACATACTCCAACATAGGACTATGTTTCGCCACAGGCTTTTTCAAGGATTTCTCCCTTTAGTTGCCAGTTGTGACAAAACTTTATAGTACCCACGGGGGGTACCGCTAAGATCTGAGATAGTGATATTTACGGTACCTTGAGCAGCGTTAGAGCATTTAGCGCTCTAGCTCACAGTAGATACCTCTAACCTGCAGCTTAGTAAAAGGGGGGAGTATATTAGTATATTCACAATAAATGATCCAATCAAAAACATCTAATATAATAAAAGCCTAAGCCGCGCATGCGCACTCCCATCGCGTGTTCCGTTTTCCGTGCGGTGTAGGGCACCGCAGATAGGAGTGCGCATGCGCGTGAAACACTCTCTTCCCCCCCTCCGAGGCGGATGTAGGCCACGGTGGCTGTCGGCGGCCCGAGGTGGATGTCGGCCGCGGCGGCTGTTGGCGGCCCGAAGTGGATGTCGGCCGCGGCGGCTGTCCGCGAAACACTCTCTTCCCCCCCCCCTCCGAGGCGGATGTAGGCCGCGGTGGTTGTCGGCGGCCCGAGGTGGATGTCGGCCGGCGGCTGTCGGCGGTTGCAGGCCGCGGTGGCTGCTGGCCATAGCAGCTGTTGGCGGCTGCATGCCGCGGCGGCCGAGCACAGACGGCATTTCAAAATAGATGCTGAATGGGGGGATGGAAAAGGAGATGCTGGCTACCGTGGGAGGATGGGAGAAAGGGGAGATGCTAGCTACCTTCTAGCACCCGTTAATGTAACGGGCTAAACAACTAGTAAGAACATAAAATCACAGATGAATAAGATTTGCCTTTTCTGTATAGTTACGATAGTAATTGATATCAGAAACAAATCAGTTATGTTATATTAGGTTATGTTATGTAAAAGATTTGTATCTTGACTAATATCTAATCAATCAGGTTCAAAGTGGATGGTCCATCTATTGTTCATTTAAGGTTTAGCTGCATTTTTTTAAGGGTTTGGCTGTCATTCCAAGTAAGTTACTTCCACATATTTTCTTAGTGCAAAAAGCCATTTCACTTCTATTTTCTGCTGAGAACTGAATACTTGGTTTCTACTCCCTTGCTGTTTAGGGATCTTTTGTATATATATCCCACCCCTTTTTTTTTTTTTATTCCATCAATGGTACCATTTTTATTTATTTTATTTTAATGTATCTTTAATCTATCTTCATTGTAAACCGCTTTGAACCTCACGGTATAGCGGTATATAAGAAATCAAATCAAATCAAAATCAATGCTTTTGTCTCTACCTCCTCCAGAAGGCATTCCAAGCACCCACCATCATCTTAAAGAAATATATATATATATTTGCTGACAGTGCTTCTGAGTTTACCTACTTCTAGCTTCATATCATGTCTCCTAGTTCACAGTATCATACATGTATGTCACCTGTCTGTTGTGCTCTAGGGATATACAATTATGCGCGGATTCTTGTAAAGGTGTCCTGAAGGTTAACAAGACTAAGAATGTTATAATGTATTGCTCCATGGTGTGAACTCATCTGGAGAATTGCGTTCAATTCTAGTCTCCTTATCTCAAGAAACATATAGCGGCACTAGCAAAGGTTCAAAGAAGAGTGTCCAAGAGGATAAAGGGGATGGAACTCTTCTCGTATGAGGAAAGACTAAAAAGGTTAGGGCTCTTCAGCTTGGAAAACAGACGGCTGAGGGGAGATATGATTGAAGTCTACAAAATCCTGAGTGGAGTAGAACGGGTACAAGTGGATCCATTTTTCACTCTGTGAAAAATTACAAAGACTAGGGGACACTCAATGAAGTTATAGGGAAATACTTTTAAAACCAATATGAGGAATTATTAGAAAAGGGATGCGCTAGCAGCTGCTCTGCGCTAATGGCCCCGAAACCCATAGAGATTCATCATCTTAGCCACCCACCCTCCCACCCCTCTGTGCGTAACAATATCTTTTATTTTTAAGAGATATTCTTTTCTGTGTTTCTTTTTTTGTGATGACTCTGTACATCAAACACATCACAACTCTAGTGTTTTCATGTTCAGCCTAAATGCCTCAGAAGATATCTACCTTGATACAATAGAAATATGTAAGGAACAATGAGAATACCATTTATCACTCCCTTCCCCAATCCTCAAATTCCTGTTTTTACTCATTTCTAGTCCCCTATTTCCGCCCTTTGTATTCATTCCCTCTTCTGCGTCTCACCTTCGCATCAACACCAGCAATTTCCCTGTCATTCATCCCCTCTCCACCACCAGTTTTTCCTTTCCAGATTTCCATTACCCTTTTTTTACATGCCCCATTTCTACCTTCTCTCACTTCCTTCAAGGAATGGTCCACCTATTTTGTCTATCACCCGCTCCATAGCATTCTGTCCCATTGAACTCCCCTCCCAAATCATCTAAATCCATGCCTTCTCCTTTTTTTTCTGCACTCTTAGTTTTACAGCCTTAATCATATCCCTCACCCAATCAACTAGTCCCCACTGTGCTCCTAATTCCTCACCTAATACCCTCACCTAATCCCCAAGTCACCACTCTTTCACCCTAACTAGTTCATTAATCATTATTCACGATCCCATCTAAGCACTGATACCTCAATCAATTACATTCCCAATATCTACTAAATCCTAAAGCCTATGCTTGTCTGGGTTCTACATTTTCTGTATATCCAATTCCCTAGTATTTGTTATCTTGTAGCTTTCTTCCTCTTCATCAAAATTCACTTCTCCTGTGACTCATCCATACATAGAAACATAGAAACATAGAAATAGACGGCAGATAAGGGCCCACGGCCCATCTAGTCTGCCCACCTTAATGTCCCTCCCCTACCTTTGCCCTGTGAATAGATCCCATGTGCCGATCCCATTTGGCCTTAAAATCAGGCACGCTGCTGGCCTCAATCACCTGTAGTGGAAGATTATTCCAGCGATCAACCACTCTTTCAGTGAAAAAGAATTTCCTGGTGTCACCTCGTAGTTTCCCGCCCCTGATTTTCAATGGATGCCCTCTTGTTGTCGTGGGACCCTTGAAAAAGAAGATATCTTCCTCCGCCTCGATGCGGCCCGTAAGATACTTGAACGTCTCGATCATGTCCCCCCTCTCTCTGCGCTCCTCGAGCGAGTATAGCTGTAATTTGTCAAGCCTTTTTTTGTATGGTAGATCCTTGAGTCCCGAGACCATCCGGGTGGACATTCTTTGCACCGACTCCAGTCTCAGCACATCCTTGCGATAATGCGGCCTCCAGAATTGCACACAGTATTCCAGGTGGGGCCTCACCATGGATCTATACAATGGCATAATGACTTTCGCCTTACGACTGACGAAACCCCTTCGTATGCAGCCCATGATTTGTCTTGCCTTGGACGAAGCCTGCTCCACTTGATTGGCAGACTTCATGTCCTCACTGACGATTACCCCCAAGTCTCGTTCTGCTACCGTTTTTGCTAGGATCTCGCCATTAAGGGTATAAGACTTGCATGGATTCTGGCTGCCCAGGTGCATAACTTTGCATTTTTTGGCATTGAAGTTGAGTTGCCATGTCCTAGACCATCGCTCCAGTAGGAGTAGGTCGTGCATCATGTTGTCGGGCACTGAATCTTCGTCTGTTGTGCATTTGCCCACTACATTACTCAGTTTGGCGTCATCGGCGAATAATGTTATTTTACCTCGAAGCCCTTCTGCCAAGTCTCTTATAAAGATGTTGAATAGGATTGGGCCCAAGACTGAGCCCTGTGGTACTCCACTAATCACCTCCGTCATTTCGGAGGGGGTGCCGTTCACCACCACCCTTTGGAGCCTACCTCCAAGCCAGCTCCCAACCCATTTCGTCAATGTGTCACCTAATCCTATAGAACTCATCTTGCTCAGTAACCTGCGGTGTGGTACGCTATCGAATGCTTTGCTAAAGTCCAGGTACAGCATTCGATAGCGTACCACACCGCAGGTTACTGAGCCATAATGCCTTCATCTCTTCCCTTTCTCATCCACTTCTTTCTCCAATATTGTTGCTCTACTTTTCCTCCCCTTTACATCAATCCATCTGCGACTTCCCTTACCTCTCCCCCAGATCCAACATCAGTCTTCCCCATTTTCCCAACCCCAGCATCACCTTCAGTCCCCCCACCCCCATTCTTCCAGCTCTAGCATCACCTTAAGTCTCCCTCCATTCTCCCACTCCCAGCATCATCTTTAAGTCTCACACCATTCTCCCTGCCCCCCCCACTCCCCACCTCACCTCTCAAATTAATTTTAATTTGATTCCTTTTGCAGTAGTTAGTGCGTTCCGCTTCTGCCATTCTGCACCTTTTCAGCAAGCATCACCCAGCATTATGAGGGATCTTAAACTATGAAAATAGCACTTCTGTTTCTTGCGTGAAACAAAAAAAAATGCCACTTCTCACATTTTAATTTCTCCCATAGCATCAACAGAGGTGCAGAGCAGCAAAGGCAGAAAGAAGGAGAGATATGATTCAGACGTTCAAATACTTGAAAGGTATTAACGTAGAACAAACTATTTTCCAAAGAAAGGAAAATGGTAAAACCAGAGGACATAATCTGAGGTTGAGGGGCGGTAGACTCGAGAGTAATGTTAGGCAATTTTTTTTTTTTATTCTTTATTAATTTTCAAGCTTTGACAGTGTATTACAATTAATATAACTTTAACAGATTGCATAAAATATACCATATTACACACATTATTAAAGAAACATTTTTATGCAATTTTTCTTTATGGAGAGGGTGGTTGATGCCTGGAATGCGCTCCCGAGGGAGGTGGTAGAGAAGAAAACGGTGACAGAGTTAAAAAAAAAAAAAGTGTGGGATGAACACAGAGGAACTCTAATCAGAAAATAATGGTATACTGTATATTGAAGAACTAAGGCCAGTATTGGACAGACTTGCACGGTCTGTGTCCCGTATTTGGCCTTTCAGTTGATGATGGGCTGGGATGGTTTAGATGAGCTGGAGTGAGCTTCAACGGAGATTCCAGTAGATGCACAATACCGGGCAGAGCTCTGGGTTTCTGGCCCAGAAATACCTTAAGAAAAAGAACAATTTAAATTAAATCATTAAATTATAGAGCGTGTATGTTCGGGCAGACTGGATGGACCATTTGGGTCTTTATCTGCCGTCATTTACCATGTTACTATGTAGCACTAGTTTCCTCTGCTGTAGAGGGCAGAGTCAGTGAGGTAGACTTTCGATGTCCTTTCTGTGCCCTGAGCCAGTGTCCCATTGGTTTGACTCCTAAGCTGACCCTGTTAACAATCCTGTGAGATATTGCTATTGACTGTGTTTTGTATTAGGTTTCTTACAAGAGGGCGTCTTTATGAGTTTTTCATAGTTTCATCTATAAAAAGGTACATGATTATATGAATTAAGACTGCAGTCTCTTTCTTAGCTAAAACAGCTTATTACCACAAGCAACCTAATATATACCTTTCCAAAAATTTTAGAAGCTGCCTTTTCTCCATTTTTATATGTAATCCTTTAAAATAAACCTTTATTGGCAACAAACTCTTCTGTAGTAATGATAGGCTGTGTTTTATGTTTTTAACTTACTGTATATTTCCAGAATTCTCATTTTCTTCTCTTTCCGATTTTGTGATCATTCAAAGACCATCATCACCATCTTAAATATATTACAAAATTTAATAGTCAGCCATTGCAATTCAATCTAACACAGAGTAATATACTCACAACAATTTTTATTCAAAATTATATGTACTGCCACATTTTGAATAATTTGTAAAGCTTTCAAAGTCAATGCACCAATCCTCTAAAAACAATATTATGGAAATCATAACAAGGCAAAATCATTGATTAGAACATGGTATGAAAATGGGGTATGACCATTGTTAAATTTGCATTTGGAAGAAAGCAGATCGTGTAGTTGAATTCAGATATGCCCACATAATCAAATGTGTATCAAATTTCACACCAGATATGAGATTTTCTGACAGGGGAAACTGAGATATCACCTAACTGAACAGCCACTAGCCACTGTCTCTCAGAACCATGGGAAATAAAGGTTGCAATTAGTTCAAAACATGGCAGCAAGATTAATTTTTTGAAAAAAGAAATTTGAACACGTTTCCCCTTTGTTGAAAGCACTCCATTGGTTACCAGTTCACACAGAGGAGCCCTATGGAGCAGGAGGGACTGATTACCCCTCCTGCTCCCAACTTGTTGAGGTACAGGAAGGGGGTAGGGGAGCTGGGGTCCGTGGTCAGTGGCAGGAAAGAGTGCACATCCCTCCTTCTGGATTTTTTTCAAGGGTCGGGGGAGGTATTTGCTGGCAGAAGGGAGTTGGCATTTCTCCTGCTATTTTTTTTTTTTTTTAGGGGGAGGGGTAGGTGGGGAAGCCGGGCGATGGCCAGAGGGAGTGGGCATTCCTCCTGCCTTTTTCTTCAGGGGGGTTCGGGGGTGCATTTGTCAGGGAGGGGGCTTTTTTCATTTTTATTTTTAAATGGCCATGCAAAATATCTGGCCCATTTAAAAAATAATGAAAAAAAAGAAAAGAAAAAAAGCCGCTGACAGCAGCGACAGGAGGCTGCTTCTCCTGTCACTCCTGTCAGGGCTGCTCCAACTCAATCGCTCACTGAGCGATTGAGTTGGGGAGTTTGCGTGCAAAAATTTGCATGCAAGGTAGTGAATCAATCGCTGTTTCAAAATCAGCCAGTAATCGGCCAACAGCAATTGAATCGCTACCTGAATCTGGACCTATCAGCCTTGTAAGGTGATTACCGTATTTTTCATTCCATAAGTCACACATTTTTTCCACCCAAAAGTAGGTGGAAATCTCAGTGCGTCTTATGGAGTGAAGGTACAATTTTGAACCCCTGTCACACCATTTTAAAGCACCCTTCCGCCACACCTTTTAAAACACCCACCCACCTACCTACCCACCCACCCACCGTTGTCGTTGTCACCACTGTAGCCACACTTTTTAAAACAGCTACCCGCCTCCTGCTGCATCCTCTTCCTCCGTCGTCGTTGTTGTCGCAGTCCCTGGTGGTCCAGCGTGTATCCCTCCCTTGCTAGCGGTGCACAGGTCAGGAGCGCAGATTTCAGGAGCAAGCTTTCCGCACTCCCGCTTGGGCCCATGCTGTTTTCTAAATGGCTTCATCAGTTCTAGTGATTCCCACGAGAACTGACCCCAGCCATTCAGAAAGCGGTGTGGGCCCAAGCGAGAGTGCAGAAAACTTGCTGCTGACATCTGTGCTCCTGACCTGTGCACTGCTAGTGAGGGAGAGATACACACTGGACCACCAGGTATGGGGGGATGATCTAAAAATACTGTGAGGGGGTGATTTATTTAAAAGTAGGGGGTTGATCTACTGTGGGGGATGATTTAAAAGTACTGGGGGGGATGATTGATTTAAAAGTACTAGGGAGATGATTTAAAGTACAGAGGGATGATTTAAAAAGGTACAGGGAGGCTGGGGGGCTTGGGGAAGGCTTGCTGGCTGGCTTGGGGCTTGCTGGCTGGCTTTCTTGGGACAGGCTGGCTGGCTGGCTTGGGGCTGGCTGGCTGCCACTACGCGTGTCTACCATTAGACGTGCCCTGTACCCTGTCCCGGCCTACCACTAGACCACCAGAGGGGGGCAGAGTACAGGGCATGTCTAGAGGTGGGTACATCTAATGGTAGACACGTGTAGAGGCAGCCAACCAGCCCCAAGCCAGTCAGCCAGCCTGGCTTTTCCTCCTCTACAGGTGGGTGCGTCTTATGGTCAGGAGCGTCTTATAGAGCGAAAAATATGATACTAGGAAATGGGGTTGCCAAGACAAAGGTTTCAAAGATTAATGCAATCAACACCTAGTAGTTTCTTATTCATAATTAGCCTTTGAATATTTCTTGTTTTTCACATCGAAAGTGCACAGCATGTGGTGTAGATCAATGAAACAAACTTTTAATTTAATGCGTGATCTGTATTTTTTGGAGCCAAAATGCGACAATGAACAGAGGTAGAAAGCCTTTTCTCCTTTTACTGTCATTTGCTAATATAATTGATTTGCAATTTCAAGAGGTGGGAGACAGATTCCACATACCATGGTTAATGTACTCATGATACTGCAGAAGGTCATGATACAGCGTGTTATTAGTACATTGTATTTTAGGTTGGAGATTTTTTTTCAAGGCTAAATCTAGCAACATTCAAACAAACATAATTTCAGTTCTGCTCCCAGCACTTTTTTCCTTGACATTTTTTATTGTTTCTTTCTGTCTGACTTCTCTCTAAACACACTTAACACAGAATATGTAAAACAAACGTTGATGGCACTTTCTGTTATTGTAGTAAGGGCTGCCCTCCCACGTTGACAAAATCTGAATTATATGCCAGCTAATCCTCACTTACTTTAGGGGCCCTTTAACTAAACTGCATGAAGCACGAAGGTACGCTTAACATGGGAAAACAAGTCTTACATCATGAGTGAAAATGTTTTGTGATAATTTGCCTGTCAGCACACACCAATCCTACACTATGGTTGGTTGGTTGTTTTTTTTCAGGAGGGGTAAGCCATAAGTGGGGAATGGGCAGGGAGACATTATCTAGCTAGTGCATTTGCATTCGCACATGCTAATTAGATAATGCAGGCTTAACACAGGAGCTAATACGAGAAGTGCTCTCACATTAATATTTTTGCTGGTCTTGCATACAAAGAGAAAAATTAGTGTGGGATCTATAAGCCCTATTTTAGGGACATGTTAGAAATGGGCTTAGTGCATGGGAAAGTCTCACATTAAAATGCGCTAACCCCAGTCCATAGATCATGTTAGTGCCTGGGACTCTTATTTTTCTGGAATTGGGAAAAGCACAAAGGACTGGATTCTGTAACCGGCACTGATGTCGGCAGCCACCTTAAAAGCAACCGCCGATCGCGCTTCAATCGCATATCGATGCTGGTTTTAGAATCCTGTCTACGGGAAATAGAGGCACCGGAAATGTAGACCAGGGTTTTCCAGGCATACATTTCTGATGCTTATCTTTGCATGAATTATGCCTACATAGATGCTATGGCCACCTAACACCAAGCCTACTTTGGTGTTCAGCAGCCTACAGTGCCTATGTAGGTGTGATTCCAGTGCTTTTTATTTAGGCACCAGCAGGAGTTTCAACCTCACTATTTTTTGCCATTCCTAATGTCATTCTTCAATTAACTTAGGCATGGTAGAGTGTCTACCAGCACTAAAGTTTAAGCGCCAGTTTTAGAATTTCCCCCAAAGAGTTTTTAAAAAGGAGTAAGTCATGGTGGTAGGCTTAATCTTGAAGGGCCGATTTTCACCTTTCCTTAGGAAATAAAAAAATGTGGTATATAATTTTCTACAGGCCAGGCAGTCGAGCTACTACTGGGAAATCCAACTCCTGAATAATGCACTTGTAAAAAGTATGCAATATAAATTTGCCCACATATTTTACTTGGCATGTGTGTTGATCTGCAGATGTAATGACATCAGCTAAATGGCAATTCAGGCAACCCTTATGCTGGCTCTCAGGATCTTAATCACCGAGGCCAGAGAAGAGACAAGGCAGTCTTGTCCAAATAATAAATTTAAAATAAATCAGATAAAATATTTCTCACTCAACATGTAATTAAACTATGCAATTCATTGCTGGAGAATGTGGTTAGCTTAGCACGGTTTAAAAAAAGGTTTGAACAATTTCCTAAAAGTCAATTCAATTTCCTAAAAATAAATAAGCCATGTTAACAATTTCCTAAAAGTCAATAAGCCATGTTAACATGAACTTGGAAAAATCCACTGTTTATCCCTAAGATAAACAGCATAAAATCTGTTTTACTCTTTTGGGATCTTGTGACTTAGATTGGCCACTGTTGGAAACAGGATACTGGGCATGATAGACTTTTGATCTGTCCCAGTATAACAATGCTTATATTATTATGCTTAGTCCTTGGACATGCCTAGTCATCCTGATTTAATCGATGCCCATTTATTCCCAGAAAGGCTTTCTCACTATGGTTATGTCTTACTCAAGGCCACAAGCTAGGGAAGTAAGCAGAAAAAAAAAAAAAAGGTTAGTCTCAATTTTTTTTCATGATTTGCAAGTGTTTCTCTATTAGTTTTAAACATTTATGTTAATAGCATTTTTTAAACACGTAGAGGGGCATAATCAAAAGATATGTCTAAGTCCGTTTTGGGCCTAAGTCGCAAGTCACCCAAAGTTGGACATGACAAAAGGTCCATTTTTGAAAAGTACGTCCAACTTTTTTTTTTCCAAAAATCATTTAACTGTACGTCCAGCCGTCTGATCCTCCAGACCACTAAGTCGTCCACCTTTATACCCCATTTTCGTCTACAAATTCGTCCAAGTCAAAAACGCCTAGAAAAAGACCTTTTGGACTTGGGCAGGGTCAGCAAAGTGATGGACTGGACACCCAACCATTTCACCAGAGTAGTGGGGTATCTTCCAGGGCACTGCTGTGAACTTCACAAAAAGGGTGCCACATACACATCTTACCACAACAACCTTATAGGTCATGGTGAGCCCCCCAAAACACCCCCCAGAACCGACTAGACCCACCTGTCAAACACCTCAATAGCCCTTATGGCTACAGGTGCCACTTATATGGCAGTACATAAGGGTTTTGGCTTTTTTTTTGGGGGGTGCACATATTTCACCATGCATGCAGTGGTTAGAGTGGCTTATGGACCTGGGTCCTCCTTTCCATGGTTCACTAGCCCACCCCCCAGCCCACTTAAGCCACCTCTGTGCAGTTTTACTATGCTTTCCTATGCCAGGCTACCAGGTGCTAATGTTCTGAAGGCAGATATGTAAAGTTATTATGATTTTTATGACAGATTAAGGGGGGGGGGGTCAGTGATCACTGGGGGAGTGTGTAGGGGTCTGTACTTTGTCCCTGCAGTGGTTATCTAGTCACTTTGGTACCTTCTTGTGACTTAGACCTGGTTTTAGATGGCCTAAGTCACAACGTCCAAGTTCCGTCTAGGCAGTGTTGTTAAACTTTCGGTTATACATGCAGTATGACTAAGTCTAGGAAGGCCCATGTCCCGCTCAAATCCTACCCTCGCCACTCCTCCTGAAATGCCCCTTTTAGCTCTGGGCATTATGCAGCACTGTGAAAGCCTAAGTCATTTTTAGATACGTCTAAAATCCAGTTCAGTTATTGACACTTGGACAACTTGTCTCACTGATCATCTAATTGCTGATTTAGGCCGGTTTTTAGATGTATTTCCAATTTGATTATGAGCTCCATAGTAATATTTTAATGCAAACTAATGCGGGATCTAAAAACCTCTAACACAGTTTAGTAAAAGGAGCCCTCTCTACCACCTCCCTCAGGAGGGCATTCCAGGCATCCACCACCCTCTCTGTGAAAAAGAATTTCCTAACATTACTCCTAAGTCTTCCTCCCTGCAACCTCAAGTTATGTCCTCTAGTTTTATTATTTTCCCTTCTCTGGAAAAGATTTGATTCTATATTAATATTTTTCAAATATTATTTGACTGAATACAAATACTGAATATGAATAATAGGCACTGAGCTTTAGCATAACAAATAATAAAAGAAACAATGTGCAAAAGCAAATTTTTATTTCAGTAGGACTAAGCATAGTACAGTCCTAAATTATCCGAATTCAAATCACTATTGGCTAAATACAAATAGTACATTTGGGACCAAATCAAATATGAATATTTGGTACAGTCCTAATATGTACTGGTTAGACTAGGATTCTATAAATTAAAATAGGAGTCGTAGAGAATGACATAGGGATAAATTTGCCCCTGTCTTCGCGAGATCTCGATATCCCCCATCTCGTCCCCGTGAGTTCTGTTCCTGTCCCTGTCACACTCCTGCAAGCTCTGCCTTAACCACACAAGTCTTGAACGCTTATGATTTTAAAGTGTTCATATCTTGTGCAGATGAGGACAGAGCTGTGGGGGTGGGATGGTAAATTGAGATCCCGTGAGAATGGGGACAAATTTGTCACCGTGTCATGCCCATTCATATTTTAGAGCTATACTATGCTTCAATCTCTTGTTGTTAAAGCACGTTATCAAATCTGATTAAAGGAAGGTAAAGGAAATGGCTACACAACAGAGAAGTGAACCCACCAAACTAGCAGACCAAATGAATAGGAGGAAATAAAATAAAAGGAACATGCCAAAACATGCTGGCTAGTTGATTAATTCTGCACCTTGGTTTTAAAAGGTTTTGCTGTAATAAAGCAAACAAATCTCAAGGGAACGAGTGAAGTACATAAATCTAACTTGCAATCAAACCCTAAATCATTCACTATGTTGGAGCACTACCAGTTTCTTAAAACCATGGTTACAAATATAATTGTATAATTAAACTATTATCAAAAAAACAAAAGTGGAGAATAAAGATCTCAGTTGAAATTGCTCATGACTGTGACAATCATTGCTTACTTAGATCAGATCTTACTTCAATCGTTGGTCATAAAAACTCCAATTCTCACTTTAGATTCTCAAAAAAACTTGATAGTGTCCCAAACAATAATTTAATTGTTGTGTCCAAGTACTCAGTTGTAAACTTGTAGTATTTTTGCCCACCCGCTGTATTGTATTCAGTTCTGTGACATGCCACTATGAAAGCTTGACACTTATCTATTCATCATCCAAAATGCCAGTCTCCACACAATCTCACACTTCCTGACAGGAGTATGTCATGTTTATCTGGAGCTACTGTATGTCAGGAGAAGAAGTTGGGCATCTCTTCGTTTCCCATTAGCAGAATAAACCCCACAAAACAAAGACAGCACTACATAAAGCAGGTTACAGTGACAGATCAACAGTGTATGACTGAACTGAAACCCACTCCCTTCTGCTGCCCACACCACTGTGTTGTGCCTCTAAACCGGGGGTAGCAAGTAACGAAGCACCAGCCAAAAGCACCTGTGAGCCTTTTTGGTCATGTCGTCAGGAAGACCCTGCAGGGTCCTGCCCCCTTTGATGTGATCATTTATGTCACAGAGGGCTGGGCCAGCAGATCCTCATGAGCAAATGAACTTGAAGGCTCAATAGAACTTATAGCTGGTGCTTTGCTGATTGCTGTCACAGGCCCAGAGGCATGGCATTTGCGGTGATAGAAGCAGAAGGGAAAGAGGCAGGTTTGAGGGAGAAAGAGGGGGATGAGGTTGGAATGGGGGTAGAGAGATAGAGAAGAGGTGATGGGTGGTTAGGAGGGGATGGAAGAGAGAAGGGGAGATACTGGATGGCAAGAGAGAATGAGGTGATCATGGATGTGTTGGAAGGATAGGAGAGTATAGGCAATGCTGGACCAAGGGGAGGATAGAGAGAAGAGGTGGGCAGCTAGGCCAGTGGGTGAAAGGAAAAAGAAAAAAAAAAAAAAAAAAGAGAAATGCTGGATGAGGAGAAAGGGAGGGAATATAAAGGGAGATGCTGGATCAGGAGAAGAGAAGAGAAAATGGTGATGAAGTTCCAGATATTATGCAGAAGAGTTACAAACTTCCAAGGAATCCATAGTTAATGCGAGTATTAGAACGGTCATTTACTTAATGTTTGTGTTCCGACAAAAAATAAATTAATAAAAATGAGAGATGGAATATTTTCTTGAACTAACTAGATGCAATACTTCCAAAAATATCTTTTAAACATATCACCAGATGAAAAGCTTTGATCTCATGGAAAATTCAAGACTCAAATTAACACTCATTGAGTTTTCCAACATTTCCAGTTTAGATTTAACAAGAAAGAGATCCAAAATATAAGTACCTTGAACTAGTTGCACTGTGCAATAAACTTTTCCTGGCCTATAAAAGCTTTCCATGGAGGATTTTATTTGTGCTATTTCCACATCATGCTGTATTTTATGCTCCAAAGTTTTAATCTCTGGGGACAATTTATTCATTATGGGGAGAACTGTCTTGGCTAAGTCCAACATTAATAACTAAACATTTTTTAAGGTCATATTTTCTTGCTTATGTAACAAAATGGGTGACAAAATCTAAGTAGTTTCCTTCAAATTCAAACTCTCTTGCATCAGCATACCTTTGTCTCCAGAATATATACTAAGTATAGATTCCCTTGTCTTGGACTATAGCCAAAATGTTGTTTCTGATGGTATCAAAGCTTCTCCAGTACCTTCTACACAAGATCGGCCAACATGTGCTAATCCTTCACCCTTTCCTTCGGCACCCATGCATGCTTCCCCTCAAAGCTTGAATGCCAATCAGATTGAGCAGGGGAGTTAAATGCACATGGTTGGATTTGGGGATCTAGACTCAGAGCTATTTATGATCCTGGAGATTGGTCAGAATCACCTCTCTTAGCTGCTGGTCTAAGCTGACCCTTCTCTGGATCGATCCTCCGCCCTCTAGTGTGAACCCAAAAGCCTTCAAATGAACTGGTGGTTTATTCCTCTTCTGGCTCTTTCGCTTCACCAATGATAGAGGAAAATATAAACTACAGGCTAAAAGAACCACTGCCACCTTCTAACATGTGGCCACCATCTTAGATCACTTAATAATACTTTTAAAATAAATAGAAAATATTTGTCATTCAATGAATAGTTATGCTATGGAACTCATTGCTGGAGGATATTTTTTTTTAAAGCAGTTAGTATAGCTGGGTTCAAAAATGTTTTTGGTACATTCCTGGGAGTAAAGTCTATAAACTGTTACTAGGGTAGACCCAAGGAAAGCCACTGCTTAGGATTCTGTGATTCTGCCAGGTAGTTGTGACCTGGATTGGCCCCTGTTGGAAGCAGGATACTGGACTATTCTTATGTTCTTATGTACTAATAGTGCATGGAAAAGCCTTTATAACACATTATCTGTGTTGATGTACATTCATGAGCATTCATTCAATTTAGTATGCGTGCCCAAAAATATAAAAGTGCGTAAGTCACTTCTATACATGTATGCCTATGAATTTACATGTATTTCATTGATTTGTAAAATCAATATGTAAAAATAACCCCAACATGAAACACACACATTACAAAAAAAAAAAACTAATTACATTTTTTTAATGACTGTATCTCTATGCTGCAGGGACAATTTTATCTAATAACATGTGATAACAACATTAGTGCATACTAGCTGTTGAAAAATGATCCCCATGGTGATGACACTATTCAGACATTAGTTTTGAAAGAGATTGCACAGATTCCTCTATGATCAATTATTTTGAGCGACTCTCATGTTAAAGCATCCATGGCAACTTGAAGTATGGACAAGCAGCTAAAAGAACTTGTTCACACTATAGTACCTACAGCAGCCTACTTTACAGGAAAAGAGGGGGAAAAACACAAGACTATCTTTTTAGATCAGTGCCTCTCAAAACTGTGTGCCACTGCAAAGCACAGTACTATGCCTCGAAGAGAATCCAGGTGTGCCACAAAAGATTCCAAATTTTTCCTTTATTTTAAAAATTCCTTTCATAAGTGAGTTGCTTAGTGGTTAGAGCCACAGCCTCAGCACCCTGAGGATGGGGGTTCAAATCCTATGCTACTCCTTGTGACCCTGGACAAGTCATTTAATCCTCCCAAAAATCTTCTATACAGAAATGAGAAAGAAAATCAAATCCAACTCCTAGAACTTTTTCACTTATATTCAAGCAATGATTTACTTATGCCACAATTTCATTGAAAGTTTCATGCACATCACATCTGAATGAGGGGAGAGCCTCAGAACCCTGTGCAGTAATAATGTCAATTACTGCACTAGAAAGGGAAAAGATCTTCACCGGCTCTTGACCCCCTTCCTACCTACAGCAGACACAGTAAATGTTTCAAAATGGTGTCAGAAAAGTCAAAACTACTTAGCTTGTAGGTAGAATGTTCAATGGTATTGAAAATGTGTTTAGTCTCTGCCAGTCCTAGCCGACGGAAGTATGGCTAGCTGCCATTTCGCTAAACAAGTTGCGTCGGGGCTCCAGACAGCATAGCAGCGTACTGATTCACATGCTCAGTCTCTGCCAACTTTTTGTTGGTTTTGCAATTTTATAATTTCAATTATAATGTGCCGCAAAAAAAAAGCCATTTGCTCCCTTTAGTGTGCTGGAGCTAAAAAGGTTTGAGACACTATCTTAGATTTAAAAAAATCTATGGGGAAAATATTCAGCTAGTGGTGATGGACATTTTTTGGCCATTACCAGTATTATGCCTCCATGTTCAATACTGGACCAGATCTGGGCACTGACATTGAAAATCCAGAGAAAACCAAAAAAACTCTGTGGACTGACGATGTTCCTAAATGGACTTTATATGAAAGTGTCAAAGTTCCAAAGGTACACTGAAATCATCCACATAAAATAAATTCATCCACATAAAAATAGGTTATCCACATAAAAGCCTTATAGGACCTAGTCCGCTAGGGATGCAGAACCCAACACGGTCCGCGTTTCGACAAAAAGTCTTCTTCAGGGGTCCCTGGGGGTCCTATAATGGTGAATACATGGGAAACAATTGTGTGGTGAGCCAGAAATGCAAGCAGTGTCTCACTTCCGGCTCACCACACAATTGTTTCCCACGTACTCACCTTTATAGGACCCCTAGGGATCTCTGAAGAAGACTTTTTGTCGAAACGCGGACCGTGTTGGGTCCTGTATCCCTAGCGGACTAGGTCCTTTAAGGCTTTTATGTGGATGATTCATTTTTATATGAATGATTTCAGTGTACCTTTGGAACTTTGACACTTTCCTATAAATTCCATTTAGGAACATCGTCACTCCATAGAGTTTTTTTGGTTTTCTCTGGATTTTCTTCTTTGTGGATATTTTGGGGTCAATTCCTTTTGTTTTTCACTGGCATTGAAAATCCAGGTGTGTACAGTGGGTTGTCCCTTATCTAGTTAAATGCAATATTCAGCACTTAACCGCCTAAGTGAAACTAGGTAAGTATAGGATTGAGTTATATGAGGTTTGATTTGTCCAGGTAACCTAGATCAGTGGTCTCCAACATGTGCCCCCTCCCCTCAGTCCTTCATTGTGGCTCTCAGACTGATTGCTGAAATGTTCCTTAAATCCTGCAAATTCATTAAGTTCAAACTTGCCCTCTCAGATAGTGCATTAAACATCGGAAAAAAAAAAAAAAAGGATTGCCGAAGGTCGGGCGTGGACGAAGGTCGGCGTAGGGCAGGTGTAGAACCTACAATGCCTGCAAGGATAAACCAAGGAGCAGAGAAGAGCAGACCTTCAAACTAAAAACTTTAATGACATAAGTGAGAAGTGAAACAAGAAAACGGACCTGACATGGACTGTGTTTCAGCTACAGAGCCTGCATCGAGTTCTCAAGCTGTTCACTCATCAAAAAGACAAAGTAAGTGAGCTTATTTAGCAATCTAATTTAGCAGAAACCGTGTTGGGTCCATTTTCTTGTTCCACTTCTCATTGCTGTCATTACAGGTTTTTAGTCTGAAGGTCTGGTCTTCTCTGCTCCTTTGTTTATCCTTTTTGGTTTGGTGCTGAGTTTTGTCTTCTCCTTTTTGTCTTCCTACTATGCCTGCGCCATAGGACAGGTCAGAGGTCAGAATTCATATTCAGATGCATGTGTGTTGCAGGAGTACGACAAAACTAGAGAAACCACGGAACACTTGCGTTCAGAGAGTTGTGAAAACCATGGCAACGTTTTGCTAAACCACAGAAGAGTGCATGATGAAAATAGAATTTTTCAATGATGTATTTAACTAGCATAGGCTTAAATGTGTAAGCTTGAAATCTTTTAGTGTCCCTCAGAGCTTTCTTGTATTCACATTGTAGCCCTTTACATGAAAAAGTTTGGAGACCAGTGACCTAGATCAGTGGTTCCCAACCCTGTCCTGAAGGACCACCAGCCAGTCAGATTTTCAGGATAGCCCTAATGAATATGCACGGGGCAGATTTGCATGCCTGTCACCTCCATTAGATGCAAATCTCTCTCATGCATATTCATTAGGGCTATCCCAAAAACCTGACTGGCTGGTGGTCCTCCAGGACAGGGTTAGGAACCATTGACCTAGATAGTTAAGCGTTGAATCTCATCCTCAGATTACCCATAGAGTATAATAGCTGACTACAACTTTAGCAGTTTTATGCTGATATTCAGAGGCACTAACCGTTAAATCCTGCTAAATACTGCACAAGCAATTGAATTGTCCAGGAGCCTCTCCTAGCTGGTTAAATACCATCTCCCCTCATCAATCTTTTTTTCATAGAGTACAAAGTACTCTGAATGACTATAACGGGAAGCAAACGTGTCCATGCAGCTTCCCTAATTGATTTCATAACAATGCAACGTTGACAGTCCAGATTGAAAAACTCGCCTGTCTATATTTCAAGGAAGCAATATTCCACCCTCCGAGCTAGACTGGACCAAGCAGCATTGATATAGTAGAGGTAGCGTGAAAGACTCGTGTGTCCTACCTGAACAACCAAGTCATGGATCACTTAAAATACAATATTAGCCGAAAAAGGGAAAAAGGAGAGCACAAATGGATCACAAGCTCATCGGACCCTGAAATGCACACACAATGCAGCATTCAACATCCCCGTCAGCTGTGTAATGACACCATTTCATCACCTATATAATGACACCATTCTCACTCCACACATTTTCACGCCTACCAAGCACCTCTCTGTTGATGCACTGTCACACTAATCAAACCCTCTGGAATACAGAAATTTTGACTTCAGCCCACCGCTGGTTCATCTGTATTCTTTTCTTCTGTAATGTGTCTATTCTTGGAAGACTGTGGCAGATAAAATTGTTGTGCAGCATTCAGTATATCGAGACCTTGCTCATTTTGAAAGGTGCCTGATGAAGGAAGCCTCCAATATGATACAGAGTGCAAAACTAGGTTTCTAGAAGTCCAAAGATTTGAAATGCTGTGGTGAAATGAAGGACGCAATTAGAATGCTCTTCTGAGACCAGGAGACAGACATTAGAACAGAGTTAGCAGCCAAAGCAACAGGTCACCTCAGTCTCTGAATAGGAGGGGCAGACTTAAAAATGCAAAATGCTAAGAGGTCAGTATTCAGTGGACAGCCGCCATGTCACTTTAAATAAATATATATATATATATATATATATTCAGTGGCATTGTCTATATAAGTGGCAACTTTGGAAATTAAATGTATAGGATACAAGTTTAGCTTGACCTACTTGTTATCCATCAGTACTCAAATGTACATTGTTAAGAGGGTTACACATTCAGCAGCTGAATTCCTATACTGATCAAATTTATTTATTTAATTTTCTATACCATTCTCCCAAGGGAGCTCAGGACGGTTTACATTAATTTATTCAGATACTCAAGCATTTTTCCCTTTCTGTCCCAGTGGGCTCACAATCTCTCTAATGTACCTGGGGCAATGGGGGATTAAGTGACATGCCAAGGGTTGCAAGGAGCAGCGTAGGTTTGAACCCACAACCTCAGGGTGCTGAGGCTGTAGCTTTAACCACTGCACCTTTGTCCTGCCCTCGCCTTGTCCCCAAATCATGTCCCTTTTCCATATGGATACATTTGGCTGCTCTGTGCATACAACATAATGGCCAAAAGCCTACTGTAACTATATATAACACATAAATTGCTTTAGTAGTATTACAGAACGATGGCATGTCAAGTATCCGAAAAATATAAATGCAATTACATCGGCCTTGGAGCACTCATAATTTTATAAAGATGCATAGGACACACAATTTCCTTTTATAAAATAGATGCAACATATGCATCGTTTGATAGCTTTGGTATTTTCTGAAAGGGCAAAAAACTGATAGGGATCTACCTGCTCCACTCCACTTGTTACTTTAGGGACCTCCATCATATCTCCTCTCTGCTGCTTCTTCTCCAATGTGTAAAGCCCTAACCTCGTTAGCCTTTCCTCATAGGAAAATAGTTCTATCTCCTTTGTCATTTTAGTCATCTTTTTCTGTACCTTTTGCAATTTCACTATATCTTTACCTGAGATGTGGTGACTAGAACTGCACAGAATTGTCAAGGGGCAGTTGCACCATGGTACAATATACAAGCATTAAGATACGAGTATCTTCTGTTTTGTTCTCTGTTCCATTTCTAAGAATTCCTAGGATTCTATTTGCTATCTTGATCTCTGTTCCACACTGAGCAGAGGATTTAAACTAGAGCAGTGGTTCCCAACCCTGTCCTGGAGGAACACCAGGCCAATCGGGTTTTCAGGCTAGCCCTAATGAATATGCATGAAGCAAATTTGCATGCCTATCACTTCCATCATATGCAAATCTCTCTCATGCATATTCATTAGGACTAGCCTGAAAACCCGATTGGCCTGGTGTTCCTCCAGGACAGGGTTGGGAATCACTGAACTAGAGCATACCTTTAACTTTCAATGTGCAGTCTCATCATGTAACTGTAGTATGGGTTACTCTTCCCTATGTACATCACTTTCCACATGCTTACAATAAGAACATAAAAATAGCCATACTGGGTCATCAAGCCTAGTAGCCCATTCTCACTGTGACCAAATCCAGGTCACTATCGTGTTTCCCCCCAAATAAGACACTCTTTTATATTAATTTAGGGCCCAAAAAAGGCACTAGGTCTTATTTTCGGGGATGTCTTATTTTTTTTCTTGTAATGATCATCTCTTCCTTCCTCTCTTCCACTCCAATCCCTCCAATTTCATTTCTCTCCCCTCACATGTGCAGCATCTATCCTCCCATCCCTTCCATCCCTCATGCAGTAGGATCCTTTCCCAGCTTCCCTTCCCTCCCTCCCATCCCTTGTGCAGCAGGACCCTTGAGCGAACACCCCCCCCCCCCCCCGAGCACCCGTACCTGCCACGCAGTCGAATCCCCATCCTTCCCTCCCTCCCATCGGAACCCCCCCCACGAGCCCTACTTACCTCCGTAAGCAGCTTTGGGCCGGCAAAACTCTAACAGGCTGCTTCTGCCTTGTCTACTCATGAACTCTGGTCTCTCAAGGGTTCTGATGCACAAGGGATGGGAGGGAAGGGAAACCTCCAGCAAATCCCAGGACTAGGGCTTATTTTGGGGATAGGGCTTATATTAAGACCTACTTGAAAATCCTGCTAGGGCTTATTTTTGGGGAAACACGGTAGTACCTGGCCAAAACCCAAGGAGTAGCAATATTCCATGCTACCGATCCTGGGAAAGCAGAGGCTTCCCCCAAGTCTTAATAACAGACTATGGACTTTTCCTCCAGGAATTTGTCCAAATCTTTCTTAAAACCAACTACACTATCCGCTTTTACCACAACTTCTGGCAATGTGTTCCAGATCTTAACTATTCTCTGAGTGAAAAAATATTTCCTCCTATTGGTTTTAAAAGTATTTCTCTGCAGTTTTATCGAATGTCCCCTAGTCTTTGTAATTTTTGAAGGAGTGATCCACTTGTACCCATTCTACTCCACTCAGGATTTTGTAAACTTCAATCATATCTCCCCTCAGGCTTCTCTTTTCCAAGCTGAAGAGCCCTAATCTTTTTAGTCTTTACTCATACGAGAGGAGTTCCATCACCTTTATCATCTTGGTCACTTCTGTATGGCTCCATGGTGCGACCTCCCCTGGAGTATTGCATTCAATACTGGTCTCCTTATCTCAAGAAAGATATAGTGGCACTAGAAAAGGTTCAAGGAAGAGCGACCAAGATGAAAAAGAGGATGGAACTCCTCTCGTATGAGGAAAGACTAAAAAGATTAGTGCTCTTCAGCTTACACAAGAGATGGCTGAAGGGAGATAAGACTGAAGTCTACAAAATCCTGAGTGGAGTAGAACATGTACAATGGATCAATTTTTTAATCCACCAAAAATTACAAACTCTAGGGGACACTCAATGAAGTTACAAGGAAATATTTTTAAAACCAATAAGAAGAAATATTTTTTCAGTCAGAGAATAGTTAAGCTATGGAACACATTGCCAGAGGTTGCGGTAAGAGCAGATAGCGTAGCTGGTTTTAAGAAAAGTTTGGACAATTTCCTGAAGGAAAAGTCCATGGAGGGGCATAATCAAAACATAAGTCTATGTCCGATTTGGACGTATGGCTCTAGAAACCGAAAGTTGGCAGTGAGAAATGCCCATTTAAAAAAATACATCTCTATATTTTTTTTAATCATCTATCTGGACATCTAGGCCATTGGTCACCAGACTGCCAGAATGTCTATCTTTATACCACATTTTCGACCAAAATTTAGTCCAAGTCCCAAACACCCAGAACAAGACCATTTGGACATGGGAGGGGCAGTCCATTAATGAACTGGCCAACCAGACATGGCAACAGAGCAGTGGGTCACCTTATAGGATACTGCTGTGAACTTCACATAAAGAGTGCCACATAAACATCTCACCAGAACTCCCTTTTAGGTTATGGTGAGCCCCACAAAACACCCTCAAAACCCACTATACTCACCTGTCTACAACCCAATAACCCTTATGGCTGCAGGTGGGCACCTATATGGCAGTGGGCACCTATATGGCAGTAGAGCACCTACATGGCACCTATATGGCAGGTGGGCACCTATATGGCAGTAGAGTAGGGTTTTGGTGGGCTCACATTTTCCACCATAAATGTAGTGGTTAGAGTGGCTTAAGAGACTTGCTACTCCTCTATGGTTCACTAGCCTCCCACCAGGCTATTTAAGACACCTGTGTACAGCTCTACTTTCCTATACCAGGTGCTGATGTTCTGGAGACAGGTATGTACTTTTTTATTCTGATCTTTGTGGGAGTGTGAGGGGGCCAGTGAACACTGGGGGAGTGTGTGAGGGTCTTTACTGTGTCTCTGCAGTGATTGTCTGGTCACTTTGGATACCTTTTTGGCACTTATACCTGTTTTCAAGTTTCAAGTTTTATTTTAATTTGATGAATCGCTTATTTAGATTTACTAAGCAAGTTGCAACATTAATAAAAATATAAACATATATTTAGACATACCATTTAAAATTTTAAAATGTTGGGTTAGACCAACAGACTTACAGACTAATCAACACATGAGGTAAGGAGGGATAGAACTACATTTCCATGCTTTAAAGTACAGACAAGAACCACAGATGGAAAGAACATTAGAGAGGGAAAAGTAAAAACCTGGAGGGAAACTAGTATAAAATTTGAACATAATTTAAAGATTAAAAGCACCTTTAAAAAGGAAACTCGTTAAGTTATTTTTAAAACGGCTAAGATCATTTTTCTCTTTTACTTGCTGAGGCAAAGTGTTCCAAAGTTGTGGAGCCATCACTGAAAACATATCATGTTGTCGAGTTCCGATAACTTTCAGAGAGGGGACTACTATGAGCTTTTGATTAGTGGACCAGAGAGAACGCGATGTACTATAAGGGATAAGAAATTTATTAATAAATTATGGTTCATTAGTGGAAAGAGTTTTAAATACTAAGGGGCTCATAATAATAATAATAAAAAACATCTAAAAAGTGGCCTAAATGGCTACTTGGACGATCAAAAAGCCTGATCGTCCAAGTACCCATAATCAAAGCTGGTTTTAGACGTATCTAAAACCAGCTTAGGCCTTTCCCCTGCCTCTAAACGCACAGAGAGAAAAGAGGCGTTTTTAGAGGAGGGGAAAGGGCGGGCGGTGGGCGGGAGGTGGGCCGACCTAGACCTAGGCGTACAACACGTATAACCAAAGATTTTGACAGGTTGCCTAGTTGGCACTTATACGTTTTGACTTAGACCAAGTCAAAATAGGTATAAGTGCTGAAAAAGGGGCCGCTGAGCTGATAGCAGCAGGTGCGATCAGTTCAGTGGCCTGGCAGCCTACCCACCCCCCCCCCCCCACCGCAACCATCGCGGCAGGAGAGATGCCTCATCTCCCCTACCGCGATAGTGATACCACCAAGTGCCGCCAAATGCCGCACTTGGGATCACTAAAGCGGCAGGACAGCTGACCCATCTCTCCTGCAGCGATCCACCCCTCCTCCTGATACGATTGGGCCAGGGGAGAGCTCAAGCCCTCCAGGCCCCGCCGACAATGATCGAGCAAGAGGGAGCCCAAACTCTCTTGCCCGGTAGCACCCTGACAACATTGGAGCAAGAGGGAGCCCAAGCCCTCTTGCCCCGCGATCCCCAATTCCCTCCCCCCCCCCCTCTAACCCCTACCCACCACTAAAATACAGGCAGGAGGGATCCCAGGCTTTCCTGCTCTCGACGCCGGGTTGGGTCCATGTGCCTAAGGCCCCGCCCACAGGAGGGTTCTAAGGCTCCTGAGCCTATTCTGGTTGGCCCAGGTGCCTCAGGCCCCACCTGTGGGCGGGGTTTGAGCCACTTAGGCCAATCTGGCCCCATTCCTGGGATGGCTGGCCTGCCAGACGGGCGGGCTTGGCCCCCTTCCTTCCGGCCAATGATTTCAAGGTATGGGGGGTGAGATTTGGGGTGAGGGGGGTCATGGGGTCAGTGGGGGGGGGGGCGCAGGTCAGCAGTTGTGGGGGTGGTTGCATCGAGGGCAGGAGGGCCTGGGATGCCTCCTGCCCATATTTTAGTGGGGGGTGGGGGTTAGAGGGTGTTCCTGGGCCAGGAGGGCTTGGGCTCCCTCCTGGCCCCATCAGACTCGGCCGGAGGGGAGGGGGTTGGGGATTGCGGGGCAAAAGGACTTGGGCTACCTCTTGCTCTGATGTCGTCGGGGGGGGGGGGCGTTGGGGATCGCGGGGCAAGAGGGCTTGGGCTTCCTCTTGCTCCGATGTCATCGGGGGGGGGTAGGGATCATTGGGCAAGAGGGCTTGGGCTCCCTCTTGCCCCGATGTCATTGTGGGGGGGTTGGGGATCACGGGGTAAGAGGGCTTGGGCTCCCTCTTGCCCCAATGTCGTCGGGGGGGAGGGGGGGTCACGGTTCGACAGGGCAGGAGGGCTTGGGCTCCCTCCTGCCCGGATCATTGTGTGTGGGGGTGGGGGATTCTGTAACCGGTGTTGTTTTTGACAGACACCAGTTACAGAATCCAGCTTTTAGGTGAAGGACTGGCTCCTCCTTCGCCTAAAAGCCCTTGTTTTGGATGTTTGGAGCTTAGGCTTTTTTTAGGCTGATTATATGGTATAAGTTTAGACGTAGTGGTGGTCTGGGCGTTTAAACAACTGAACGTAGAGGCAGGCCATTATCAAAAAAACCTCCTTTTGGACGTTTTTTTGATAATGGACATTTTTCCTGCTTCTACTTTCAACGTTTAAGGCCTTAGACCAAAAGGGGACTTAGACCTTTTTTTTTATTATGCCCCTCCACGAGTAAAATTTTAAAAGTGATACGGTGGTTAATTGGGAGCCAGTGTGATTTAATCAGAAAAGGAGTGACATAATCATATTTTTCCCCGTTATAAATGAGTTTAACGACCATATTCTGAATTATCTAAAAGCGCTTATTTTCTTTTTGTGTGATATTTATTAATAAAGAATTACAGTAATTGAGTTTAGCAATAATTAAAGAGTGAATTAATATATTTAGTGATTTTGGCTCAAGAAACTTAGAAATCGATCGAATCATACGTAGTCTATAAAAACAAAATTTGACGGTATTGTTTATGTGTTCGTGATAAAAAAACTTATCATCAATGATGACACCCAGTATTTTTAAAGATGTTACTAAATCCAGATGAATGTTATCAAGGGTGAAAGGAACACCCAAGCTTATTCCCTTTTCACATCTTCTAACTCAGAACAATTAAGTTTTCGTCATGATGTCTAGTAAAACATTTGATTATCCATGCAGGACATCTAAGTCTAAGTCAGCCTACATCCCACCAAATACCACCCTAACCACTCCTCCAGATACGCCCCTTTCAGCTTTGGGCACACAGCGGCATTCAGAGGCATAAGAAATCCCGCTACATGCCCAGAAAGTCGGTGTGGTTATTGGCACTTGGACGTCCTGTCTATTAGGACATTAAAGTACTGACTTAGGTGAGGTTTTAGACATTTTAAAGTTTTGACTATGAGCCCCATAGTCTGTTATTGAGAAAGACATGGGGGAAGCCACTGCTTGTACTGGATTGTTGCAAGGAATGTTGCTACTCTTTGGGTTTTTGCCAGGTACTAGTGACCTAGATTGGCCAACATGAGAATGAGCTAATGGATATTTATAAAAACATAAGAATTGCCATACTGGGACAGACCAAAAGGTCCAAGTACCTTGCAAGATCCCAAAAGAGTAAGACAGATGTTATGCTTAAGGAAAACAGTGGATTTCCTTGTCTATCTTTAAAAAATGACTTGTGGACGTTTCTTTTGGAAACTTGTCCAAACCTTTTTCAAACCCTGCTAAGCTGTTTTACAATATTCTTTGGTAATGACTTCCAGAGTTTAATTACATGTTTAACATTTTCTGTGGATTTTCAGAGACATCAGTTAGGGGCTGTTCCTCAGGAACTGATGTCAGAGGGAGGGATTGGGACAGCATGAGCAGCAGGGAGCAGATCATGCTCACTATTAGCGAAGACATGAAGTTGGGACACAGAAGAAAGGGAGGGAGCACAAACTTCGGATAAAGGATGGAAAGAAGGAAGAAAGGAAGGAGATGAACTTTGGACACAATGGAGGGAAGCATGAACTTGGGACATAGGATGGAAGAATGGATGAGCGAGGGAAAGATGCTGAGATGGAGGAAGGAATAGCAAGGTAGAAATGTTTGCTATTGGTGTCTGAGTGAGAGGGAAAGAGAGATGGAGGGAGGGCAGCATGAACTTGGGACATAGGATGGAAGAATGGACGAGCGAGGGAAAGATGCTGCGATGGGGGAAGGAATAGCAAGGTAGAAATGTTTGCTATGGGTGTCTGAGTGAGAGGGAAAGAGATGGAGGGAGGGAAGGCAGCATGAACTTTGGGCATAGGATGGAAGAATGGAGGGAATGAGGGAAACAGATGTTGAGGTGGGGGAGGGAATAGAAAGGGAGAATTGTTGGGCATGTGTGTCTGAGTGAGAGAGAAAGAGAGATGGTCACATGGGGAAAATGAAGAAAGAGAATTATTGGGCATAAGGATGGGACCATGCAGGGAAACATGCTCAGGGCTCCCACTGATTCTATATTATGGTGTGTTGTATTAATGTATTGTACTGTATATATTACAATGTAATAATAATAGAAATAAAGTGCATAATATAAAATGTAATAATTACATTTATATTATATATGTAATAATTAGATGATATATTATGAACTTTATTATGTGCCCAGTCTGTGGAAAATTTGTCTTGCATGAAACTGGTCCCTCGTGCAAAAAAAGTTGGGCACCGCTGAACTACACTACCTAAAACCTAGACCTAGAAACCAAGGAATAGCAACAAAGTACATTTATAGCAAGATCAATTGGCTAGTCTGGGTCTCTGTGAAGCTGGGGAAGGGAATGAAATGAGTAAAATGATTCTCACTTCATGTTTTGACTGTATCCCTGTCTTTTAGATTCTCCTCTCCCCCAGGTCCTGGACAAGCTGCTCAGATCTTTGGTTGAAATCATGTGTCAATCATTTTTCCTTGTCGGACAGGGAGTTTGCTGTAAGAAAAGGGAGTGCACCAAATCATTTATAGACAAATTTCATCACTAAGGTTATTAAAGAGTATGAATTTGCTCAATTGTTCCAGCCTGCAGATTATCTGCGATGCTATGGTGACCAGATCTGCATTTGTTATTGAAATGAGATCACATTAGCCTGTCTGAATTTGAACTGAAACAAAATCCCTTATTTTCTGTCAAGAGAAAAATTCCTGTAAATTCACCAGTGGCTCTGACCAAATAAAAATAATCAGAATTAGAAATTTACTCCTTCTTTAATCGTTGTGAACAATGCCATTAGCAGGGCTGCCTGTTGGACTTTATTAATTTACTTAGGGGCTTTTTTTCTTAACTATGATGTGCTAAGAAATGGGTTTAGTGCATTTTAATGTGGGACTTTCTCACATGTTAAGCCCTTATCTAATGCATCCCTATGCTTTTCTTTTTGAAGGTCCTGTGCTACCTTTTCCTTATGAGTGCTCAAGGCCTGTAAAAATATTAACATGGGAGCACTTACCACTTCCTGTTTAGGAGGAACTAACCCCCCAATTCTATAAAATCCACCTACAGTTAGGGGCCTACATTGGTGCACCAGACCATGGCAGAGGAGAGAGATTCCAGGCTATGGGAAGGAGAGGAGAAATACCATATGAGGGGGGAAGGGGGAAGACCATGTCTGAGAATGGAAGGTGGACCATAGGAGATGTCTGACCATGGGAGAGGGATGAGATGGTACATAGGGATGAAGGGGAAGGGGAGACAGAGGAAGGAGATGGTGCACAGCGATGGATGCGACAGGTAAGAGATAAGAAGAAATGCTTCTTATGGATAGATGGGAGTAGGGAAGAAGAAAGAAGGAGGAGATGGTACACATGGATAGATGGGAAGGTAGATTTTGAGAAAAAAGCAGAAAAATGAAAGAAAGTTGAATGTCAAAAGTTAATGCTAAAGACGGATGTATGGCACAAAGTGAAGGAGAGAAAAACAGCAAATGGATAAGGTTGCCCTGGATAAACAGTTAAGAGCACAGGCAGAAGGACGTGCAGCCAGAGACTGGGAAAGATGGTTTGAAAACCAAAATCACCAGGCAACAAAGGTAGGGGACATGATTTTATTTTCAATTTAATGATTGAATTGTGTCAGTTTTGAGAAATTACATCTGCTGTCTAATATTTTGCACTGTTCAGGAAGAAATGCATTTGTTTCTATTTCTCTGGGGGTTGTACTGCATGCAGAGTCTTGCATCTTAGGGTTTTGTTTGTATATATTAGTACTTTTAGTTTGTGGTCCTGTATTTGCATAGGGGTTATCTGTGTTCTGCATTTATGTATTGTTAATAAGATTATATTGTGCGCATATATGAAAAATGAATAGAAAAAATGGTATTACAATTAGTACTATTATGGGGGCGGGGTCTGGGGCGGAGCTTTGGTGGGTCTGGGGTGGAGCTTGCGCCCCCCCCAACAAAAAAGCGTTCCACTGCCTATGGGGCAGGGGACCTACAATCCTCCTTGAGGGGGGGAGGAGGTGAGACCAGAGGGACAAGGGCACTTTTTTATGTGAGTTCTGACTCAATATGGGAACCTCATTTCTATAAGATAAGCAGATGAATTTATCACAGCTTGTAGAGCTGTCCTAAATTAGCTTAGCTTATGTGAGCCTGAGCTGAACGTTGCCGGCACTCACATAAGTCCAGGCTCCTTCCCAACATCACCCTAAGCCCACCTCTGACTGGTTCACATTCTTGGAGTGCCAGTCAGAGGCGATATTCAGTGATACTCCCTACTTTAATGCCACTTAAATCGTTTTGAATTTTGGCCCTATATGCCTTGATTATTGCATAAAATAGAGCAAGAGGATAGAGAAGGTGAAGGGCGGGATCTTGCACAAATCATAACCTTCCATTGTCTCTGATACAAAATTAGATTATAATCTTGTGACAGGAAAAACACCTAATGTACCTGAATGTAACTCAGCTTGAACTACTGAAAAACGTGTGAGCTCTTGTACTAAAGGACATTAAGCCCCCAAACTGGCTACAATATGAGAAAAATGAGAGTGTGGTGCAGTGGTTAACACTATGGCCTCAGCACCCTGAGGTTGTGGGTTCAAATCCCACACTGCTCCTTGTGACCCTGGGCAAGTCGCTTAATCCCCCATTGCCCCAGGTACGTTAGACAGAGTTTGACTCCACCAGGACAGATAGAGAAAATACTTGAGTACCTGAATGTAAACTATGTAGGCTATAAGGCCCAAATCCTGTAACTGGCGCCTATTTTGGAGGCACCCACCTAGTTAAGCGCTTATCTAAATTGAATTACAAGCTCAATTAAAGCCTTTTTAATTAGTAATAACTGAAACTTAGGTGCCTGTCAAGAAAGAGCAATTCTGTAACAAGACGCCTCTAAAAATTTAGTCGGCCTTCAAACAAAATAGGTGTTATGCATGTTAGGCATGGGCGTGACAGTGTTAGTCGCCTTGTTACAGAATCGCTGCTCTTATGCGTGCTTAAGCGCTCGCACGGCCACCTGACTTTCAGTTGTGCCTAGAGCTGGCCTATTTATTGGGCACCTCCACAATAGGTGCCGCTCAGCGTGATTTCACTAAACAGCACCCAATTTTACTTGAATCGCGCTGGACGATGGCTATGTCGGCGCCTAACTTTTGGGCGCTTCTTTTAGAATCTGCCCCAAATGGCCTTTTCTACCAAGCTGCGCTAACGGCCCCGGAGCCCATAGAGATTTAAAGGGCTTTGGCGCTGTTGCCGTGTGGCAGCCGCTAGTGCGGCTTTGTAAAGAGGCCACGTGCCATAAAATACTAAAAATAAAAGCTTTACTGCAAAACGCATTAAAGTGTTTTGCAGTAATTTCCCTATTTTCATCCATTAAGGGCTCCAGCGCCTGCCTTCAGTTTCAGTCTTCCATTTTCTCTTCTCGAAACATGGAGTAATTGCCAGAGTTCATCAGTTTCTAGCTGGCGGCAAGGGGGGGGGGGGCAATCATTTCAAACTGAATGTTGTTTCATTACAGCTCTGGATCAGCTGGACAGGTACAATATCAATTGGCTAATCTTTAGCCACACGTTTATTATCTCCTTCAAGAAAATACAGCATATTGATTGTGCTAGTGATTCCTATGTGGTAAATGTGACCAAGTCATATCAAGTAATCTCTGAGCACTGAAGCAAAGAGTGTGTGAATCACAGTTATACTTCAGTGGTCTCAAACTCAAACCTTTTGCAGGGCCACATTTTGGACTTGTAGGGACTTGGAGGGCCTCGGGGGAAAAAAAACAAACAAAAAAAACAGTTAATGTCTTATTAAAGAAATGCCTCGGACTAACCTTCGTCAGGGGTCCTAATAGGTACAAATACAATATTTAAAACAAACATATTTAAAAATACAGTATATTTAAAAAAATTTTTTTTTAAAAAACAATATATTAATTACCATTGATGAACTTAAGAAAAACTATAATTTGGTCATCAAACCTGCAGATAAAGGTGGTGGCATAGTGGTCATGGACAGGGATAAATATGTCAACGAGATTCATCGACAAATTACAGACACCACTTTTTATACTTCTCTTGACCATGATCCTACATCTTCATTAATGGACGATATTAAAGAACTAGTCGACATAGCATATAGTGCAGGTTATATTACTCAAAAAGAAAAACAATTCCTGGTTAATGAATACCCTGTAATACCGACAATATATATACTTCCAAAAATTCATAAATCCATGACAGATCCACCTGGAAGGCCTATAATCTCAGCAATTGGTTCAGTTTTAGAACCCCTTTCAGATTTTGTTGACTTTTTTCTTCGACCATATGTACCCCTCATACCTTCCTATATTCGAGACTCAGCATATATGATTAATATTCTAGATAAATTTGATGGAGACTTAGAAGACATCATCCTGGTAACACTTGATATTGAGTCCCTTTACACTAATATTCCCCAAATGGAAGCAATCAATATTATCAAAAAAACATTGAACAATAGAACCACTTCGGAACGTATACCTAATAGACTTATCATTACAGCCGCAACTATAGCATTGACACAAAACTACTTCAGCTTTTTAGGTCACTTCTTCTTACAAATTAAAGGGACAGCCATGGGAGCTTCTATGGCTCCTGACATAGCCAACCTATATGTAGCAAATTTTGAAGATAAATTTCTATCTAATCATGAATATCAAAATGAAGTAAGACTCTATAAGAGATATATAGATGATATTTTTATTCTATGGAAAGGCAGTGTTCCCAAACTCAAGACTTTTTTAGAATGGATCAACACATGTGATCATAATCTGAAGTTCAAAATGGAATTCCATGAAGACCACATTCCCTTTTTGGACATTATGATCTCCAAAACCCGTTATGGATTCCATACTACTATTTATAAGAAACCAACAGATAAGAATAATTATTTACATTATACAAGCTTTCATCAGCATGCACTTAAAAAGAATCTTCCATACAGTCAATTTTTGAGACTTAAGAGATTGTGTACAACACAAAATGAATTTGAACGACAAGCTCCTTCTATGGCTCAAAGATTCATTCAAAGAGGGTATCCCACCACAGAGATTGCTCAATGCTACCAACGATCACTTTGCCAACACCGAGAAAATTTACTTCAAACAGGAAATAAGAAACGCAAAGTGCCAGATTTTACTTGTGTCCTGAAACATTCGTACCTCTCTGGGAAGGTTCAGCATATTATCAAATCTCATTGGCATATTTTGGAGTTACATCCATGTTTTAATGGTAAGAAGCCTTTGATTGCACTTTCTCGTAATACCAACTTAAGAGATCAACTTGTGCCATCTGCACTTCCTGTAGAGAATACGATCCAGCATGTTCACACTGGACATCAACCATGCATGAAATGCTCAGTTTGCAAGCATTCTATGCAGGTCACTACTTTTATACATCCACGGACTGGAAAATCATATAAGTTAAACTTCAGCAGTAACTGTAACACTGAATGTGTCATTTACATCATCAGATGTCCTTGCAATTTATTATATGTGGGCAAGACCAAGAGGAAGATAAAGACAAGGATTATAGAACATAGAAGCTGTATCTTAAGAGAAATATTAACAGCGCCCTTGGCTCAACATTGGAGAGACTTTTCACACACTATTGATGAATTACGCTTTTTGATATTCAAAACTTATAAAAAGAACTGGAGAGGTGGTGATATTGATAATGTCCTGCTACGGACAGAACAAAGGACGATTTTTGAACTTAATACAATTATACCTGCAGGTCTTAATGCAGAAATAGATTACCGTCCTTTTCTTTAACTTTTATTCTTCAATTTTTATGTCTTTTAGTTTTTTATATAATAACTGTCACATGTTTTCAACATATGTTTTTTGTTGTATTTATATTTGAGACTTAAACAACCATTTACATATATATAATTTTCTTATTGTTCTAATAATAATAATTTTTTACTTCTTTAATATATGTTATTTAAATACTTATAATTATTGCTATATGTTTTTAATTTTATGTCATATATTTCATGATTCCATTGTTTTATCATGTTGCTTAGATATTATTTATACAAAATATAGATTGTTGAGTTTTCCTTTTTTTTTTTCTCCTTTTTTCTTTTTCTTAATTCATTATTCATTAAACAAAATGCTATCTTTATACTATTTTCTCTATATCTTCCATAATACCCACTATTCATATTTATATCTTTTATTATTTTATCACACAATAACTTATCTAGACATCTGACATAATTGTTGCTTAATATATTCTTTTAGTCTGAGTCCCTTCCTTTCTCATGAATGGACACGCCTATAAACAAGATGATTGGCTAGTTTTGTTCTGCCTATTTACTCTTTATTTATCCTTTATTTATACTAATTACAATCCTCTACACACACAGACATATATTTTACAATTAATCCCTTCCTTCTTCAGCATGTTTGTTTGTTGTTTTTTTAATTCTTAGTATCTTTCATTTTTTCACGATTGATCTGGCATTTTACTACAATTTTTCGGCAAATTTGCGATTGCACTTTACGGCCTCTTTCCATATATAGCTTCACTGGAATCAAACTTTAGTTTCACTCGGGCGGTTTTTTCAGCATGTCACCTATCGGGTAAGTCTCTATTTTCATCTTTATTTGTTTTTGTGACTTTTACTTCTCTCCTCTCTTTTGTATATGCCTGCTTTTCTCTTAGTTCTGCTGTTTATCTTTTTCAAACGCTCTGCTGTTCAATTTCATCCATTATGTTTCACATTTTTTCTGCATATTCTTTATTTTGTAATATCTGTCTTTAAAGCATACAATCTGTGACATCTGCTCTGAATCCTACTTTCTTTTGTAAGCCACAAGTATTTCTATATGGTGTTTCTCTTGTTATAATTGAATATAATATAATATTTGGTTGGGGTGCCTCTGCAAATGAGTAAATATATAGTGGTTTGGCATATATACATATATATCTCTTTATTGATTTCATAATCACTGCAGGGTTAAGGTTTTTCATAAAAAATGATGATTTTTTAACATGATTATACCTTTCATTATCTGGGTTGTCTTCTCATTTTAATAGCATATGATCAGTAACTATCCTATGGTTGTACTGTTTTTAATTACTTTTAATTGTTGTTAATTGGCTTCCTTTCACATTCAATAGTATACGATTAGTAATTACCTAATGGTTGTATTGTTTCTAATTGCTCTCAACTGGTGTCAATTGCCTTATTTCTAATCATCATTGTTGTTTCATTGCTGTATATCATAGTGACTTATGACATTTATTTGGCTAGTGTTTTATTTGGCTAGTGCTAATATTCTAATTGTTTCTAATTGTTGTTAATTGTCTTTATTTTTAATTACCATTGTTATCATTGCTGTATATCATAGTGTTTTATGATTTTTATTTGGCTAGTGTTACATTTCATCCCAAATTATATTATTCATTTTAATTTTGACTAAGTTATATGTTTATGATGATTTTTATTGTTGATATGCCTTTTTTTATGTCCCTTGATAGCTAATCACCCAAGGCTTTTTTCTTTTGATAATTTTCTGCTTTACCAAAATTGGTATGTATCATATATTTACATTATTCAATTTGTTTTTATTGGTTCTTCTTTCTTTACTTTCCTTTTTTTATTTCCTTGGTATATCTTATGTGTTTCTCATTAGATATATATAGATTAATTAAAAATTAAATTATCCATCATATCATTTATTCTTTTTATGGAATATTTTTCCTTCTTTCTTTTCTTTCTATTTTTTAATATAATCTATTTTTTTAATTGAATAAATTGGACCATTATTGTAATTAATATATTGTTTTTTAAAAAAAATTTTTTTTAAATATACTGTATTTTTAAATATGTTTGTTTTAAATATTGTATTTGTACCTATTAGGACCCCTGACGAAGGTTAGTCCGAAACACGGACCGTGTTGGGTCCCTCACCTGGTAAAAGGTTTTTAACCTAAATTTACTTGTCATAATAAAGCCTGCCTGCATCGTGTACAAGGTCTGCAGTTTTTTGCTTTGTTTGTTCTGGATTGTTTTTCACTGCAGATAGTTGAACCTTGTTTTCCTCCTTGGATTTGGTTTTTTGCTTTGCATTCATTGTGGTTCACACCATGGCCTTTCCCGCCTGGGATCATATCTTTAGTTTTCCGGAAGAAAGACTCAATAATCTCTTGGAAGAACAACCTCCTCTTGAGGAAGAAGAAGATAATTCACAATCCATCTTTGACACTTGGAAAGAAATTATTATTATGAACAGAGAAATAATCAGAGCAGATCTTCATTTTGCCTATCTCTTAGAATATTGCCGGAAACAGATGATTCCCAGAGGTTTGAGAATAATGAAAGGTCCCACTATGTACACTGATGACCAGGCATTCTTAGACAAATGGTGCTGTATTCTAAATAAATGTTCATTAGATTTGATGATTCTTTTGATAGAAACCTCTAAACAGAAATCTGAATCAATTAGGTCCAAAATTGAAGCTAAATTAGAGTATGCTAAGAAAGAAGACTCAAATTTTGACCACATAATACAGGATGTGGACAATAAAATGAGTGAATACAAAAAAGATATTAAGGTTAATAAAAAAGAAAAATTGAAAAGGGACATCTTAGATTACCAAAATGGAGATATATACCCATGGGGGAAATCTAAAGTTCACCCCAGAAGGAGATCAATACATAGATCTAATTCCCGCAATTCTAGATCTCGTACTAGATATAATAGAGACAATAGGGATAATAGAATCCACTTTAATTCCACCAATTACACACAGGGTGGAGACCGTGGCAGAAAACGTATTAGGAGTTGTTCTGATGAAGAATACACATCAACAGTCACTAGTCCTACAAATGCCAATATTCCTATAGTCTCTAGCCCACAAACCGATATACCATTACCAAGACAGTCACAGAATAATAGTTCTCATTTTTTAGAATCACTATGGAACACAATGAACTACAAGAATCCGAACAACATATACAATCAGGGTGGTCGGAACAGGAAATTCCAAGGGTATCTGGATCAATACAGGCCTCCATACAGGGGAGGATATCGAGGCACACGCAGAGGCAGGGCCCCCTTCAATCCCCATTACAAAGCCTAACCAATGAAATACCAGTTATTAACTTATCATCTCATCCATTAACGGCAACTCAAATTAACGTTCTTCAAAAGGGCTTGTCCTTTGTTCCTTCAACTAAATATGATGCATTCCAAACCCGTGTAGATCTCTATAAGTTTAAAAGAAAACTAAACATTCATCATTTTTTTAATAAAGATCAAATAATAAATACATATACGGACACATCCATTTTAAGAAAAAAGTCCAAATGGATTCCTCCAGGAACGTGCGATCCAATCATTAATACATTTTATGAGTGTGTTCTAAAAGATATAGAGAAGATAGAGAAGAAACAAAGATTCATAAAATATAATCCAAACATGGATTCTTTGGAATTTAAGGCCATTGATGAACTTAAGAAAAACTATAATTTGGTCATCAAACCTGCAGATAAAGGTGGTGGCATAGTGGTCATGGACAGGGATAAATATGTCAACGAGATTCATCGACAAATTACAGACACCACTTTTTATACTTCTCTTGACCATGATCCTACATCTTCATTAATGGACGATATTAAAGAACTAGTCGACATAGCATATAGTGCAGGTTATATTACTCAAAAAGAAAAACAATTCCTGGTTAATGAATACCCTGTAATACCGACAATATATATACTTCCAAAAATTCATAAATCCATGACAGATCCACCTGGAAGGCCTATAATCTCAGCAATTGGTTCAGTTTTAGAACCCCTTTCAGATTTTGTTGACTTTTTTCTTCGACCATATGTACCCCTCATACCTTCCTATATTCGAGACTCAGCACATATGATTAATATTCTAGATAAATTTGATGGAGACTTAGAAGACATCATCCTGGTAACACTTGATATTGAGTCCCTTTACACTAATATTCCCCAAATGGAAGCAATCAATATTATCAAAAAAACATTGAACAATAGAACCACTTCGGAACGTATACCTAATAGACTTATCATTACAGCCGCAACTATAGCATTGACACAAAACTACTTCAGCTTTTTAGGTCACTTCTTCTTACAAATTAAAGGGACAGCCATGGGAGCTTCTATGGCTCCTGACATAGCCAACCTATATGTAGCAAATTTTGAAGATAAATTTCTATCTAATCATGAATATCAAAATGAAGTAAGACTCTATAAGAGATATATAGATGATATTTTTATTCTATGGAAAGGCAGTGTTCCCAAACTCAAGACTTTTTTAGAATGGATCAACACATGTGATCATAATCTGAAATTCAAAATGGAATTCCATGAAGACCACATTCCCTTTTTGGACATTATGATCTCCAAAACCCGTTATGGATTCCATACTACTATTTATAAGAAACCAACAGATAAGAATAATTATTTACATTATACAAGCTTTCATCAGCATGCACTTAAAAAGAATCTTCCATACAGTCAATTTTTGAGACTTAAGAGATTGTGTACAACACAAAATGAATTTGAACGACAAGCTCCTTCTATGGCTCAAAGATTCATTCAAAGAGGGTATCCCACCACAGAGATTGCTCAATGCTACCAACGATCACTTTGCCAACACCGAGAAAATTTACTTCAAACAGGAAATAAGAAACGCAAAGTGCCAGATTTTACTTGTGTCCTGAAACATTCGTACCTCTCTGGGAAGGTTCAGCATATTATCAAATCTCATTGGCATATTTTGGAGTTACATCCATGTTTTAATGGTAAGAAGCCTTTGATTGCACTTTCTCGTAATACCAACTTAAGAGATCAACTTGTGCCATCTGCACTTCCTGTAGAGAATACGATCCAGCATGTTCACACTGGACATCAACCATGCATGAAATGCTCAGTTTGCAAGCATTCTATGCAGGTCACTACTTTTATACATCCACGGACTGGAAAATCATATAAGTTAAACTTCAGCAGTAACTGTAACACTGAATGTGTCATTTACATCATCAGATGTCCTTGCAATTTATTATATGTGGGCAAGACCAAGAGGAAGATAAAGACAAGGATTATAGAACATAGAAGCTGTATCTTAAGAGAAATATTAACAGCGCCCTTGGCTCAACATTGGAGAGACTTTTCACACACTATTGATGAATTACGCTTTTTGATATTCAAAACTTATAAAAAGAACTGGAGAGGTGGTGATATTGATAATGTCCTGCTACGGACAGAACAAAGGACGATTTTTGAACTTAATACAATTATACCTGCAGGTCTTAATGCAGAAATAGATTACCGTCCTTTTCTTTAACTTTTATTCTTCAATTTTTATGTCTTTTAGTTTTTTATATAATAACTGTCACATGTTTTCAACATATGTTTTTTGTTGTATTTATATTTGAGACTTAAACAACCATTTACATATATATAATTTTCTTATTGTTCTAATAATAATAATTTTTTACTTCTTTAATATATGTTATTTAAATACTTATAATTATTGCTATATGTTTTTAATTTTATGTCATATATTTCATGATTCCATTGTTTTATCATGTTGCTTAGATATTATTTATACAAAATATAGATTGTTGAGTTTTCCTTTTTTTTTTTCTCCTTTTTTCTTTTTCTTAATTCATTATTCATTAAACAAAATGCTATCTTTATACTATTTTCTCTATATCTTCCATAATACCCACTATTCATATTTATATCTTTTATTATTTTATCACACAATAACTTATCTAGACATCTGACATAATTGTTGCTTAATATATTCTTTTAGTCTGAGTCCCTTCCTTTCTCATGAATGGACACGCCTATAAACAAGATGATTGGCTAGTTTTGTTCTGCCTATTTACTCTTTATTTATCCTTTATTTATACTAATTACAATCCTCTACACACACAGACATATATTTTACAATTAATCCCTTCCTTCTTCAGCATGTTTGTTTGTTGTTTTTTTAATTCTTAGTATCTTTCATTTTTTCACGATTGATCTGGCATTTTACTACAATTTTTCGGCAAATTTGCGATTGCACTTTACGGCCTCTTTCCATATATAGCTTCACTGGAATCAAACTTTAGTTTCACTCGGGCGGTTTTTTCAGCATGTCACCTATCGGGTAAGTCTCTATTTTCATCTTTATTTGTTTTTGTGACTTTTACTTCTCTCCTCTCTTTTGTATATGCCTGCTTTTCTCTTAGTTCTGCTGTTTATCTTTTTCAAACGCTCTGCTGTTCAATTTCATCCATTATGTTTCACATTTTTTCTGCATATTCTTTATTTTGTAATATCTGTCTTTAAAGCATACAATCTGTGACATCTGCTCTGAATCCTACTTTCTTTTGTAAGCCACAAGTATTTCTATATGGTGTTTCTCTTGTTATAATTGAATATAATATAATATTTGGTTGGGGTGCCTCTGCAAATGAGTAAATATATAGTGGTTTGGCATATATACATATATATCTCTTTATTGATTTCATAATCACTGCAGGGTTAAGGTTTTTCATAAAAAATGATGATTTTTTAACATGATTATACCTTTCATTATCTGGGTTGTCTTCTCATTTTAATAGCATATGATCAGTAACTATCCTATGGTTGTACTGTTTTTAATTACTTTTAATTGTTGTTAATTGGCTTCCTTTCACATTCAATAGTATACGATTAGTAATTACCTAATGGTTGTATTGTTTCTAATTGCTCTCAACTGGTGTCAATTGCCTTATTTCTAATCATCATTGTTGTTTCATTGCTGTATATCATAGTGACTTATGACATTTATTTGGCTAGTGTTTTATTTGGCTAGTGCTAATATTCTAATTGTTTCTAATTGTTGTTAATTGTCTTTATTTTTAATTACCATTGTTATCATTGCTGTATATCATAGTGTTTTATGATTTTTATTTGGCTAGTGTTACATTTCATCCCAAATTATATTATTCATTTTAATTTTGACTAAGTTATATGTTTATGATGATTTTTATTGTTGATATGCCTTTTTTTATGTCCCTTGATAGCTAATCACCCAAGGCTTTTTTCTTTTGATAATTTTCTGCTTTACCAAAATTGGTATGTATCATATATTTACATTATTCAATTTGTTTTTATTGGTTCTTCTTTCTTTACTTTCCTTTTTTTATTTCCTTGGTATATCTTATGTGTTTCTCATTAGATATATATAGATTAATTAAAAATTAAATTATCCATCATATCATTTATTCTTTTTATGGAATATTTTTCCTTCTTTCTATTTTTTAATATAATCTATTTTTTTAATTGAATAAATTGGACCATTATTGTAATTAATATATTGTTTTTTAAAAAAATTTTTTTTTAAATATACTGTATTTTTAAATATGTTTGTTTTAAATATTGTATTTGTACCTATTAGGACCCCTGACGAAGGTTAGTCCGAAACACGGACCGTGTTGGGTCCCTCACCTGGTAAAAGGTTTTTAACCTAAATTTACTTGTCATAATAAAGCCTGCCTGCATCGTGTACAAGGTCTGCAGTTTTTTGCTTTGTTTGTTCTGGATTGTTTTTCACTGCAGATAGTTGAACCTTGTTTTCCTCCTTGGATTTGGTTTTTTATTAAAGAAATGACAATTTTGCATGAGGTAAAACTCCATAGTTTATAAATCTTTCCTTTTGGCTAAGTCTTAATAATAATATTGTAATTTATAGCTAAAGAGACATATGATCAAGAAACTGTTTTATTTCTCTTTTGTGATTATGATAAACATACCGAGGGCCTCAAAATAGTACCACTGATATACATGTAGTTATAGTCACTTCTAGTCTTTGTTTCTTTTGCATATGCTTAACTTAAGATTGACCTGCACTATATGCCACATTCCTTGGCACCTATGTTTAAGATGACATTTGTAGAATCAGGGCCTTACTGCCTAAGGTGAAGCCAGCTATTCAGTGGATGGTGTGAGGGTGGAGTTGGAACTTAACTGGTCAAGTGCTGATATGCAGCTATTATCTAATTGAGGGCTCCTTTTACAAAGCCGTGGTAGGCTTTTTTTTTTTTTATCACCGGCCGAGGCAGTATTAGCTCTGATGCTCATAGAATTCCTATGAGCATCAGAGCAAATACTGCCATGGCCGGCGATAAAAAAGTCTACCACAGCTTTTTAAAAAGGGGGGGGGTAAATTAGCAGCCAAATCAGACTGCGCAAATAATAAATCTGTTGGATCTCATGATTAAAAATATTAATTTGAAATTGCTTGTATTTTTAACCCAGTGGCATAGCCTTGGGGGGAGGAGGGACATTGGGGGGGCCTGGTCTCGAGCACCCCTCCAAAATTTCATCACCTCTTTACTTTTGCTGGCAAAGATGCTGAAGCCCTGTCAGCCAAATACAGTGGCACCACTCCTCTCCCCCCTTACACTGCTTCCTTAAGACAGAAGTTGGTAGTTGAATTTATTTATTTATCAATTTTCTATACCAGGGGTAGGCAATTCCGGTCCTTGAGAGCCGGAGCCAGATCAGGTTTTCAGGATATCCACAATGAATATGTATGAGATAGATTTGAATGCACTGCCTCCTTGAGGTGCAAATCTATCTCATGCATATTTATTGTGGATATCCTGAAAACCTGACCTGGCTCCAGCTCTCGAGGACCGGAATTGCCTACCTCTGCTCTAAACCATTCTTTCCAAAGAGCTCAGAACGGTGTACATGAATTTATTCAGGTACTCAAGCATTTTTTCCCTGTCTGTCCTGGTGGGCTCACAGTCTAACTCAGGGGTGTCAAAGTCCCTCCTCGAGGGCCGTAATCCAGTCGGGTTTTCAGGATTTCCCCAATGAATATGCATTGAAAGCAGTGCATGCACATAGATCTCATGCATATTCATTGGGGAAATCCTGAAAACCCGACTGGATTCCGGCCCTCGAGGACCGACTTTGACACCTGTGGTCTAACTAATAAACCTGGGGCTTGTGTCAACATCTGCTTTATGGAAGCAGCATGAAGAGTAAGGGAATGGTGGCAACTGTATTTATTTGACTGGTGGAGCCTCAGCATCCCTGACAGCAAAGGTATGTTTGGCTTATTTGGGGGGGGGGGAGGAGTCATGTTCTCTCTAAGCCAGGGGTGTCAAAGTCCCTCCTTAAGGGCCGCAGTCCAGTCGGGTTTTCAGAATTTGCATGAGATCTATTAGCATACAATGAAAGCAGTGCATGCAAATAGATCTCATTCATATTCATTGGGGAAATCCTGAAAACCCTACTGGATTGCGGCCCTCGAGGAGGGACTTTGACACCCCTGCTCTAAGCTGAGTAGAACTTCTCCACCTACAGTCCTGCCAGTGGGGGATGCTGTTTCACTATTGCATTTTCAATAGGGAAGAACGATCCCTTGAGGAAGAGGTAATTCAGTTTCCAGCCAATGTCTAATATGGGGAGTAATCTAGTCTTTGGAACAGATTCAGGCAGCCCAACAAAGCAGAGATTGCCCTGTCTAGAACGGTTTTCATGATCTTCTAATTTGCTGGTCTGTGTGTGCAACTGATCCCGCTGCGAGGTTAACTACGCAAAGAACCCATCTTCAAGTCCTGAGAACAGCTGCTCTAGCTCTCTAGTACTCCTGGAGGTCTCTGCAAGCAGTGATTCCAAGTGAATCATTAGTCCGCTCCTGCGGCGGCCCGTAGGTCAAAGACCAGTCTAGCCTTACCTGCATATGTTCTGGTTTAGCAGGAACTTATCTAACTTTGTCTTGAATCCCTGGAGGGTGTTTTCCCCTATAACAGCCTCCGGAAGAGCGTTCCAGTTTTCTACCACTCTCTGGGTGAAGAAGAACTTCCTTATGTTTGCACAGAATCTATCCCCTTTTAACTTTAGAGAGTGCCCTCTCGTTCTCTACACCTTGGAGAGGGTGAACAACCTGTCTTTATCTACTAAGTCTATTCCCTTCATTATCTTGAGCGTTTCGATCATGTCCCCTCTAAGTCTCTTCTTTTCAAGGGAGAAAAGGCCCAGTTTCTCTAACCTCTCACTGTACGGCAACTCGTCCAGCCCCTTAACCATTTTGGTCGCTCTTCTCTGGACCCTTTTGAGTAGCACTTCTTCATGTACGGCGACTAGAACTGGATGAAGCATGGCCCGGTACAGCGGCATGAAAACCCTCTGTTTGCCCTTTTTGCCACCGCTGCACATTGCGCGGACGGCTTCATCGACCTATCGACCAGTACTCCCAAGTCTCTTTCCAGGCAAGGGTCCAGAGCATGATCAATTGCCGATTTTAGCATTTCAGTGTGGTCTGCCCTTGTCACAGTCTTTCCACGTTACTTTGGACCTCAATCGCTCTCCGTTTTTACAAATAAATTTGTCCATTGTGAACAAGAGGAGTTTGCAGCAAAGCAGTGGTGTTGATGCTGTTAGGATGAGAGGGTGGGGGAGGGGTGCTCAGAGGCACGTCTAGCTCACTCCGTACATCACATGACCTCCCCGGTGTTATCAAATATAATTTTAGACTGTCAAAACAACGGACAAGGTTTTAGAGAAATGTCCCTCAAACTTTGCCGAGCCGCAGCACACTAAATGTAGTGGCCATGGCTCGAGGCATCCGGACGTGAATGGACATCGAAGTGATGATGTCACGCACATGTGTGACATCATCATGTTGACAATCGCGCATGCGCGAAGGACCTCCAGACGGGCCCTGAGCTGCCAGTGGGGAGGTGCTGGCGGGGAAGATGCGCGGAGAGGAGAGGTGCTGGCACCAGTTGATTGCATACGGGATGTGCCTCTCGCCACGAGAGACATGCCCCTTAGGCAGTCAGCCAACGCCGGAACCTCTCCTCCTCCCCAGCGTCTCGCGGAAACTGTTTGCGATACACTGTTTTAGAGTTTAAATTACGAGTTACTGCTTCTTGAGCGATCTTTAAATACAGTTGAATTGCTTCCAATAGGTGTGTTGGCTGAGGGCAAGTCGGAGGTGTAGGAGTGAAGAGAGGCAGACTGGCTGCAGACCTCTATGGAGGTGTAGGCATCAGTGGCCTAGTGAGGGTGAGTGGGGCCCAGGGCGGTGATGCCCCTCCCTGCCCTCTTCTCTGCCCCCCACTCCATCCTGCCCCTCTGCCGCATGCACACCCCCTTCCCTTCCCCTGTACCTCCTTTAATTTTCCAGGCGTGAGCAGCATCACGGACTAGGTGCGGGACCCAGAAGTGACGTCAGAGAGAGCCAACACCGACACGGGCAGTAAGTTCGTGATATTACTCGGCACCAGGAAAATTAAAGAGGTATGAGTGAAGGGATGGGAAGAGGCACACTCAGGGGAAGGAGCAGGGGGCGAAGAGGAGAACAGGTGCCGGCACCCAGGGTGGACCACCCCCTGCTTCTCCCCCTTACTCTGCCACCGGTAGGTATAACTTTCCTTGTTTTCAATTTGCTTTAATTCAATTGTTTAAGAGACCTATATACAGTATCTCTATTGACGATTACACAGTTCAATTTTTTGCCACTTTATTCTTTTGCTTTTGATACATATTTATAGACTCAGGCCCTACCCTGTCCACTTTAGCCTTTCCAAACAGCTGTGTTGGAGGGCACCCTAAGGCTTCCTTCTAAAGTCTCAAAAATACTGAAATGTTCAAAACTGGATCAAAACCTTCCTCAATATCATTCAAAATTGCAAAATGCTCCATTCTATTTCACTCTGGGGTCTTTGTCCAGACAATTGTTAGTTTTTAATTATATCTCTCAACAAGGAACCTACTTTCAATTGAGATTCCTCTGCAAAAACACTCTAATTTGTGGATCAGTCGTAGGGAGGAAGTAGCAGCAGTTTCAAGTCCCGATTTGCTTCCTTGCCTGTAACTTTACATTGCAAGTTCCACCTTTTCCCTCCTATCTCGTCTCCCTTTTAGTTCTCACTTTCTCGTCCCATTTCTGGGTTTGTTTGTTTTTTCCCCCCAATAATTTTTATTAGCAAATTGCTGGAGGGGTTGCTTTTGTTCTTTATATGAAAAAATTGCACATTTCTGTTCTAAACAAGTGGCACCGCGTGTGCTGCAGCCTTACAAGTTCAGTCCCAAAGGGCCCCCTCCAGAAGTAAGGGAGCAGATTTCTTAGCGACGACATCTGAATCCAGTGTAACAGTTAAAAGAGCTGCTTGCAGGCTGGAAATGCAGGGAGACGGTGTGAACCGGTAGCTGTGCTGGAAATGGTGCGCCTTCAATCCCCAGACAGGGAGGAAAAGCTGTACGCAGAGCGAGCCAATGAAAGTCTGGTAATTGGCTCGAGATACTTACTGAAGGAGGGGGGGGGGGGGATCGCATCCAGCTGCGGAGGAGGTAGGGGCGCTGCGCTTTTGCTGTAGAGCAGAGAGAGGAGCAGCAGCAGCACCAACCCCCGAGCTCTTCTGAAGCTCGCGCGCGTGGCGCGTGCCGAGCCGAAGCGGCAGGCTCGCGATCTTCGCGTCCCAGCTCCAGTCTAAGTTTTGCCAACAAACGGGGGGAGGCAGCCCGCAACTGATCTCTTAAAACAGATTAAGGAGGCTGCGCCTTAGTGCCCTTAAAGTCTTGTAAACCTTTCTGTGAACTTTGCGAGCAGGGTTGTTGAAAGGGGAGAGAAGGAGGGGGGGGGCTGCGCTGATTCTCCTTGTTTCACTGTGCTGGAGTATACACACGCCGCCGCTCTTCCGGGTCTCTCCCCCCCCCCTCGCTCTTTCTCCCCGTCTTTTAGCTGTGCTCTGTGACGCAGGCGTAGTGGCCGCCAGTCTGCAGCCCCGGCTCAGCGCAGCTCTTTGGACTTGATGGCACCCTGCGACCAGAGGCAGAGGAAAAGGAGAAAAGGGGAGATTCGACCAAAATGCGGGGACAGAGCCTCGTGGAGATGGATGGGGCAAATCACCCTCTGTTAAACATCTCCTGACCTGGATCACAGGATGTCAGCAAAGTCCAAGGGGACATCCTCACCGACAGAGGGGCAAGCCTCCAAAGCCAAGGTGAAAGAACAGATCAAGATTATTGTGGATGATTTGGAATTAGTCCTGGGAGATTTGAAGGACGTAGCTAAGGAACTTAAGGAGGTAAGGCTATTGAGGAGAGGAGGGCTGGGGGGGGGGGGGGGGGGGAGATTTTGTGCTGAAGATTGGAAACAAGCTGTTGGAGGTGCAATCAGAGAACTCTTTGGGAACTCCTAAAGATCCTAAAAGGGAGTGGATTGCTGCACCGGTTACACTTTTGCAGTCTAAAATCAAGTAGAATTCAGTGGATGAGCAGATGTTCCATTTGAGGAAAATAGCTGGGTTGGTTATTCTTTCTAAGCGTGCTAAAACATTTTGTTTAATTGCTAATTTGGTGACCAAGTAGTCAGAATAATAGTTTTTAAAAAGTCACCGCAACTGGATGGGAATAAGTATGGGCTGGAACTGAAAATGTTCTTCCCTGTAAAAAAACAAACCCAAACATGTGGCAGAGAATACAAGTCCTGGTTAGCTGTTTGACATGCCTCCCCGAATTGGTGAATATTGCTGGTTCCACGGTGCTTTTACTGTAAGTGCTCGCCAGCTGTCGAAAGAGGTGCTTTCCAATCCCTACACTTCTGTACAAGTGTCAGCATGATCGAAAGGATGATTGAGAATCTGAATTGTGCCCACCTCTCTGGCCTCTTATTTCTCGCTGTCGTTTGCACTTTGGGGGTCCATTTTAGATGGATGTTATTATACTTCATATTAAAACTGGTCCCCGAGGTTTCTGTTAAACTCAGCTCATGCCAGGAGATGGCATAGGGGGACCTGGTTTGAATCTGTTGTGCTATGTGAGAAAAACAAGACATGTCATTATCACCCAGACCCAATGTAACTTCTTAATTACAATCAAATGCTCCCTTTGTCCAAGAGCACTTGTTGGAGTGTAATTGATACCGTCTTATAAGGAGTTGTGCAAACATGGTAGAACTGGTTGCTGCAACTTCCTGTACATTTTAACGTTTTTGATTCTAGGCTGTAAATCACCTGGATGTTGGTCTTATCCCCAGGTCTTTTGTCTTAATATATTACAGCCACACCCACTGCTCTGAACAAAAAAATTCTTTTGACTTCATTCTGTTCATGCTGTATTTCTGATTCAGTACCTACCTGTGATGCCTGTATAGGGTTCAGAAAATGATCTATTCTGTATCATCCAGGCTTACTTAAGATTTGTTTTAGTGGAAATGTTTAATCAGAAAGATCTTTCAAAATACTTAAATATTACCTCTACTCCTGCATACAACTCTTTGGTTTTAACTGCCAATTTCTCTCAAATATTTTTTTCTAGTGGTACTACTGCTTTAAAAGATTTGGTTCTACTGTAGCATGGAGGGCTGGCTTTTGGGGTGTGTGGTGTGTTCAGCTGCACAGGGCACCAAGGTAGGCTAATGCCCCTTCCCCAGCATCTTTCCACATCATGTGGGCAGAGGGAAAGGGGGTTTGGAGGGATGGTGGTGCTTGGCAGAAAGTAAGACAAGGACAGAAATGGGGGGATGCTGGGAGAGAAAATGAGGATGTGGTACAGGTGGGGGGGGGAAGAAGAGATCTTCAGCAAGGCAAAGGAGAGATAAGGGAAAGTTGGAGAGGGGAGAGAGACGGGGGGATACTGTTCAGGAGGTGGAAGAGAGAGAAGGGGGTACTATTAGGGGGTAGAGGGGGAAAAGAAGGGGGATGCTGTGTGTTAGGAGAGAAAGGGAATTTTTTTGAGGGATAGGAGGAGAGAGAAAGGGGATGCTGTCCTGGAGCTGCCACCACCTAAATGAGGGAACTAATTTCAGTCTTAGCTCATGGAGCTAGTTAACCCTCATTATTCAGACTGGAAATGAAACATTAGCTGAAAACATTTTCTGCTTGTGGCCTAGGAAATATGTTGGTATTCTGATTATAAAGAGCAAAATAAGGAAGAGGATCTCGAAATTAAGTGTACAAATACATGTATGCATAGCAAGCTGCATGCAGAAATACAATCTCGTTGATTTATTTAAAAAGAAAAGAATATGCGTTTGACAGTGATGGCATGCCATTATGCAGGAGCTGCTTTCTGTAGGTTGATACATTATATAGAAAGAATGCCATTGCCATGAAGGTACGCTAACACAGTACAACTTACAAGTCTTTGTGGAGTCTTTCCCAAATTAGAATATTGATACCTGGTTGACAGATGGCTGGATTATGCATGGAAATTAAGATACGAGGACTGTTTATATCGCTGTATAATCACTTGTTTGACATTCACGACAGACTGGGTTTTTTTGCCCCCGCACTAGTTAACTGTATTTACTGTAATTTCCATAAGTTTTTCTCAGCCCACTTTTCTTTTTAGAGGGTGACACTGATAGAAGTGAACTGTGCTAAGCTGAGCACATTCTGTGTGTCTTCAGTAAACACAAGGGCTGAATGTAGAGTGCGCTTGGCAGATCAGCCTTCCACAGACTGCCTGTGCAGTGCTGTGGGGGGGGGGGGGGGGAGAGTATCGTTCAGCTCTTTGTGTATGTATGATGGGCTTAGAAAATAAGGTGCCACATTACCGTGTCACCATCTCTCAGACGCTGGTGAGGTTGCCTGCTTTTTAATCCCTCCCTCTCCCAACCTTGCTCTGCAATTCCTCCTGCTCCCATCGGTGCCCAGAGAGACCGAACCATTTTGCTTGGTGATAATGCGATTCAGTGTGCGTGCCCGTTCAGTTTCCGGATGTTCCCTACCCAGTGAATCGGGTCTTTGAAGGCGGAGGTCAAGAGTCATCATTTACTGTAGCATGATCTTATTAAAGGAAAATGGTGTATTCATCTTTGGAGATGCGTTGAATGAGCTTGAAGCGTGATTGCTACAGTAGCTTGGAACATCTACGCGGAGCTGAATTGTTGTAACTGCTAATGGAATCGGAATTAAGACTGAATTCTGGTTCTTTATTATGTTGGGTGTAATAATAGTACTGGAGCAGAGACTTAGCTGTTCTAACAGATGGGAACATTTGTATTCAGTAGAGTGATTCATATTTAATGCTTCTAACATTAAGACAGACCTGTGAATCACACTTCGCTCTGGTAGTGCTTGCTTGAAATTTTGCTTCCTGACTTTTTTCCGAAGCAATAATTTCACTGTGGAACTCTGTATAAGGCAGACATGGGCAACTCCGGTCCTCGAGGGTTCGGAATCCAATCGGGTTTTCAGGATTTCCTCAATGAATATGCATGAGATCTATTTGCATGCACTGCTTTCAATGCATTTTCATTGGGGAAATCCTGAAAACCCGACTGGATTCTGGCCCTCGAGGACCGGAGTTGCCCATGTCTGGTATAAAGGGATTCGAGCACATTAAGGGCCTCTTTTACCAAACTGTGTTATGGTTTTGCAGTTATTATGTGATGATTGCCAACATTAACTTCTATATTAACCAGTGAGGATGTTTATTAATTGATTGATTGATTTTAATTTGTTTTATATCCCATCCTCCCCAACGAGCTCAGAATGGGTTCCTAGTTTTAACATACATAATATATAGTTAAAACGAGTTACAAATCGACATACATAAAATAAAATTTGTTATCCCCAGCTTTTTGCCATGCAGTTAACACAGGGGTCCTTTTTATTAAGGCGCGCTAACCGATTTAGTGCACACTAAAGATTAACTGAGACATCCAATATGGGCATCTTAGCATTTACCATGTGCTAAATCGATTAGCACACCTTACTAAAAGGACCCCCATGGAGAATTTTGTTGTCACAGTCAGTGTATCACAGATAATGCAATGCAGTTAGCTAAACCTCCTGAGAGGATGTTTGCTGTTCCATATTATCCATCATGTCAACAGTTAAGATGCAGTAATCACCTCTGTGTTAATTGTAAGGTATGTAACACATGAGTTAATTGTAAGGTATGTAACACATGAGTCCTTGCCACCACTTATTTTGTCCATGTCCATTCCATGCTCCCTTTTGCATTAAGGCCTCTTTTTATCAAGCCACAGTAGAGCGTTTTAGTACTGGCTGGCGAGGTAAATGCTCCAACGCTCATTCAATTCCTATGAGTGCCGGAGCATTTACCTCACCGGCCAGTGCTAAAAAACTCTACAGAGGCTTGATATAAGGGTGCCTAAATGTTTAAAGTGGGAATTCATTCAAAAAGTAAGATCTAAAGCAGGGGGTGTCCAACCTGCGGCCCCATGAAGTATTTTGTGCGGCCCCGGTCGAGTGTTTTTCTCTGCTGCCCCCGGGTGTTTACCATCTTGCCGGCTCTCTCCTCTGTCTTGCTGTAGCGTTTGCGTGTTTGTGCGGACCCAGAAACATTTTTTTCGGCCAATGCGGCCCAGGGAAGCCAAAAGGTTGACACTCCTGATTAAAGCAATCTATAATGATTCTCTTTAAGGACCTCTCATGCAAATTAGCATTGAGGGCATTGTGGAAGATTAGCTTGTTTTAATTGCTACTAGTGGACACTGATCGTTGGACTTGGAGTACAAATTGGTTTTTTTGTTGTTTTTTTTTAACATTTTTTAGGACTTGTGTTTATTTTTTTCATGTTCACTTAGAGCAGGTCATTTTTATTTTTGTAGATTGTTACACTACTGGAGATGGACCGGTAATGAAATTAAGTGGGAAGTGTGAGCCATAATTCCCTCCTGCCTGGCAATAAAGAGGAGTCATCTATGAAGATAATTTCACTTCATTGTTTGTTACATCATAATAGGAGCTAGGCAGGAGGTGCTATGATGGTTTCAGATGTATGCCATTACCAGTTTGGACGGTATTAATCTTTCACTGAGCACCATCTACATTTTTTATATAAATATTATTTTCACTTATATTATTTAGATGGAATGCTCTCAGTGCTAATTTGCATGAGAGGTCCTTAAATGGAATCATTTTAGATTGCTTTAGATCTTATTTTTTTAAATAATTTGTGATCTTTGGGTTCTTCATATATTTATTCTCCTAATATTTTTGGTTTTATTTTTGGTTGGAAATGACCATGCATTGACTTTAAGATGGTGTGTTAACTGTAAGTGCACCCATATAACGTCTCCTATATGAAAAGCTAATTTGGCATAGTAAAGAGGTCCTTTGATGATATCCTGTTTCCTTCTGATAAATATTCTTAGTGAAATAAGATTATTATAGATTTCCATACACAACTGTGGTTCACATCCAGTTCAAACATGCATAACCATACAGTAACATCAAGCAAACATTCTGAAAGAAAAAAAATAAACTTCATGAAGCCTGGTGGATTTCAAGAAGGTTTGAGTCTGAAAAACAGTTTTGGATGGACTGTGATGTCCATTGACTAGAAACTATATTTTGTCCATGAAGAAGCACACATACCAGTAGTAGTCAATGTATATTGGAATTGGATGGCTGCTCTTGAAATATTTCTGATGGTGTCAGGTCAAAACCGCGAAAGACAAAGGCGCGCGCCGACAACTGAGCGCAGCGTGGAGGTGCGCGCCGAAGAAAATAACTGACGGGGTGTGTGTGGGGGGGAACCCCCCACTTTACTTTATACAGATCGCGCCGCATTGTGGGGGCGTTGTGGGGGGTTTGGGGGGTTGTAACCCCCCACATTTTACTGAAAACTTCTTTTTCCCTAAAAACAGGGAAAAAGTTAAGTTTACAGTATAATGAGGGGGGTTACAACCCCCCAAACCACCCACAACGCCGCCGCGATCTGTATTAAGTAAACTGGGGGGGCTCCCCAACAAAACCCCCCGTCGGAGCCCCTAAAAACTGTCATTTTCTTCAGCGCGCGCCTCCGTCTTGCGCTCAGTTGTCGGCGCGCGCCTTTGTCTTCCGCAGTTTTGTCTATGAACCATTTCTGATCACCTTTCTAGTAATGAATGTTTGATGTAGAACTTTGGATGTAAGCTACTGTACTGTATGCCTTCTGGTTTTTACATGCACTTCTCCCTCCGTATTCTCTGCGATAGGGGATTAACAGACCCGTGAATACAGAAAAAACGCAAATAACTTTTTCATATTAATTAGCTGTTTTCTGTTAAAAACCATCGTGAATATGGTGGAACCGCGAACAACATGGCGGGAGACCTGGCCTGTTTCTGAAAGAGAGGCAAAACACGATGAAGAAAGTGCTGGGAATCAGCAATTTTCTCTGTAAATGCTTGGGATCGGCGATTTCTCTATGCATGCTGATGTAATTTGGAGGGAGGAGCCAGCAAGCTAAAAACCGCAAATAATCAAAACCACAATTGCTGAAACCGCAGATACGAAGGGAGAAGTGTAGTAATGAATGAAGACCATTGGAACCAAGGACAACAAATCAGCCACGGTGGAATCTTATTTTAAAGTTTGCTGAGAATGATGATAGGATATCATTTTGGGGATGTTAAATGGTTCTCAGTATCCCAATGTAGTTCGTTCTTAAGTTTTGATGAGTTGCACGAGGGTGCTATTTACAAGAAGCATTGGTTTGAAAATATATAAGTTACATCACTGGGGACTTTTTATGATGAGAGCTTAAGTTGGTGCTCTGCATCTTAAGGGGTCTTTTACTAAGCTGCTGCAAAAAGTATTTCCGCATGTTAAGAGCTACTCTTTGCTGTAGTCGGAAAATGGCAGATTTTCTGATTTATTTGCCATGCACTAATGTTGTTCTCAGTGGCGTAGCGAGGATGATGATGCCCGTTCCCTGCCCTCTTCTCCACCCCCAGTTTCTTCCCCCCCCCCCCGGCAGCATTCTCCCACATGTCTTTAATTTTTCTGGCGCGAGCAGCATCACAAACTTGTTGCTCGCGTCATGTCTGCTCTCCCTCTGATATAACTTCCTAGGTGTGGGACCTGGAAGTGACATCAGAAAGCTGACACCGATGCGGGCAGCAAGTTTGTGATGCTGCTCGCACTGACAAAATTAAAGAGGTACAAGGGAAGGGGTGCACGCTAATGGCAGAGGGGTTCGGGAAGGAGTGGGGGAGGGGCAGAAAGGAGGATGGGGGCTGTTGCTCCCACCAAGATGGCATCTGGGGCAGACTGCCACCCCGCCCCTCCTTACTACGCCACTGGTTGCTATTAGTGTGTAGCCCTTAACAAAAATTAACACAAGTCCTTGCCACCACTTATTTTGTAGGCAATAAGGCCCAAATTCTATGAGAGGCTGCTGACAAGTTCTCGGACCAGCCCAAAAGAGAATGATGCGGAGCCATGAAACTTACAAGTCATTCCGCGCTTTTCATGACACTTTTCATTTTGCTTCATATCATTGAAACGAAAAGTTTGGAATAACTTGTAGATTTCATGGCTCCACATCATTCTCTTCTTGGTTGAGCTGGTTCAGCAGCCCTTCGTATAAAAGATACCTAAAGTTAGCTTAATCGGTTCTGATAACAAGCAATTAAAACCTCTTAATTGACTTAAATTACAATTAAATGGATGGTAGGTGCCTAACTCTGTAGGCACCTAGTCCAAGGCACTTACCAGAAAGTAGGCATGGTTAGGGGCAGATTGTGAGCATGTTTGGCATGTAGGTGCCTGTTTTGGACCTAGGCACCAGAATTTAGTCCAAGAAAACCCTAGCACAAATAGGGTGCGCCTAAGGTTAGGGTGCATACTGGTGCCTAAGTCCATTTTAGGCGCCGCTAGGTGTGATTCTATAAACAGTGCCTAACTTAAGATTAAGTAAGTGCTGCATTCCTCGGCACCTACGATTTAGGCCCTGTTTATAGAATTGGGCCCTAAGGGCTCATACACTAATCCTACGCTAATCAGTTAGTGTATGGTAGTGTAGTTGCGCTGATTAGCATAGGCATGCCTACTCTCCGCCCCCCAGATACCCTTGTTCGGCAAAAAACAAAATTTCTCCCCCTTTTACTAAGCTGCAGTAGAGGTTTATACCACAGCCCGGAGCACTAAATGCTCTGACACTGCTCCGACTCTCATAGAATTCCTATGAGCGTCGGGGGAGGGGGTTTATTATTTAGCTTGCCAGTTGTGTGCACATATGTCAAAAATACCGCAGGATGCCTTAGTGTGCCCCACAGTACGCTATTTTAAGCTGCAGTAAAAGGGCCCCTAATTTTTTTTAGATTTATACAGTTATGTTATGATATTGCAGTGGAATGAATTAGAAAAGCATTGCTAACAATTGGGGAGTTTTGGTCCTGGATGAACATAGTAAGATAGTAGATGATGGCAGATAAAGACCCAAATGGTCCATCCAGTCTGCCCAACCTGATTCAATTTAAATTTTTAAATTTAAATTTTTTTTTCTTCTTAGCTATTTCTGGGCAAGAATCCAAAGCTCTACCCAGTATTGTGCTTGGGCTACAACTGTCGAAGTCTCTGTCAAAGCTCACTCCAGTCCATCTTTACCCTCCCAGCCATTGAAGCCCTCCCCAGCCCATCCTCAACCAAATGGCCGTACACAGACACAGACCATGCAAGTCTGCCCAGTACTGGCCTTAGTTCTTCAATATTTACTATTATTTTCTGACTCTAGATCCTCTGTGTTCATCCTACGCTTCTTTGAACTCCATCACCATTTTCCTCTCCACCACCTCTGTCGGGAGCGCATTCCAGGCATCCACCACCCTCTCCGTAAAGTAGAATTTCCTAACATTGCTCTTGAATCTACCTCAAATTATGTCCTCTGGTTTTACCATTTTCCTTTCTCTGGAAAAGACTTTGTTCCATGTTAATGCCCTTCAATGAAATAAGGCCACTTTCAGTGACTTCTGTGTGTGCTTCAAAGTACTATGGACCCAATGATCAAAGGATTTATGCTCCTAACTTTGAGAGTTATATTGCTAAATTGGCCTCTTTAAAAATTTGCTGGGCTGAGTGCCAAAATTTATATTCAAAATTTCACTAAAGGCTCCTTTTACTAAGGTGCGCTAGCGTTTTTAGTGCATGCAGGATAATACCGTGCGCTACGCGGCTAGAACTAACGCCAGCTCAATGCTGGCATTAAGATCTAGCGTGCGCAGCAATTCAGCACGCGCTATTCCACATGTTAATGCCCTAACGTAGCATAGTAAAAGGAGCCCTAAATGAGCTTAAAAGGTAGGTAACATCAAGGGTGAATTTAGATTACAAAACAAAAAGTTAAGAGCTCAGTAATAGGAGTGAATTCTATTTTTGTCACCTAAAAAAAAATCATCACTGAAAAAATCTGCGCTTAGTGCTATTCTATAAGCTGCATCCAGAGTTAGGCACAGTTTATAACACACTTTTTTGGCTTTTAAAATGACCACATGAAATGCTCATAGGAACTCTCCCTGCGCTAAAAACTGCTATCACGGTATAGTAAAAGGGGCCATAGTGCAAAATATAGACAGCAGATGTAAATTCTCAAAACGGACACATATAGATAGATTCAAGGGCAAGTTAAAATGCTTTCTTTTTAAAGATGCTTTTGACTGTTAGTTCCCTTAGTCAAGATCGCATACTTTATTTATTTATTTTTTTAATCATTTTGTAGCCCATTTTTTAATTTCTGATTTTTTCTAAAACCCACCTGGTGTTGCTTCCCTTTTTTGTCTTATTTACTATCAATTAATATATTTCTATCCCTTCCTTTCCTAGTGGTTAAGTCAGTCTTGTAAGTCATGTCAGTAGCAATTGTATTTCCTCTCATAAGTTGTAAAATAATTTTAGTATTGTACATTGCCTTGAATATATGATTAGGCGATTAATCAAATTTTTAAATAAACTTGAAAGTTGATCACTAAATTGAAAATAAAATCATTTTTCCTACCTTTGCTGTCTGGTGATTTCATGAGGCTCTGTTTGCACTTCCTTCTGACTGTGCATCCAATATTTATTTATTTATTTCTGCCTCCTGCATGTTTCCTCTCCTCCAGACCTCATTCCATTCCCTCCCCAAACTTTTTCTTTCTTCTCTTTCCCTGCCTGCTCCCCAACAACTTTTTCATTCTTTCTTTGTTTCTCTCTCCCTCCCAACATTTTCTTTCTTTCTTTCTTGCTCGCAACGGCAAAGGCAATGCGAGTCGATCGCGGTGCCCGGGATCTCTCCCTTCTCCCCGCTAAAGCTGCCGCAAGGAAGGGCCAGGCACGTGCAGCGATTGCACACTGCCGGCCCACAAGCCTTCCTCTCTGATGTCAGAATTGACGTCGGGGGGGGGAAGGGGAGGGAAGGCTTGTGGGCTGGGCTCCTCAATCAACTCGCATTGCCTTCGCGATCTACAGGTAGATCGCAGTCGACATTTTGGCCACCCCTGCTTTATAGAATATGTGTAGCACCTGTCCCAGCGACTAAAATTTAAGTGCATATTTTATAACAGCAGATTGACTTAACTAATTAGCCCCACATTTTACAAAGCCGCGCTAGCGGCTGCCTCTGCGGTAACTGCCCCGAAGCCCATAGGGATTTAAAGGGGTTCAGGGCTTTTGCCACATGCCAGCTGCTAGCGCAGCTTTGTAAAAAAAAGGGGGGGGTAATATTGCATGCACATCAGGAATTTGCACAGATTTGTGTATGCAGTTTTATACCCCCATTTTTACAAAACCGTAGCTCAGATTTTAGTGCTGGCCATGGTGCTAAAAACCGTGCTACAGTTTTGTAAAAGGGTTAGTGTGGTATGTAGAATCTGGGGGTAGGCTCATAAATTAGGATCATAAATCTAGGCAAATGAATGGCAAGCCTAAAATTATTCTGTTCTATTCTACAACATTCATAGCCCACAGTAATCCCAAATTAGATTCTAGATGGATAACTATACCTAACCATATATTAAAAACTAAATGGATTAAAAATAATGAGTTTTTAAGATACTGAAAAAGACATAAGAAGGAATTTCCCTAAGTTCAGTTGGAAGATCATTCCAAAGCTTACCGGGAAATTCTATAAAAGGTGCCTAAGATAAGCACCTAATTTAATTAGTATATTGGCTTCAATTATGAGCTCATAATTGAACAAAAAAAAAATGGGTGCTAGGCACCTATCTTCTTAGACATGATTCTACATAAGATAGGTGCCTAACTCCAAAGTAGGCATGTTTAGTGGTGGAGAAGGACGTAGGCGCCATTAAGTGCAATTCTCTAAAACAGTGTTTCAGAACAAGCTCCGATCCCGTATAGGGAGGAGGGAGGCCAAATCGGCCGAAGCCGGAGCGAAAAGATGGGGGGGGGAGATGGAAGGGAGGAGAATAGGGAAACGCCAATCAGCGAGGGAAGCCGGGGGAGGGTTAGAAGAAGAAGGGGAAGCGGAAGGGAGGTCGCCCCTTTTCCCGACGGCGATCCAGGGAGATCGACGCGACTTCCCTTCCGCTCACCCACTACGGAAACATTATTTATTTATTTATTTATTCAATTTTTCTATACCGTTCTCCCTTATTGGAGTGCTCCCGCGGAGCTAGAAGTCGGCAGGGCATCCTCAGGGCGCCTCCGGCTCCAGTATCCGTGAGCCAGTGTGGACTTGGATGTTGGGCTGCTGCACACGCGGCCAGGAGCATTTCCCCGCCCATCGGCAGCGGAAGGGAGGTAGCGGGAGACCTTTGCAGCCTGTCTCCAAATGTCCCAGGGCATCGCAATTCTCTAAAACAGTGTTTCACAACTCGGTCCTGGAGTACCCCCTGGCCAGTCAGGTTTCCAGGATAACCACAATGAATATGCTTGAAAGAAATTTGCATATAATGGAGGCAGTGTATGTAAATCAAGTTTATGCATATTCATTGTGAATATCCAGAAAACCTGACTGACAAGAGAGCACTGCAGGACTGAGTTGAGAAACACTGCTCTTAAGAACCTAGGTGCCTAGAATGTAGGCTTAAAAACAAACAAACACTGGCCTACATTGTAGGAGCTTAATAGGTGCCTAAGTTTTAGTTAAGCATGATTCTGTAATGGGCGCCTAAGTGTGATTGCTATGAAATAGATGCCTAACTTTAGGCGCCCAAACAGAATCTGCCCCTTAGGGCTCCTTTTATCAAGGTGCGCTAGTGGGGTTAGCGCGTCGGACATTTAATCACGTGCTAACCCCCGCGGCAAGCCAAAAAACTAACGCCTCGTCAATGGAGGCGTTAGCGACTAGCGCGGCAGGCGGTTTAAGGCGCGGTATTCCGCGTGTTAAACCCCTGCCGCGCCTTAATAAAAGGACCCCTTGGTGCCCATTTACTCAAAAGATTTATTTAGATTCAAACGGTTTTATTGATGCAAACATCATCAAATGCAACAAATATAACATCAAGGCACTGATTACAAGAATAATGCATCAAATATAATAATATACATAATAAAATAAACATATTCCATTTTCAATAATCCCCCACTTTATCTATATGTGACTATGTAATTGAACCTTTCAATAACCTCTACCACCCCACTCCACACCCTCCCCACCCTACCCCACCCAATGGTACTCTCTATCCTACCTTATCAAAACATACCAGTATTATTTTCATTCAATTAAATAAAAGCCCAATTAAGAGACCCAACTTAAAACCGCACTACGGCCCTTAGGATGTAAATCTTGCATATATGAATCCCAGGTTTGTAGAAACAACATCTTTCGCTTTATTGTTTATTGTTTATTAAGTTTTTTGATTAAACGCTTTATCGGTTCTACAAAGCGTTGTACATAGTATAAAATAACATTTGACAAACAATGTAATAGTTAAAACGTACTTTTTTTTTTTTTTTTTTTAAACTACAAAACTGACTATGGTAATACATACAAGGTTAATATAGGCAAACAGGCAATAGACACAAAGAGGGAAGAGGGAGGAAATACAATTGATGTAGTAAATGGAAGATACGTTAAGGGTAAACACAAAAGGGCAGGGAATTAAATAAAAAGAAAAAAGGATTAGATTTAAATTGATATTTAAAATTCAATACTTCAATTAAAAGCATCTTTAAAAAGGAAACATTTTAGATTACTTTTAAAATTTTTTAAGTTATTTTCCATTTTTAAATAAAGCGGAAGAGCATTCCAGATTGTAGGAGCTGTCACAGAAAAAGTGGAAGTACGGCGTGTGCCAATTATTTTTAAAGAAGGAATGTTAAGATTAAATTGGGATATGGATCTTAAAGACCTTGGAGGATCGTACGGAATCAATACTCTGTCTATAAAAGCTGGGGTATTGGTCTGCATAGTTTTAAATGTCAAAAGGGCGATTTTGTAGTAAGGGCGCTTTCTAGTAAATCCAGCATCTCTAGCTTCCCAAATGGCAAACTGATGTAATTGGTTTCGCCAAAACCTCGGAGGGTCAGGGATCGTCCGATATACATTTTCTAGCCAAAAGACTCATTTTCCTACACAGCGCCTTATGTCCCTAATTAAGGACTTAAATATGTTTGACTGATGGGTAACCAAGCTCCAAAGATTGCTGAAAATGAGAAGCCATCCGGCTTAATGGAAAAGATAAATATCTCAACAAACCCTCTTGACCCATACCATACAATAATTTGTATATCAATACAACCAAAATTGTCTCTTTTTTCAATTGTCAACCAATGCATAACTTTTGAGTTCCTAATATAAGAAGGAATTTCAGCTGAGAATTTATGTTCATAAATTTGGCTGAAAAAATGGAACAAATTTAGAATCTCAATCTTGTCTGAATATCTGGGCCTGTGATTTTAGATGCCTATTCTTATTTAACTGTTCCAAATAATGTTTACATTAATCTAAACTAATCTGAATTTCTGTATCACATTTTTCCAGTACAGGTTTAAGGCGATTTACAAGTGAAAAAACTCATATAGTAATATGGGGAATTACAATGACATGAACATAATAATTGCAAGCTTATAGGTTTATACTTGTAGAGACATAGGGCTCCTTTTAATAAGCTGCACTAGCAGTTTTAGCGTGTGCTAGACGCTAACGCCTCCATTGAGCTGGCGTTAGTTTCTCCGTGTAGCGCGGGGATTAGCGCGCGCTAATCTGCAGTGCGTGCTAAAAACACTACTGCAGCTTAGTAAAAGGAGCCTATAGTGAAATGGGGTTTCAACATCTTTTAGGTAATAGTTCCAATGAGTGCTAACAGGTTCTTTTCTGTATCCCAAATCAAACTAATTGAATGTTTTCTGTAATCTAATTATGTAAATCAAATTGATCTCCTTAGTCTAGGAGATGATTCGGTATATAAGTCTAAGATTTAGATTAGATTAGAATTGTCATCAATGATATGATCGATTGCCGTCCCTGGGATAGTTGGTATAATTATATAGCAAGTTGTTGAAATCTATCAAATAGAAAAGTTTCCAGTTTTTGTTTTTTTTTTAAATCTGAGGTAGTTTAATTCAGTCCTAATAGTTATAGGAAGGCCGTTCCGAGTTGTAGTGGCTATATAGGTCATAGGAAGTCAAATATGCATTTGTATTTGACTCCTTTGGAGGATGGAAAAATCAAATGGAATGTATTGTAAATTCTAGATGATGAAAAAAATGATTTGGAATAGAGGTGGATTATTAGCTCTGAGGTGTTAGTGCTTAGGGTATGGAACATATCACAAGATAACTTGCATGTAATTTGTGCATTACATTAAGCACAAGGAGTAATAAAGAAAGACATTATTAACTTAAACTTAGTCTCTAACCTCTTACATTAAGTAGTATGCAGCAGTTGATAGCTCTGAAGATATTTAGGGTTGAAGAACTCATCCCTTGTGTCGCCGTTTGGAAACAATTTAAACAAATATATAACGTGTGGCCTAGGGAGGGTCTGGGTTCAGAATGTTTCAGCTGAGCTATGTGATTCATGAAACTTGTTGGAATGCTTATCAGATGCTGTCAGAAGAATGCTGGTCTTTCATTTTCAACCATTTTCATACTGTGTTTATGTTTGAATGTCTGAAGCTTGAATTGGGTCTAACTGAGAACAGCATTTTGTTTTCCTTTCAACTTCATAGAATAAACCTACCGGATGAATAATAGATTCTTTTTACCATGTACATTTCATCAAATTGACTTACGATTTTGAGTCAGAGGTTTAGTCATACCCAGAAGCAAGGCCTGTTCTACAAAGCTCTCCAGCCAAATGATCTGAGGAAGCAAACTGTGTCATATCATGTCTACATTTTTTATTTCTAGGAATTGTTAATCTCACATCAGTTTGGAGGCATGTCGTTCCAGTGAACTGGGAGGAAAGTCTGCCATTTGAACATTTCAGCAAATAAATTTATGGACTTTGATTTCATCAACCAAATAGATTTCTGAAAGTACATTTTAATGAATGTAACATCTCTGAATGAATATGTGCATACATTTGTAAATGCTCACTACAATATTGTGCTTTTTCATCTGAGACTGGCATGAGATCATCATACAACAAACAGAATCCCAGATTTTCAGTGTAATAATGACTCAGTTAGTACCCCTTTTACAAAGCTATGGTAGCGAGTACCATCGTAGCAAATGGGATGCAGCCCATGGGAATTGTAAAACGAGCCCTTAATACCTTCTATAAGAGTCTGGCCAAAAGGAATACATTTGTAAAACGTGTACATAGCTCTCAGCTGGAGTAAAATCTAGAGGGATATTTTCCACATAGGCTTGTATTTCCTCTGTGAAATGAGGTATATACGTATATGTAGGGTTTTGCAACATCTAAACCTTTTTCTGCCCCCCAAAAGAGATTAAAAACATTAAAAAGAGATGGAAAGAATATACAGAAAATTTATATAAGGAAAGTAATGTGGGAAACATTGAAGAAACTGAAATGGACATTGACGCTAAAGAAGAACCAGATATTTTAAAAGAAGAGGTTAAAGTAGCAATTGAAGCTTTATTTGTCCCTTCTTTTACAAAGGTGCGCTAAGCTTTTTAGCGCACGCTAAATATTAGCACGTGCTTAACGCGTGCTTGTTAGCAGTTAGCGCACGCGTTAATTTAGCACACGTTAAATCCGCGCTAAAACGCTTAGCGCACCTTTGTAAAATAGGGGGTAAATAGTAAGTCATCTGGCATTAGTGATATTCCAACTGAATTAATTGTAGGCTCAGAAATTGCTGTCTTAGCTCTCACTTGATTGTGTCAACAGATTTGGAAGGAAAACATTTGTCTAACCAATTGGAGAAGATCACTTTTAATGCCTATACTGAAGAAAGGCAATGCAAAAGATTTCTAACAAGTTTCAAGTTTTAATAATAATTTGATTAATCGCTTAATCTAAATTCTAAGCGATGTACATGTTAATAAAATTACAATGTAAGGGGGATAATACAATAAATAAGACTAACAAGATTATTGACAAATTTGATAAGACTAGAAACATAAGGGAGGAGATGGGTAAGAATTACAATTTATATAAAAGTTAAAGAAACAAATAAGGAGGACACATAAGGAAAGGGAAGAAGAAAAAAATTAAATTAAATTAAATAAAAGAAAAGAAAACAAAAATTAAAAAAAAAAAAAAATGAAATGAAATGATTACTTCAATAAAAATTTTAGAAAGAAAAAATGATATTGGTTCAGAGACTAAATGATTAATTTATAAAGGCATCTTTAAAGAGAAAACTTTTCAGTTTACCTTTAAATTTTTCTATATTGGTTTCTTCCCTTAAATGGCTAGGGAGAGAATTCCAGGTTTGGGGAGCTAAAGCTATAGCTCAATTGCATTACTTCCGTTACTTGCATTACAGTGAAGGTTATAATCATACATTGAGCAAGAATTATCTGACGTTCAGGCTGGTGTCAGAAAAGATCAAGGAACTAGAGACATTATTGCCAATATTAGATGGATATTGGAGAATAGTAAAGAATATCAAAAGCCTGTATACTTTATAGCAAAGCTTATAAACTGTGTGGATCATGATAAACTATGGAGAACTCTAGTGCAAATGGGAATACCAAAACATATAACTCAGTTGATAAAGAGCCTCTATGAAAATCAAGAAACATAGAAACATAGAAATAGACGGCAGATAAGGGCCACAGCTCATCTAGTCTGCCCACCCCAATGACCCTCCCCTACCTTTCTCTGTGAATAGATCCCACGTGTCCATCCCATTTGGCCTTAAAATCAGCCACGCTGCTGGCCTCAATAACCTGAAGTGGAAGACTATTCCAGCGATCAACCATCCTTTCAATGAAAAAGAATTTCCTGGTGTCCCCGTGCAGTTTCCCGCCCCTGATTTTCCACGGATGCCCCCTTGTTGCTGCGGGACCCTTGAAAAAGAAGATATCTTCTTCCACCTCGATGCGGCCCGTGAGATACTTGAATGTCTCGATCATGTCACCCCTCTCTCTGCGTTCCTCGAGTGAATACAGCTGCAACTTATCCAGCCGCTCCTTTTACGGGAGATTCTTGAGTCCTGAGACCATCCGGGAGGCCATTCTCTGGACTGACTCCAGTCTCAGCACATCCTTACGGTAATGCGGCCTCCAGAATTGCACACAGTATTCCAGGTGGGGCCTCACCATGGATCTATACAATGGCATAATGACTTCAGGCTTATGGCTGACGAAACTCTTGCATATGCAACCTATGTTTTGCCTTGCCTTGGATGAAGCTTGCTCCACTTGATTGGCAGTCTTCATGTTCTCACTGACGATCACTCCTAAGTCTTGTTCTGCTTCAGTTTTTGTTAGGATCTCGCCAATAAGGGTGTAAGTCTTGCATGGATTTTGGCTGCCCAGGTGCATGGCTTTGCATTTTTTGGCATTGAAGCTGAGTTGCCAGGACCTAGATCAGTGCTCCAGTAGGAGTAGGTCATGTATCATGTTGTCGGACATTGAATTTATGTCTCTTGTGCTTTTGCCCACTACATTGCTTAGTTTGGCGTCAACGGCGAATAATGTTATTTTACCTCGCAGCCCTTCTGCCAAGTCTCTTATAAAGATGTTGAATAGGATCGGGCCCAGGACCGAGCCCTGCGGCACTCCACTGATTACCTCCGTCATTTCGGAGGGCGTGCCGTTCACCACTACCCTCTAAAGCCTACCTCCAAGCCAGTTTCCAACCCATTTCGTCAATGTGTCACCCAATCCTATAGAACTCATCTTGCTCAGCAACCTGCGGTGTGGTACGCTATCGAATGCTTTACTGAAGTCCAGGTACACGATGTCCAGGGACTCCCCAACATCCAGCTTCCTCGTCACCCAGTCAAAGAAGCTGATCAGGTTGGATTGGCAGGATCTCCCCTTAGTAAATCCATGTTGACGGGGATCCCGTAGATTCTCCTCATTCAGGATCGTATCCAATTGGCGTTTGATTAGAGTTTCCATTAGTTTGCACACTATTGATGTGAGACTCACCGGTCTGTAGTTTGCTGTCTCCATCTTGGAGCCTTTCTTGTGGAGTGGAATGACGTTAGCCGTCTCCAGTCCAATGGGACGGTACCCGTACTAAGGGAGAGATTGAAGAGCGCAGATAGCGGTTCTGCCAAGACATCACACAACTCCCTGAGCACCCTGGGATGTAGGTTGTCTGGCCCCATTGCCTTGTTAACCTTAAGCTTTGACAGCTCGCAGTAGACACTGCTGGGTGTAAACTCAAAATTACTATTTGTTTAATCTTTACGGCAAAGCTATTTTCAGAAAAGTAAATTTGGAAGAAGAGAACATTGGTTTTAAAGTAGGTGATCAAAATATTATGCCGATGACACAATTCTCATTGCCAGTAGTAAAGAATCCATGTTGCATCTGCTGAGAAAAGTTAAAGCTAAAAAGTCATAATATGGGATTAGAACAGAATATAAACAAAACAAAGATTATGAATATGGAAAATGATGAAGATTTTGAGCCTGGAGGTGATAGAATAGAAGTTGTAAAGAGTTTTACCCCCTCTTTTCCAAAGGTGTGCTAAGCATTTTTAGCGCATGCTAAATCTACACGCACGCTAAATGCTAACGTGCCCATAGACTAACATGCACGTGTTAGCAGTTAGCATGTGTTAAAATGCTTAGCGCACCTTTGTAAAAAGAGCCCTAAATCTTTTGGGCTCTTTGGTAAACATGGAAGCAACTGGTCGTGAAGAAATACTCTGCAGAATAGCAATCAGTTGCTCTATAATGAAGGCTCTTGATAAGATATTTAAAAGCAAGGAAATAACAGTTAAAACAAAGATCAGATTGGTACATGCACTCATTTTTTCAGTGGTCAATTACGGATGTGAAAGCTGGACATTATGGAAACAAGACAGAAAGAGGATTGACTCATTTGAACTCTGGTGCTGGAGAAGTATTCTGTGTGTGCCATGGACCACCAGGAGAACTAACAAATTGATTTTGGAAAACATCAGACTGGATATGTCACTCAAAAGCCCACATGATGAAGTTATGACTAACTTATTTTGGTCGCACTGGAGGAGCACATCATGTTTGGGAAGATCGAAGGAACTAAGCAAAGAGGGCAACCTGCAACTAGGTGGCTGGATACATTGACAACTACTGTGGGGATGACACTGGAGGACCTCATCGGACTAGCACTTAACCAACTTCATTTTGGATCTTCAACTCATCAAGTCACTAGGACTTGCGCCTTAGTCGATGGTACCTAACCCACACACGAGTCCTGCCCAAACCATACCCAGCCATACTACCTTTAAATCTGTATGGTGTGGATCACCACATGCAAATAGTAGTTTTGTAGAATTGTTATTTTCATACAGTCTACATGGGTAAATGCCACTATTTGCACATAGAGATGCTTCTAAATAACTCCTTAAATATCTCATTATATGTTAGTGAAAACATACAAACTATATTCCAAATACAGTAGAGTCTCAGTTAACTGGATCTTAGTTATCTGGGACTTTCAGATAATTGTTGGTGGGGGAAGAAAATATGTCCACTGAAGCACCAGTGGCAGCGTCTTGAGCCGCAAATCCTCTCTCCCTCAAGCCCCCAAGTGGCAGAAGCAGGTGGTGGTCCTAAGCAATTTTTTAATTTCCCACAGGTGTTCGCAGTAACATCAAGGGAAATGTTGAAAAGATATTTCCTGGCGGTATTATTGGTACCAGAGGACCAAATTCCTCCTTTCGCACAGGTTTACTATCTTCCAATTAGAAGACAACAAGATCAGCAAACTCCTAACCAAGAGGAAGATCACTTAGATATCTCTGCTATCTTGGAGACTTCTGATAAAGAGGTAGCCAAACTTTCAACCTTGGTGATGTAGTAGCACTTTTGCAGTCAAAATGTGGATCCTGACAATGTTCTTTAAAAATAGAAATAAGGAATTTTTAGGGCATAGGATTCAAATATTTCCTGATGTATCTCCACATCATTCTCTTCTTAGTTGGGTTGAGAACTTTTCAGCAGCCCTTCGTATAAAAGATGCCTAAAGTAAGCTTAATCGGTTCTGCCAAAGGAACCTACTTCATTTCTTTGAGGGGATAAGTGAACAATTGGACATGGGTGACCCCATAGACATTGTATATCTGGATTTCCAAAAAGCCTTCGACAAGGTACCTCATGAGTGCCTACTAAGAAAACTGTAGAGCCACGGGGTGGTAGGGAACGTGCACAGATGGATCAGGACTTGGCTGGCGGACAGGAAACAGAAGGTAGGAGTAAAGGGACACTACTCTAGCTGGAAAAGGGTCACAAGTGGTGTCCCACAGGGGTCAGTGTTGGGACCGCTGCTGTTCCCTGGAAACAGGGACGAAGTGCGAAGTTATAAAATTTGCGGACGACACAAAACTCTCCAGCAGGGTCAAAACTGTTGAGGAATGCAAAGATCTACAAAGAGACCTGAACAGACTGAGCAAGTGGGCAGAAAGATGGCAGATGAGCTTTAATGTAGAGAAATGTAAAGTCTTGCATATAGGGAAAGGGAACCCGATGTCAGCTATACGATGGGAGGGAGGGTACTGGGGGAAGGCAACCTAGAAAAAGACTTGGGGGTATTGGTGGACAAAACAATGAAGCCGGCGGCGCAATGTGCAGCGGCCTCAAAGAAAGCGAACAGAATGTTGGGCATTATCAAAAAGGGTATCACTACCAGAATGAAGGAAGTTATCCTACCATTGTATCGAGCGATGGTGCACCCGCATCTGGAGTACTGCGTCCAATACTGGGCACCGTACCTTAAGAAGGATATAGCGATACTCGAGAGAGTCCAGAGAAGAGCGACTAGGATGATAAAGGGCATGGAAAACCTTTCGTATGCTGCAAGGCTGGAGAAGCTGGGGCTCTTTACCCTGGAAAAGCGGAGACTTAGAGGGGACATGATAGAGACTTATAAAATCATGAAAGGCATAGAGAAGGTGGAGAGAGACAGATTCTTCAGACTAGCGGGGACAACAAAAACAAGAGGGCATTCAGAAAAGTTGAAAGGAGACAGTTTAAAAACGAATGCTAGGAAGTTCTTCTTCACTCAGAAGGTGGTGGACAACTGGAATGCGCTCACAGAGGAGGTGATAGGTCAGAGTACAATATTGGGTTTCAAAAAGGGATTGGATGACTTCCTGAAGGCGCAGGGGATTGAAGATACAGATAGAGGGTAACTATACAGAACACTAAATGAATAGGGAATATACGATGTAGGTAAAGGATCACTTACAGATCATGGACCTGGGGGGCCACCGTGAGAGCGGACTGCCGGGCACGATGGACCCCTGGTCTGACCCGGCAGAGGCAATGCTTATGTTCTTATGATAACAAGCAATTAAAACCTCTTAATTGACTTAAATTACAATTAAATGGATGGTAGGTGCCTAAATCAGTAGGCACCTAGTCCAAGACACTTACCAGAGAGTAGGCATGGTTAGGGGCAGATTGTGAGCATGTTTGGCATGTAGGTGCCTGCTTTGTGCCTAGGCACTAGAATTTAGTCCAAGAAAACCCTAGCACAAATAGGGTGCGCCTAAGGTTAGTATGCATACCGGTGCCTAAGTCCATTTTAGGTGCTAGGTGTGATTTTATAAACAGTGCCTAACAGTGCTGTAGTACAGAAAAGCGGAGGCATTGATTTTTACTTTTGAAATCTGGAGTTACCTTAATAGGAGGGACTTTTATTTGAGATATCCATGTAAATGTATAGCAAAGTGTCGCTCAGTGAAATATGTCATTTTTAACCTTCCCAACTAACAGCTTTTTTATCCTTGAAATGCCTCGAGGGAGAACAAAGTTTTAGCTCTTAATGAAAAAGATTAGTTCTCTCATTCCAGGCATCAGATGTTTTGTTTCTTCTTTCTAGAATGTTCTAGTAATTTCTTTATGATAAACCGCTTTAAAGTAATCTTGGATCCCTAATTGTGGACTTGAGATTGATTAGTCAATAATTAGTTTCCTTTTCTTCTTTTAAGAAATTATGTGACTGTATCAAACTTTTTTGTACAAGATGTTAAATGCTTGATAAATAATAAAAATTTCATAAATACATAAAAAAAAAAAAAAGAAAAGTAAAATGTAATTAAGGGGCACTTTTACTAAGGGCTCCTTTTATCAAGCCACGCTAGTGGGGTTAGCGCGCGCAACTTTTCATCACGCGCTAACCCCCGCACTGGCCAAAAAACTACTGCCTGCTCAAGATAGGCGTTAGCGGCTAGCACGGCCGGCGGTTTAACGCATGATATTATGCGAATTAAACTGCTAGCGCGGCTTGATAAAAGGAGCCCTTAGTAAAAGTGCCCCTTAATTACATTTTACTTTTTTAAAAAAAAAAAGTTTTTATTTTGCTTAAACATGGGAAAAAAACCGACTACTTCAAAACATGTTAAAGTGTTTTGCAGTATTTTACCTGTTTTTGTATGGTAAGAGGGACATTTTCGATAGTCTAAGTCCGACTTTGGATGTTTCCCGCAAGATGTCCAAAGTTGTAGGTTGAGAAACAGACATTTTCAAAACTGCAAGACATCCGATTGTTGTTGTTTTTTTAATCACGTACTTAAGATAACTTGGCTGTCAGGATGTCCAATCCAGACCATTTGAATGTGGGAGGATCCAGCATTCTATGGACTGGCCACATAGACATACATACAGATCTGTAGGGCACCTTAGAAAGGACTGCTGTGAATGCCACATAAAGGGTGACAGAAGTACATCTCACCATAATCCTCCTCCTGCCCAGACCATGCCTCCAACATACCCCCAGCGGTTAGGACACCTTGCAAGACTTCCAGAAAAATGGTTTTGAGAATTGCACTTGGATGGCCTGACGATTTATGCCATTTTTTTGAAAATGCCCCTATTAGTGTGCATTAACTATATTTTTAAAATATATATTTTTAGAGCGGTCATGTCATGGGCAGTGAGCAGGTGTTCTTGCATCTAGCTAACGCATTTGGATGAATGTGCACTAACTGGATAATGTACAGCTGAAGCAGGAGCAATTTACATTTCCTAAATAGGAGGTGGTAAGTTCTCCTGTGCTAATTTTTTGCAGGTCTCTCATGTTAATAAAAATAATAGAAAATAAGTTTCTCCTCGTTCTCACAGTGGCCAATCCAGGTCACTAGTACCTGGCCAAAACCCAAGGTGTAGCAATATTCCATGCTACTAATACAGGGCAAGCAGTGGCTTCCTCCATGTCTTTCTCAATAACAGACTATAGACTTTTCCTCCAGAAACTTGTCCAAACCTTTCTTAAAACCAGCTATGCTATCCGCTCTTACCCTATCCTCTGGCAACGCATTCCAGAACTTAACTGTTTTCTGAGTGAAAAAAAATTTCCTCCTATTGGTTTAAAAATATTTTCCTGTAACTTCATCAAGTGTCCCCTAGTCTTTGTAATTTTTGACAGAGCGAAAAATCAATCCACTTGTACCCGTTCTACTTCACTCAGGAATTTGTAGACTTCAATCATATCTCCCCTCAGCCGTCTCTTTTCCAAGCTGAAGAACCCTAACCATTTTAGTCTTTCCTCTTACGAGAAAAGTTCCATCCCCTTTACCATCTTGGTCGCTCTTCTTTGAACCTTTTCTATCGCCACTATATCTTTCTTGAGATAAGGAGACCAAAATTGAACGCAATACTCCAAATGAGGTTGCACCATGGAGCGATACAGGGGCATTATGACATTCTTAGTCTTGTCAACCACTAGTGAAAACACCACAGCAAACTTTAAAGAAAGGAATGGTTGCAATTTTGGCTTGTACAGATAAAACATGGATGTATAAGTTAGCACACTTCACTATGGCTCCGTACAGCATTTGCCCTACACTTTACTTTGTAATTACAGAAATGTCTGCTTTTTACCCTCAGAGGCCTTCCAGCAAACTCAGCTGTGATACTGATAGTTAGAGTTTGTTTGATTACATGGGCAATGAACTTTCTAACTCCAACAGCAGGCGTGTTGATATTCTTTGCAGATGGAATGTTTCTGCATTTACACCTTGAGGAAAAATTTGACATTTTCCTTTCATCTGTTTCTGTGTGAAAGTATATTGTGTAAGCTTGTGCAAATACAGATCATTGATCTATTTTTATGGATTTGCGTCAATCATTAAGTTCAGGTCTAGGCTAAGAGCTGGATCCAGTTGCATTAATTGGAGCCAATGATGAGGGTCAGGGCAGAGAGTGCAATATACTGTACAGAATTGAAAGAAAACAAGACGGTAACTGGGAAAAAAAAAAAAAAGAAAAAACATGAGGAACCCAATCCTTGTAGAGCAGTGGTTCCCAACCCTGTCCTGGAGGACTACCTACCAGTCAGGTTTTCAGGATAGCTCTAATGAATGTGCATGGAGCAGATCTGCATGCCAATCACCTCCCTTATATGCAAATCTCTCTCATGCATATCCATTAGGGATATCCCGAAAACCCGAATGACTGGTGGTCCTCCAGGACAGGGTTGGGAACCACTGTTCTAGAGTAAAGAATTCCTAATGACAAGATGGTTTAGATATCCTTGTACTAAACTTGGGTAAATTGGCTTAACCTGGGACTTAAGAACACAAGAACATAAAAATAGCCATACCGGATCAGATTAATGGTCCCATCTAGCCCAGTCTCCTGTTTCCACAGCGGCCAATCCAGGTCACAAGTACCTGGCAGAAACCCAAATAGTAGCAACATTCCATTCTATCAATCCCAGGGCAAGCAATGGCTTCCCCCATGTCTTCATATCTCAATAGCAGACTATGGACCTTTCCTTCAGGAACCTGTCCAAACCTTTTTTAAACCCATGTACTTTAACCACCGTTATCACATCTTCTAGAAACGAATTCCAGAGCTTAAGTATTCTTTGAGTTAAAGAATATTTCCTCTTAATTTAGAACTGTAACTCATTAAGTCGCTAGGACTTGAGCGCGAGTCGATGGCACCTAAAGAATTGATTTTAAAAGTATTTCCCTGTAACTTCATTGAGCGCTCCCTAGTCCATGCAGTTTTTGATGGACTTTACGATGCAGTAGCTACAAATCCAATGTGGCTCCTGTTGGGGACCTTACCTAGTGTTTTTAATTGCAGGACATGCTTTGCCATTCACATTAACATGCAGTTCTTGCTCCTGATCAACACAGAAGCACTTAGGGCTTCTTATTTAGGAGGTGGAACGTGGTCCTATGCTAACTGTACGTTAGTGAGTTAGCATGCAGCAAATGCAGCATGTTAACAGGCAAATGTCCTCCATGCCCGCTCTTAACCCATGCCGCGCCTTCTAACACAAAGGCTCGGATTCTGTAAAAGACGCCATTATTGTCGGCCACCTGAAAAACAGCCGCTGATCATGTGTCGATCACGCAACGACACCGTTGATAGAATTGCGGCTTTGGGAAAGGTAGGTTCTGGAAATGTAGGACTAGCCCCTGGCCTACAAGTCCTACATTTCTGACATTTACCTTTCACATGAATCGTGCATACAGAGGTATTTTATGACGCCTAATGCCACTTCCAGCGTTAGCCATGCCTATAGTGGTGTTAGGCATCATAAAGCGCCTCTGTAGGTATGATGCAGCTGCCAGTTTTTTAGGCGCTAGTAGGCACCTTGAATTTTTTTTTTTTTAAATGGCATTTTTCACCTACTAGTGCCTAAGTTAAGGCGCTGTTTATAGAATATGGGCCCAAAAGCATTTAGGGCCCCTTTTACAAAGCTGTGGTAGTGATTCCCAGGAAGGCAAATGCGATGAAGCCCATAGGAACTGAATGTGCCTTGTTGCATTTGCCACGTGGGACTCACTACTGTGCTTTTGTAAAAGGGGCCCTTAATGCACAGTTTACCACATGGTGACTGCTAAACTACCACAAAGCCCCTTAACGGCTCTGCGCTAGCAGTAAATGTGTAGTAAACACTTAACATGGTTTAGTTAAAGTGGCTACTTCAAATTATGGAAAATATTTTTTCTAATTCAGCACTCATTGCTAACTGATCTCTCAATTAGTGCTGCTTGTTTATCAAATTAATAAATCATAAGACCAATAAACTATGATCAGAAATTACATAATCCTAAAAAAACGTTTAAGGGAACCAAGGGCCTGTTTTACAAAGCCGCGCTAGCGGCTGCAGCACGGTAACGGCCCCGAAGCCCATAGAGATTTAAAGGGCTGTTGCCGCGCGGCTTTGTAAAACAGGCCCTAAGTGTAGCGATGATGGTTCCAAAATTGACTGGTGAGTAGAAGCACTGAACACATTTATGTATTTAATTTCTGATCATAGTTTATTGGTCTTACGATTTATTTATTTAGTAAAAGGGCCTATCATTTATTTAGCTCAAACTTTTTTTTTTCAGTAGCAACTCTAGGTAAGTTATATGCAGGAACACCAGGTATTTTCCTGTCACCAGAAGATACACAATCTAATTCTGTACCTGAAAAAGGGAGGATTAAGCGGCTTGCCCAAGATGGTATGGAGTAGTAATGGGATTTGATTCTCTTTTTGCTGGTCCATAGTCCTGTGCTATAACCTTTAGGCCAGGGGTGTCAAAGTCCCTCCTCGATGGCTGCAATCCAGTCGGGTTTTCAGGATTTCCCCAATGAATATGCATGAGATCTATTAGCATACAATGAAAGCAGTGCATGCAAATAGATCTCATGCATATTCATTGGGGAAATCCTGAAAACCCGACTGGATTGCGGCCCTTGAGGAGGGACTTTGACACCCCTGCTTTAGGCTATTCGTCAAGTAGGTAACCTGCACAGAACCTCCATTATAGCCCCTAGAACAACACTGGCCCTGCATTATGCTTCCTAGAAACCATTTGGATAGCACATGCATGGACGTCATCGCATCAACGTCCACACATGTGCAAAGGCCCTCCAGACAAGCCCTGAGCCGCCCATTGAGGGTGCCAACAGGGAAGATGCACGGAGAGAAGGAGAGGTGCTGGCGCTGGCTAATTGCCTACAGGATGTGGTTCTCGCCACGAGAGTCACACCCTGTAGGCAGTCAGCTGGCACCACTCCTCTCCAGCATCTCATGACACACCTGAAATCTCAGGAGGCACACTAGCGTGCCGTGGCACACAGTTTGCGATACGCTGGGATAGCCTGTATGGAGAGCCAATTACAGTCTCACCCAGTAGTGTTGCAGTTGCATCAAACCTGCACAAGGCGAACGCGGAGAGGCTGAATTGTAATTATGAGAGGGGTAACGTCAGCTTTAAAATGTTGGCCCCATGGATGGAGTCGGCCCAGAGGAAGGCTACTAAAGTGGTGTGTGGTCTTCCTGATAAGACGTATGGGGACAGACTTAAAAGTCTCAATCTGTATACTTTGCAGGCAAGGCGGGAGAGGGGAGATATGATAGAGACGTTTAAATACCTATGTAATGTAAATGTGCATGAGTCGAGTCTCTTTCATTTGAAAGGAAACTCTGCAATGAGAAGGCATAGGCTCCGGAGTAATCTGAGGAAATACTTTTTTACGGAAAGGGTGGTAGATTCGTGGAACAGTCTCCTGGAAGAGGTGGTGGAAACAGAGACTGGGGATAGGCACTTGGAATCTTTCAGAGAGAGAAAGAGATAATGGTTACCTATATAATTTTAGATATTTTGAGTGATTAAGTTTATACATAGTCTTGAGAGGTTGTATTACAATTCTAATAGCCACATCTTTTATAAATAAAAAAAAATTACACACGAATGCAATCAAATGAAATTCCAACAGCTATATATATAATAGTCTATATATAGTCCCAACAGCTATATATAGTCCCAACAGCTATATATATAATAGTCTGGCAGACAAGATGGTCCATTTGGCCTTTATCTGCCATCATGTTTCTATATGCACTACCAGAGTATTTTGTGAAGGAGAGATTTCTTCCATAAAGATCACAGAGCACAGTCCCAAGTGTACCAGAGCCTAACTGCCTCCAGTTGGTTATTGTTGGCAGGCAGACTGGGGCATTGGGTGTTGCAGTTGTTTAATGACATTAAGGGATCCTTTTACTTAGCTGTGGTAAGCATTAATATGTGCGTGCTGCAGGAAAAAAGGCCTTGCTGCGAAGACAGATTTGGGAACTGAGAGTAGGTATGTTCTGCGCTAATTGATTAATGCAGCAATATTGTTATTATATGATTATTGAGACTTAGTAATCTGTGTTTAGCTAGTATAGTTAATTTTTGACCCATCTGCTGTCTGTAGACTACACTAACATATAGTTTAGCTGGAACACTGTTTTTACAATATCCTGTATTTTACATTTTTAACAGAAATGTTCTATTATATTTTGTAATCCAGTTCAAATTCACTACCATAACAAAGACTATATGTTGGGAAAATGTGCATTTATTACATCTCTAGAAAATGTTCTTAAATATGAAACATTAAAAAATAGGGGTTTTTTTGGCAGTTTGAAATTCAGAAACTGCTGTCTTGGGACTGACCTGGAGAACCTAGCGGGCCTGGGTTCACTTCCTGACCGGCCAGGTCTGAGGATGCTGCTAAGGCAGAACTCACATCCCCTGAAACAGTGTCTCAAACTTTTTTTTAGCTCCAGCACACTAAACGGAGCAAATGTTCTTTTGGTGACACATTATAATTGAAATTATAAAATTGCAAAACCAACAAAACATTAAATTTGAGAGTTATTTATTTAAAGTTCTTTAAGCTATGTATGGGTAAGTGTAACATAGGGGAAACTAAAGTAGATAGAATAGAATTGCTAATCAATGTGATGGATGTGTTTGTTTTTTTAGTGCAAATTAACTCAAAACATGACTCGATAGTCGACAAGCAAATACTCATTTCATCATCCACCATCTGCAGTCATTCTCTTTTTTAATTTCTGTCAGAGTTGAAAATCCAGGTTCACAAAGATAAGAAGATCCAAATGGTAACAACGCCTTGATTGCTTTGTTGCTCAAGTTAGGATAACTACTGCATAAAAAATAAAAATAAAATTACTTGCTGTTAGTTTTCAAGGACCAATCACGTGAAAGAATGTTGCTTGTCTGGGCGGTTGTATCCTTGTACACATAGACGCTCATAACTTTGACAGACTCTTGCGTATGCGATGTACATGTCATCTAGTGTATACTTATGAAGAGAATTTTTTAAAATTAAGTAAAATTCTGGAATCTCATGGCACACCTGGAATCTAAATGAAGACATCCTGTTTTAGAATTGCTCCCTTAGGGACACTTTTACTAAACCACGTTAAACATTTAATACCTGGAATATGTCACACTAACTGCTAGAATAGAGCTGCATTAAGGGTCTTTGTGGTGCTTTTGTAGTTAGTGAGCATTAACATCCTCATTCTATAAAAAGCACTGAAAATTGCATGTGCAAATTTGGATGCTTACTCAATTTGCGCGTGCAGTTTAATTGAATGAGCCAATTAGCACCGATAATTGGGATCTTAAACAGTAATTGCTGGTGCCAATTGAATTTAATTAAAAATTATGTGCATACATTTAGGCACAGGATCCACACCTAAACATTACACGCGGTTCCAGAGCGGGTCAGGGTCATTCCTGCAATTTATGTGCATGGTTATAGAATAAGAGAGGATCTGCTATTAATTTAGGTGTGAGGATTTATACCACGTTTCAGCTGGAGTATATGGCAGTGCCTGCTGTTCTATGAATGGTGCTCAGTTAGTCGTTATTTATAGAATAGATCTCATCTCCGTTTATTTTCGTTGCTGATTTTTTTTTAAATTACAACCAGACAAGACCTATCAGGAAATTCGAGATAAATGGGAGAAAAAATTACAGTTTAATTTGAGACATTGGGATGTTGCCCGTACTTTAAGAGCGATACCTGGGGTGACATCTTGTTCATGGTTAAGAGAAACGTATTATAGGGTTACATTATGTGCCTAATATACACGAACACAATTGTTTTATAGTGGAGGTCTTCCCACTCCTTTGTGTCATAAATGTGGGAGGGAGAGTCATACATTAGGTCATGCATTTTGGTTTTTGCCCCATAATTCAGCACTTTTGGAAGCGAATAATAAATTATATGTCAAAAATAATTGGAAGATCATTGCACTGTTCTCCTTTCTTTATTTTGGATTTGCCAGAGGCTGTTGGACATTTACCTAAAGGAAATAGGGCGTTGTGTAGGAAAATGAGTCTCTTGGCTAGAAAATGCATATTACAATATTGGACGATCCCCGATCCTCCGAGGTTTTGGCATTGGCGAAACCAATTACATCAGCTGGCCATTTGGGAAGCTAGAGATGCTGGAATTATAAGAAAGCGAAAGATGTTATTTATACAAATCTGGGGTTCTTATTTGCAAGACTTTCATCCTAAGGGCCGTAGTGCGATTTTAAGTTGGATCTCTTAATTGGGCGTTTACTTAGTTAAATGAAGAGCGTATCATTGGGTAGAGAGTACTATAGGGTGGGGAGGGGTGGGAGTGAAGAAGGATGGTAAAAGTTCAAACACATATAGATATAGTGGGGGTTAATTGAAATTGGAATTTGTCTTTTATTATGTATATTATATTATAATAGTTGATGCTTTATTGATGTGCTTGATGTTGTATTTGCTGTATTTGATGATGTTTGCATCAATAAAAATTGTTTGAATCTAAATTTATTTTTTTAGGAGCCATTTATCTAGACTTAAGTGCTTCTGTGTTAAATGGGAGTAGGTACGGTAGTTAATCTGAATGGTATTGCAGTCATGCATTATCAAATAGTGGCAATGCCCCTCTGGTGGTTACCTCGTTAAAATCTGTCACTATGGTGGTTTAGTAAACAGTAGAGAATGACACAGGGACAAATTTGTCCCCCTTCCCTGTAAGATCTGTCTCCATTCCCATCCTATCCCCATGAATTCTGTCCCTGTCCCTGCCCCTGCCCCATCCATGCAAGCTCTATCCTCATCTGCACAAGTCTTGAAGAAATTTGTCCCCATATCATTCTCTAGTAAATGGCCCCCTTAATGTTTTGGTTTGGGTTGTTGTGGTGTCAATCTTCAATCCCTTTCTTGTGTATTATCTGATGTTATCATTTTTGTAATGCTATTTGAAAAGTGCAGTTCATTGAATTCACTATTGAAATGTCAATGCTAAGAGGGGCTGTAACTTTAGTGAGACCTACTCAGGGCAGGATTAATTCTTTGAGGGCCCCTAGGCACACAAGTGCACTGGGCCCCCTGGCCCTGCCCCACCCAACCCCACCCCCAACCCCACCCCATTTATTTACCTGTTTTTGTATTTGTTTTTATGCTTTTTATTAAATGATTATATATATCCCCTTTTCCTCATCTTGTCATTCTCTTCCTTCCATCCACTATCTGCCCCTTCCAGAAACTCTGCCTCCCCTTGTCATCTGTCCTCCTGCCCCCCCCCCCCCTTGGTCTGGCATCCATCATCTTCCCTCTGTTCCCCTCATGGTCTGGCATCTCTCTCCTTTCCTCCCCCCCTGTGGTTTTTAGCATCTCTCTCTCTTCTCATTTCCTCCACTCAAATCTGATTTCTCTGTCTCCTTCCCGTTCTTTGGCATCTCTTTCTCCTCTCTCTTCCCTTCCCTTCTCTTGTCTTCCTTCTCTATTGCCTCTGTCTAAATACATTTCTTTCTTACTATTCACTCCTCAGTTTCCCTCTTTTCACTGTGTCTACTCACAGCTTGCCACCCCTTTCCTTCACCCCTCCATTGTCTCATTAATTCTATCTTTTTACTCCCCATCCAGCATATGCCCCCCATCCAGCATGTGGGAAAGCAGCATCAGTGGTGAGGAGGTGAGGACCCCTCGCCTCCTCACCGCTGTTGCTTTCCCATATGTGCCTGATGCTAATGGCACAAGTTCTTCCCACTTCCATCATCTGCCCTGTTCGCCCCACTTCCATCATCACAACCAAACCCACTGCCCCCCCAATACCAAAGAAATATAGCAGGAAAAATCACAACCCACGCAGTCATTCAAACCGACACCCTTGCAGACATCCACACGCACACTCTGGCCAGCATAAATCCCTACAATAGTATGATGTCAGAGTTACTCAATTATCAGGTGCAGAGACTATCAAAGCCCCTACTCTCTGCTCTCCTGGCGACTCTCCACACTCCTCCCCCAGCATCCCCTGAAAAACAGCATAACACAAAAAGAGAACTGTCTATATATTTTGAAGGAGAAAGGAGTCCCTCAAATTACAGTAGCGTGTCCATTCTGATAATGTTCGTCCAGAGTATGTTCAAAGTTCTAATTTAGCACAACGCTGCATCTGTTGGAGCCAGCAACCAAACTGATGGGAGTGAGAGGAACATGGTAAAAACCAGGATTTCCAGGATCTCCGGGATCCGCATTGACTTGTATTGAGATCCTGGTAAAAAAGCAGGATTTAGCTGCTCCTCCTTCCATTAATATTTCTAAACCTGCAACAGGAGAAGATCAATGCCTTCTGGATGGACTAATGTGTGAGACTGTTGAAAAAGTGGAATCTGTCTTCTACCAGAAAATGCTTGTGTTCAAGTTACATGACTCCAAGATGCACTATAGATTATTGTCCTCTCCTCATGTTTCTTGGACATGAGTTTTTCAACTTTAACCCAGAGTGTAAATTAACTTCAGATATCCTGTAAAAGAAGTGCTAAACGCTTCTGCCTGCTGTTTCACCAGCGGCAGCATGGTTTTGCTTTTTGTGTGGCTTTGAGGGATACCTGAGTGTAGGGTTACCGGACGTCCGGATTCCCCCAGAAATGTCCTCCTTTTGAGGATATGTCTGGAGATCCGGACGGCTTTTGAAAACCCGGCAGGCAGCAGGGTTAGGGCGGGATTTGCGGCGGGACTGAGACATGATGGGGCAGAGATGAGTGGAACTGGGCGGGTCTAGGAGTCCAGATTTCCAAATGGGTAATCTGGTAACCCTACCTGAGTACACCCCAGCCCCCTCATTATGGCTTTAGCAGTGCAACCTGGCCTCCTTTATATAGCATCAAGAACTGGTTGACAGAACTCCCTGGGCGTAAGAGCAGACTGGCCTCCTAAACATAGAGGGCTATGGCAGGGTGCACAATACTCCATACCAGTATCCTGCAATTCTGACCCCAGGAAGAGCTGTATCTATCTGGATTTAATACCCTTAACCACCTATAAGGCAGGAAACATTCATTCCCTGCACTCCTTCCCCATCAAAAGCACAGAACTTACCAGGATCCTGCAGGATGTATCAGGATCCTGCAATTCTGACCCTAGGAAGAGCTGTAACTATCTGGATTTAATATCCTTCACCACCTATAAGGTAGGAAATATCTATTCCCTGCACTCCTTCCCCATCAAAAGCACAGGACCTGTCAGGATCCTGAAGGACATGCAGGATCCTGCAGGATATCCAGGATCCAGCAGGATCTGTCAGGATTCTGCAATACTGACCCCAGGAAGGGCTGTATCTATCTGGATTCAATACCCTTCACCACCTATAAGGCAAGAACATCCTTTCCCTGCACTCCTTCCCCATCAAAAGTACAGGATCCTGAAGGATGTGTCAGAATACTGCAATTCTGACCCTAAGTAGGCACCTACTCTTTTTACAGGATACTAGTGTAACAGTTTAAATACATGCTTAAGTGTTAGACGTCAAACACAGAACCAGTGTGTTAGCACCTAAATACCACAGATACATGTGTAATTTATAAACGTCTATAAGTTACACGTGTTCTGTGTTTGACGCCTAACATTTAAGCACATATTTAAACACTAGTATCCTGTAAAAAAAAAAGTAGGTGCCTACCTTCGTTTACAGAATAGATTCCAATCAGGCACCCAGTTATAGAATTGCCCTTCATGTGTCTTAGTTATTTTTTGCTCTCTGATAATAGTTCTTTTGAGTCTCAAGACAACTTTTTTTAAAAAGTAATTTTTTAGTTCAGAACCCCATTTCTGTCCTGGACTGAGTTATTTACTGGTGAAGTGTGGATTCATTTATCAAGTTCCCTGTCCAATTATACTAGTCCAATTGTACTAGTCCTGCTTCCTGCCATGCCTTTGCCATCGGAACTCGCGAGACTCACAAGTCCCATGAGAACTGATGGTAAAGGCATGCAGGAAGTAGCGTGGGGCCAGGCTGGAGATCAAAAAGATCTCTCTTGCCCTGCACCGCGATTCCAGTTCGTCCAATGAGGGAGGTAAGTGGGGAGATGATTTTTAAAAACTGTATAGGTCACCCCAGTTTTGCAAGCCGCACCCACTATGCCAGCTTGCAAAACCCATATATAGGCTGCGGCCTATATATGGGGAAATACGGTACTCACTGTGCTGTACTGGTGCTTATTACCTACTTCAGCTCACACTGCAGCTAGAATCTGGAGAAAACCACAGCCTCAAACAAGCATATGAAAGGGTCCACAACACTGTGATCTTCAGACTGAGACCTGAGAACTCCACAGATCCACTTGTTGCAATGGGGGAAGGGAACACAGCTGGCACATTCTAAAGCTCATCCCAGACAGCTATGAGCCAAATAGCCTGTGCTCAAGCGCCTGATCAATCAGGGGCAAGCCTAGCTTCCAGGGGAATGAACCCCAAGCTCCACGAATGGAAATGCAAGCTGGCTAAACAGGTTCCCTGAAGGGTTGCCCTGTTAGCTACAGACTGCTGCTGAGTCTGTTTCTTTTCCCAGGCAAAGATGCCCTAGGCTACTGTGGTCCTCTTGAGCACCAAAAGCCTCCAGATTCGGATTAAAAAACCCCAAAATAATAAAATACATATTCTGAGCAGATCAGAAAGACACCTTAACTTTCAGAAGGAAAAACTGAAGAGAGTCAGTACAGCCCACCAAGGAAGGAGGCAGAACTGAAGAAATTGTAGATGATGCCTTCTGCATAGCTTCCGGTTAAAGGAGTTAACCCACTCGTATGCCCTGTGCACCAGAATTATATTTATCCCTGTTGTCAGGTATGTCTGTGTGTTTGTTTGTATTGCATGTATGCACAAGTAGGTTTATATGTGTGCACATGCTAACCTGGGGTCTGGGTAAAACCAGGATTTCCAGGATTCTCAGGATAATAATAATAATAAACTTTATTCTTGTATACCTCACAACCATGAGTTCCGGGCGGTTAACAATCAAGAAGGACAGTACAATCAGTGAAGCATACATGTAAACAAGTCAAGAGAATAATCATAATACAAATTTATCAAACAAATAGGTTTTCAGTAACTTTCCAAAGGCCTGATATGATTGCAATTCTGACCCCAAGAAGGGCTGTATCCCCATGGGTTTATCACCCTTCACCACCTATAGGGCAAGAAACATCCATTCCCTGCACTCCTCCCCATCAGAAGCCTTATAAGTGGTGAAGGGTGTTGAATCCAGGGGAATAAAACCCTTCCTGGGGTCAGAATTGAAGGATCCTGTGCTTTTGATGGGGAGACTGTAAGAAATGGATGTGCCCTGCCTTATAAGTGGTGAAGGGTGCTGAATACAGGGGGATACAGCCCTTCCTGGGGTCAGAATTGCAGGATCCTGACACATCCTTCAGGATCCTGGCAGGTCCTGTACTTTTTGATGGGGAAGGCATGCAGGGAATGGATGTTTCCTGCCTTATAGGTGGTGAAGGGTGCTGAATCCATGGGAATACAACCCTTCCTGTGGTCAGAATTGCAGGATCCTGACACATCCTGCAGAATCCTGGCAGGTCCTGTGCTTCTGATGGGGAAGGATGCAGGGAATGGATGTTTCTTGCCTTATAGGTGGTGAAGGGTGCTGAATCCAGGGGGATACAGCGCTTCCTGGAGTCTGAATTGCAGGATCCTGACACATCCTGCAGGTTCCTGTGCTTTTAATGGGGAAGGAGTGCAGGAATGTATGTTTCCTGCCTTGTAGGTGGTGAAGGGTACTAAATCCAGCCCTTCCTGATGTCAGAATTGCAGGATCCTGACACATCCTGCAAGATCCTGGAAGGTCCTGTGCTTCTGATGGGGAGGGAGTGCACAGAATGGATGTTTCCTCACCTATAGGTTGTGAAAGATGCAAAATCCAGGTATATACAGCCCTTCTTGGGTCAGAATTCCAGAATCCTGCTGGATCCTGGATATCCTGCAGGATTCTGCACATCCTTCAGGATCCTGGCAGGTCCTCTGCTTTTGATAGGGAAGGAGTGCACAGAATGGATGTTTCTTCACTTATAGGTTGTGAAAGTTGCAAAATCCAGGTATATATAGCCCTTTTTGGGGTCAGAAGTGCAAGATCCTGGAAGATCCTGCTGGATACTGGCAGATTCAGTGCTTTTGATGGGGAAGGAGTACAGAATATGGATGTTTCCCTTCACTTCACTTTGTCTACTACAAGTGGTGAGAATGTTAAGTTACACAGTCCCAGTGGCGTACCAAGGGGGGGAGGTCCGCCCCGGGTGTGAGCCCTGAGGGGGTGCTCCAGCGTCCGTCCCCCCCTCCCCCCGACGTCTGGTTCTTCCTCTCTGGCCTCCCTGCACCATTAAGAGTACCGAAGCAGCCTGCAGCAAGATTGCGATGTCAGCGAACTTGCGCTGCTTCATGCTGTCCTCCGCCGCGGTCCCGCCCCCTCCACTGACGTCAGAGGAGGGGGGCGGGTCCGCGGCGGAGGACAGCACAAGCAGCTCAAGATCACTGACATCGCGATCTTGGTGCAGGCTGCTTCTACTCTAAATGGTGCGGGGAGGCCAGAGGGGAAGAACCGGACGTCTGGATGGGGGGTGGGAGGGGGGGGCGAGCGGTCCTTCGGGGTGAGGCGGGCAGGCAGGCCTTCAGGGGGAGATGCAGGCCTTAAAGGGGGGGACAAGCTTTCATGGGGGAGACAGGCTTTCAGGGGGGGACAGGCAGGCAGGCCTTTAAGGGGAGGGGACAGGGGGGTGGGACAGGCCTTCAAGGGGGGGACAGGCCTTCAAGGGGGTGCAGGCCTTTGGGGGGGTGCAGGCCTTCTTGGGGGGATGCAGCCTTCGGTGGGGTGCAGGCCTTCAAGGGGAGTGCAGGCCTTAAAGGGGGGGGGCATGCCTTCATGGGGGGAGACAGGCTTTCGGGGGGGGGGGACAGGCAGGCATGCCTTCAAGGGGGGGACAGGAAGGCAGGCCTTTAAGGGGGGGACAGGCCTACAAGGGGGTGGGACAGGCCTTCAAGGGGGGGACAGGCCTTCGGGGGGATGCAGGCCTTTGGGGGGGGGTGCAGGCCTTCAAGGGGGGTGCAGGCCTTCAGGGGGGGACAGGCCTTTGGGGGGACCCTGGTGTAGAAGTACACAGAGGGAAGGGGGTGTTCAAAGAGATGTGCATATGCCAGACTTTGGGGGGGAAGAAATAATGGGTCTGAAAATAGAGGAGAGGGAGAGAGATGATGGACCATGGGATTTAGGGAGGGAAGGAACAGAAAGGGAGAGAAATTGGACACAAGGGATGGTTTGGAGGAGGGATAGAGATACTGGATAGGAGGGTAATTGGGAAAAGAAAGGGAGAGATGGTGGGTCCTGGGGTGCTGGGGAAGGAGGGAGAGATGCCGGATGAAAGGGTAGTTAAGAAAAGGTGGATCTGTGGAGGGAGATGAAAAAAAGGAAAGATATCAGACTTCCTGGGGAGGGAAGGGAAATGGAAAGGGAGGACAGAGATGGCAGATGGATGGTTAGCATGAAGAAAGAAGGAGACCCTGGCAAGCAAGTTATCAGAAGACAACCAGAGCCTGGGACCAACAAGATTTGAAAAATAACCAGACAACAAAAGGTAGAAAAATTAATTTTATTTTCTGTTTTGTGATTACAATATGTCAGATTTGAAATGTGTATCCTGCCAGAGCTGGTGTTAGACCGCAAACGTGAGCTAGGATTTAACAGAGAGAGGAAAAGTCCTTTTTGTTTCTTTATTTTATTTACACCACAGCGCCAGTGTGATTAGGAGAAGCCAAAGGGGGTGAAAAAGCTATAAAACCCACCAGCAGAAGAAAAATATTGTATAGGCTGGGGACATGAGACAGCAGGAAATGGGAACTTTTCTTCCTTCTATTTTTGTGAATGGAAAGGCTGAGGATGTCAGAGAGTTCAGTTAAAATATGTGCTTTATAAAAAAATATAATAATGTGTTTTATAAAGTTTATAAGCATTGCTGGCCTACCCAGTGAGGTGTTCCTAGTGGTGGTGGTGGTGGTGGCAGTGTGTCAATTTGTTGAGAGGAAGAGGTGATCTGGGAAATTCTCCTGAGCAAACTCCGGGCCCATTTCCACCCTCCAGTTAGTCCACTCCACTCAACTGGTTCACACGCTGAGTGGGTCTTTGGGTATTGCGCCTAGGTAGTTGTTTTGGGATCTCTTCCAGTGGTTTGTCAGTATCTCCTTGTGGTCCAAGGAAGGAAACTTTGTTAACCTTAGCATTGACCTTTTGTAACAGTGCTGCTTGTGTGGCATTAGGCTATCTAGTGATCGAAAGAAAAAAAACAGACCTTTGCACATTTTTGCACTATAGGTGGGTGCATGAGGAGATTCACATTTCCTGCACAGCTAAGTCCGTGTGAAGTTCCCTTGTGTTGTATTTGACATCTAGCAAGGTCTCTATTTGGAAGGAAAGATCTAAGCTTAAAAATGAAGTGGCCAGAAGTTATGGTAAAAGCAGATAAGTCCATAGTCTGTTATTAAGACATGGGGAAGTGTCTGCTTGCCCTGGATCGGTAGCATGGAATGTTGCTACTCTTTGGGTTTTGACCAGGTACTAGTGACCTGGATTGGCTACCATGAGAATGGGATACTGGGCATGATGGACCATTGGTCTGACCCAGTTAGGCTATTCTTATGTCATGTTCTCATCTGTAGGGGCCTTTGGTTTCACTTCTTATTTTAATGTATTTTTTTTCTGGGAACTTATCAGTGTTTTTTATAATGGGAACAAAAATGGAAGAGAATTAATGTGTATGGAACGGGGGGGTGGGGGGAGGGTAACTAATTTCTTCAGCTAAATAATTAAATCCACCTCAACCAGACATAGGAGGACTCGCACACCATTCACACACCCTCCAACCAAAAACGTCAAAAGAAAAAAACTGTTCAACAACCTCCTAACACTCGACCCCCAACTCTACAACCTATTGACCTCGACCACAGACTACAAAACCTTCAAAAAAGAAATAAAAACCCTTCTATTCAAAAAACACATAAAACCGGCAGGACTGAGGTGTAATGGGGCAGGGATGACTGGAACTGCGCGGACCTGGGGGCAGGTCCAGGGGGTCTGGATTTTACTGAAGTAATATCTGGTAGCCCTAACCTGGGCAAACTGCTGAATTTTAAAAAATCCAACTGGTCACCCAGATAGTCCTCCAAAAAAAGAGGACATGTCCGGGTTTTCCCAGACAGCTGGTAACCCTAGGCCACTGCCTCTCCACCATTACCTCTAAAGAGTAGTTCACAATATCTGCTTTCTGCCTGTCCTGTTGAAGTTCCTTCTGGCTTGACTGTCAGGTAGCTTTGTTTAAAGAGATTGATATGATTGACCCTTATTTTCCTACTTCAATTTCCTATTTGATTTTCCTTTCCTTGCTGCTATAATGAAGAGAAAGGGAAAAAATTAGGCCTTATCCCTCAGAGTTTTCAATACCTATCCTTGGGCTGTAGATATTGGATTGATTTGTTGGAACAGCAGTGGAGAACTTGGGCAATGCCCTCTCTGTTGAGAGAGCACTGGTTCAGCTGGGATTGGATGTCATACTTAGCCCTCCCAATTGAATGCCTCCTGAACACCAAGAGAAGGGAACCATTTCTTTGTTGAGTCAACTGGTGCCACGGAAGGGCTTATGTTAGCTGTGCTTCTTAAAAGGATGAGGAAAACTGCTGTCCTGTGCTGTCCATTATGGCCTGCATGATGTGAGGCATTATCTAAATGTGCTTCAGTTGTTTCACAAGTCTCAGCGAACAATCTGTATGATCTGGGGTTGAAGTGTTCTCTTACCATCCACTAACACTCCAAGATTTCTCATGGAGTCCTTGGTCAGGATAACTACCCCATTAGTTTGGGACCTCTTTGACAACTTTACCCAATCCATCTGCCCATAGAAATCCACCTGCATGACAACCAAGATGCGGTTTGCCTCACGCATTCATTTAATTGGTCTGGGATGATACCCAGTTGAGTTATTTTCTGGGCATCATATATATATACATATATGCTCTTTCTCTACCCTAGTACTATATGGATAGTAGGCTACTCAATAATAATTTTCATTGGCACTATCTGTATATGCCACTAAAAATTGATGGACAAAAGGTTTGTATGTGTGAAGTGCACTTCTATAACAAGTTGCTTACATGTATGCACCAATTACATGACTAAATGCTCGCAATAGTGACAGTTTTGTACCTAAGTGTGCACTTACCTTCAAAATAGCCAATAGGGTATCTACCGGTAATTGGTATTCTACAAATACACTCTCAAAGGCATAGCCCATATATGCAAGGGGGGAGGGATTCACATAGTAAAGATGGAGCTGACATTCAGACAAGCAACATATAGATTCCCCCCAATCAATAGGTAACAGTGGTACAATATTACTTCTAGGAGGTCAGATCCCATATATGGGCAAAATGCCCATAAATGAAAACCTGATCTCTAATGGTAATACCACAATATTGCTACTCAAGGGTAAAAGGTAAAGGATCGTGGATTTCATATACTGCCTTTCTGTGGTATAATCAAAGCAGTTTTACATTTATTACATGCCTCTTTTCCTAGTAGGCTAACAATCTATGGTTTTGATTAAGTTTGATTGTGGACTCAGTTCTATAAATGGTGCCAGAAAAAGCACAATAAGCACATTTCTATAAGTGGCACTCAAAGATTGGCAGCTTTTATAGAATAGTGCTTAGGGCCAGGATCCGTGCCCACAATTGTAAATCAGGATTTACACCAACTGAATCATGGTGTGAATCCTTGTGTCTAAATTAGGCATGGATACCCTGAATTCTATAACACTGTGGGCAAATTTTAGAAATAAGGAACCAAAACCCCATGAAGAACAATCCAAAACAGAAAAAGTGGGGATGAAACTGTACACATCAACCGGGGATAAATGCACAAACTTGAGTATGGTATATTACATCAATAAATGGGGGTCACTAAACAATATAGCAGTATACCACTATAATTCCAAGACTAACATCTACTGTATAATATATGTACCCCTGAGGCAGGCTTTCGAGCTGAAACACGGACTGTGTCAGGTCTAGTTTGACAATTAAAGTATACTATAAACTTTTTAATCCATCATGCTCAAATTTGTGCATTTATTCTTGGTTGATGTGTATATTTCCATCTGTTGTTTTTATGTTTTGAACTATTCAGGAAGAAATTTCTACTTTTTTTTGTGGTATACTGTGTGCAGAGTGGCATATTAGGGTTTCATTTTTGTACAATAGTACTTGTAGTTTGTCGGTTTGTATTTGAAAAGTTTTTTTTTTTTCTATTTTCTGCATGTGTGACTGAAGCCAGATGTTCTGGTGGGGATGGAAGTCCAGAAACTTTGGTTGGTGTCATGGCCCCAAGTAGGAAGATATTTGTCGGTTCTCCTTCAGTTTTTTTGGACTCGAAATGGCCCCAACTTAAAAATTAGTGAAGACCACTGTCCTATCACCTACTGTATTTTTGCAGTAATTTGTGTTGAGAGTGGGCATTGAAGTACTCGCAACACTTCACAGTTTCTGCAGTGTCTGTTGTTTATTAAAATTAAATAGTTTCAAAAAAACCAAAACAGAGACTCATAAGGTGATGGTGCAGAGAGAAGTCAATTGTCTGGCAGTTTTATTTATGAAGTGAGAAAAATATTGCTATCCTGAGGCGAGGATGAGGAAACCAGTCGTGTTCATGTGAAGGAAGGAAGAATGTAAGCGGGAAGAAGAAAGTGTATGGTTGGGGTTGGGGGATAAAGTAGATCCAGGAGGAGCAAAGAAATGTCATGCCTATGGGTCCAAGGGAGAATGTGGTGGTTAACAGATGTGACATGCCAATGCATTCAAGGGAGAAGGAAGGGAGAGTGTGATGGTCAATGGGTTTGACATGCCAGCAAGTCCATGGGAGAAAGAAGACAATGTGATGATCAGTGGGTTTCCAAGGCCGTAAGCTCCTTAGCAACCATTATATTATCAACAAGATTCCCTGGTATAGCAGTTTTCTGACTGGATCAAATGCTGCAGCAGAAGACAAATTTTGTGACAATTGCTACAGGATGGTGAAGAAAACAGAGACTGCTATGTGTTCTTGTGACCTTGTTTAAGTTACAAGAAGCATAATCGGTTATAGCATTGCTTCAGCTGTCATTATCTATTGCTATAACATTTATCCTGGTAGTGGCTGTAGTTTTTTTCTTGAGTGATAACACTGTCCAAAGCAGAGGAAGTCTTATTTCAAGTTAAAGCATGTAACGCATATCTGTTATTGTTGTCCATAAGTAGGTCAGCAGATGAACTGCGGATAACATGTATTTATGGTACTGATTTCAAGGATCTCACCATCAAATGCATCTTGGATCTATGTTTCTTATAAAGCAATTATTTGAAGCACATTATTTGATGCTTGTACCAGATTTTAGTAGAACAAATTCCAAAGATAGCATCTGACATATGGAATAGAATCATTCCATTCCAACATGGGCAAATTTATGGGCACATCAGATTCCAAACTTTAGATTATAAAGAAACCTGCTTTTCAAAGTTAGTGTATTAAAAAAAAAAAAAAACCAACCCAAAACCAAAATGAACTTTTGAAAAACAAACAGCAGTTAGTCTGTGCTTGCCCTTTTCCTTATGTTACATGAGAAAAAGGGTAGCACTGCTGGGGGAGAGAGAGAATTTATCACATTCCGACTAGCCTTTGAAAGTTAAAAATTACACTCCCTTCATCAGGCCTTCTGTTATGATATCTTTTTTTTTTTTTTAAACCTGGCAGTTTCCTTTAGGCTTGCAGTTCAGTACAGAGCTGCTGCAATGACAGTCCCTGGCTGGGGGCCATGTGCCAGACCAGCTTCTGGAAGACTGCTGCCATGAGCTCTAAATCTAGCCACTTTGCATGATAATGATTATGCCAAGTGGAAAATGAGCTGAGAACTGAATCCAGGTCCCTTCTCATGGGAGTGTGCAACACTACTACTCAGCCACCTGGCTAGCCTTTTAACACTCTTTTATGATTACGACAAGGACAGGACAACCTACAATGTGCAATGATATATTTCTACCTATTCAGTGGAACCTCTTATAACAATGAAAACTCATGCCAGTGTCCCTATCTCTGAGGATAGCTTCTGTCCCAACATTAGGACACTTTTTATAGTTATATATAAACAACAACATGCAGGACAAATTGAACTTGTTTAATTAATATAGTAAATGATGGCAGATAAAGACCTGGATGGTCTCCCCAGTCTGTCCTGTAATCGCATGCATTACAATTTCATGATTAAATTAAAATGTCTTTTTTCTTTGTTATTTCTGGGCCATACAGCTTAGAAATCTACACAAACCATCTCCTTTGCGGAATTCAGACCTTGAAAGTTTGCATATTCATATTCTAATTAGCGATCATATGTATTCATCCCATGCTTTAAAAAAAAAATTCCATCATAGTTTTCCTCTCCACCACCTTCCTCAGGAGGGCATTCTAGGCATCCACCACCCTCTCCATGAAAAATAATTTCCTATCATTCTACCACCCCTCAACCTCAATTTATGTCCTCTAGTTTTACCAATTTTCCTTCTCTGGAAAATATTTGGTCCTATATTAATACATTTCAAGTATTTAAATGTCTGTAGCATATCACCTCCGTCACTCTTCTCCTCCAGAGTATAACATAACCAGGGCCGTATTACCCAATAGGCCAACTAGGCACATGCCTAGGGCCTGAAATAGTCAGGGGGGCCCTCTGAAGGTCGACATACCAGATGGTAACGGGCCCCCCCTCTTCCCTCCCTGCACAGCAAGGGGCCCCCACCCCATGACAATGCCGGCCCCCCCAGCAACGAGCCCCTACCTGACGACAACGCCGGCCCTCCCCCAAGCATCGACCGTCAGCAATGTGCAGGCAACGAAGCTCGAAGAAGATCCCGCGATGACTTTGTCTGCCGGAAGAAGTAAGTGATGGAGGGGGATGGACCGGCAGACAAAGTCATCGCGGGATCTTCTTCGAGCTTCATTGCCTGCACATTGCCGACGGTCAATGCTGGGGGGAGGGCCGGAGTTGTCGTCGGGGGGGCCATTGTTGTGGGGGGCGGCAGCGTTGTTGTCATCGTCAGGTGGGGGCCCATTGCCATGCAGGGAGGGAAGGGGGGGGGCCCATTGCCATTGCTGTGTGGAAAGGGTGGTGGAGGGAGAGAAAGGGGGCATATGCTTTTTGAATTGATGTGCAGGGAAAGAGGGAAAACAAGGGGGAAGGATACTGGATGGATTTAGGTTGGAGGGAAAGAAAGGGGGCAGATGCTGATGGAAATGGGGGGGAAGAGAGAGAAGAGAATTAAATGTCAGACCATGGGGGTGTGGGTGTGGGAGAGGGAAGGGAAGAAGAGGAGAGAGATGCCAGATCATTGAAGGAGGGAATGGATGAAGATGGATGCCAGACCAATGGGGGTGAAGGGAAAGATGGAAGGGGAAGGCATACAGTTTCTGGCATAGGACAGGGTAGTTGGGAAGAGAAACGGAGAGATGATGGACCCTGGGGTGGTGGGGAAGGAGGGAGAGATGCTGGATGAAAGGGTAATTGAAAAAAGGACAGATGGATCTGGGGATGGTGGGGTCCATTGCCGAAGCTGCGGATATGGAGATGAAAAAAAGGAAAGATGCCAGACCTCCAAGGGAGGGAAGGGAAACGGAAGGGAAGGACAGAGATGAAAGATGGATGGTTAGCACGGATAAAGAAGAAAACGACAAATGGGCAGGTGACCCTGGCAAGCGAGTTATCAGAAGACAACCAGGGACCAACAAAAGGTAGAAAAAATAATTTTATTTTCTGTTTTGTGATTACAATATTTATTTTGTTTACACCACAGAGCCAGTGTGGGGTTGGAGATGTAACCCTATATGTCTGCTAAGACTAAGCTTTAGTCACTTTGGGGTCCTTTTATTAAGGTGCACATTTAGCATGCGCAAAATCAGTTAGCGTACCTTAATAAAAGGGCCCCTAAGTATCTTAATTAAAAATTTGATCCGCGACTTAGCCTTTTTTTCAGATTTCGGCCCCTTATGTGATTGAGTTTGACACCCCTGATATAGAGTGAGGCAGTTAGGCGATGTAAATTTGGTTATTAATATAGAGTTATATTTCAGATAGTATTACTGCTTTACAATATATTTGAACGCTTTTATATACGTATTGAAAGGGTTCAGAGTTAATGTCCTGGGTAAGTAGGTGGGAAGTGAAGGAAGGGGGATTTGTTCAGAGATGTATGGGAGTTGCATAGAAGAAAAACTGTGCACTGGTATGCTAATCTTTGTTTTGAATTTTAAGAAAAGAAATATAAGTGGAAATAAAAAAGTAAATAAGAAAACAGATAAATGGGGGTGGGGGTGGGCGGGGAGTGGGCGGGGCAGGCCCAGGGGGGGCCCAGTGTACTTGTGTGCTTAGGGGCCCTCGAAGAATTAATCCTGCCCTGAACATAACATAAAACATAAAACTCACTTCTATACCGCAAATACCGCTAAGTTCTATGCGGTTCACAAAAGATAAAGAATACAGAAGAATACAGCAACAAATATCTAACTTCCACGTCAAAACTGTTGGTAGGAGTTGGAAGATGTAAATACATAATTCAGATCCTTAGCCCATAAAGCTGCTTGAAAAGACAACAGACACTCTTGGGATTTTTTAAATTTACCACCCTTTGCAGATGGAAAAGAGAATAGCACATGAGATTTCCTAAAATGTTTGGAGTTAGTGATGATAAAAGATTCCATATATTGTATGTTGAGGTTTTATAGTCTCTTTTTGTACTTCTTTTGGTGCAAACCCTCTACCATTTTTGTCACTTTCTTCTGGACCACTTCAAGTCTTTTTATATCCTAGACAAGATACGGCCTAAAAAACTGGACACAATATTCCAAATGGGGCCTCACCAATGACCTGTACAGGGCTATCAATACCTCCTTTCTTCTGCTGGTTATGCCTCTCTCTATACAGTCTAGCATTCTCCAGGCTACAGCCACTGCCTTGTCACTCTGCTTTGTCGCCTTCAGATCCTCAGACACTATCACCCCAAGGTCTTTCTCCCTATCCGTGCACATCAAATATAAAATATTGTGAAACATACACAAACCATTATTCTTTAACATCCTCTAATATTTATCTATTTACCATTTCCCCAAAAGTAAGACCTATCTGAAATAAGCCCTAGCATGATTTTTAAAGATGCTCCTAATATAAGCCCTACCCCAAAAATAAGCCCTAGTTAAGATTGACTCCTGAAGCCTCCCCCCAAATGTCCCCGACACTCCCTGACTCCATCCTTGACACTAGTGCTGCCTGATTTGCTGAAAAAAAATTGGACTCATCAATTCAGCAACCCCTACCCCTGCTGCTTTAGGAGGCCTTGGAGCAGAGGGAGGTCAGTCTCACAGTGGGAGAGTTGGTGGGGTTCTGCTGCACAGGGGGATGGGAGGGAGGGATAGAAAGATGCTGCACAAAGGGATGGGTGAGAGGGGAGGAAAGATACTGCACAAGGGAGGGGGGGGGGAGAAAGGAAAGAGGAAGAATTGGGGAGAGGAAGGGAGAGATGATTGTTGTACATGGAAAAATAAGACATCCCCAAAGCAAGCCCCAATGCGTTTTTTGGACCCAAAATTAATATAAGACACGGTGTCTATCTATCTATCTACACACACAATTGTGATATTGGTATAGGTCATGCTTTTTATGGGTAAGACCTATACACAACATGTGTTGCATAATCCTAAAAATTAAGAAATAATGTGACCATATAATACAGTATAACAATTAATATACGGTATAATCATAAATTAATACATTTCAAATTACAAGTCCAAATTGCTCTACATGTTTTTTTTTTTTTGTGCGAACATTGCATAGCTGTCACACATTCAACCACTAATTTACAATAATTGAATCTTAACCACTTAGCAATAGCAAATTATACTTTATAATAATTAAAAACCTATTTGGAACAATTGATTTCAATTTCCCCTTCCTCTAATATGACAGTTCACCTCTTTTATTCCACTTTTATTCTAAATAATATTTCTTTGTTCTGAAAAAGTAATGGGTCTGTGTTTGGGTAGCAAGACAAAATGCTTCTCACTGTGAAACACTACATTGTTTGCCCTAAAATTCCGTGTGTTGGCTGGTTTTCAGGATGACAAATCGGATGACATTTTCCTTGGAAGCTAGCTTTGTACACAATTAGAAATTACATGTAATGTGTTTACGCTTTAATGTGTTAACTAGTCTAATGTTGATGGAAGTGAGGGAGTAAGAACTTTTAATAGACCTCTTCTGGCATGCATTCTCTATTTTCTATTTGACAGAGTTATACTTAAAAATGTAATTATATGACTCTCAATTCATGGGCTTTGATTTTCTGCGGAATCATCAAGTAATATAATGTGCTGGATACTTTGTGAAAAATAAGTCAGAAAGAGCATAGAAAGAAGGGGGAGGTGTATGGAATAGAGTACCATATGTTATGGATGTATTAAAGAAAGTGAGAGAAGTTTCTGTGGGTTCAGAGCACAATTCCTAGGGTTACCAGATGTCCGGGAAAACCTGGACATGTCCTCTTTTTAGAGGACTGTCTGGGCTCCCGAATGGACTTTCTAAAACCTGGCATATGTCTGGGTTTTGAAAAACTCCGACAAGCTCTGGCTACATGTGGAGGGCCTCTGAACATGCTCAGATAATGTCACACACATTCGTTCATGCTCCAGGCCCTCTAGATGTGGTTGGAGCTCGTCCGGAAGAGAGGAAGCTTTGTGGGGATGGAACAGGGTGGGGGGTGAAGACAGGGGAAGAATGGGGTGGGGTGGGGCTGTAGGCAGAATGGAACAGGGTCATGTGTCCGGGGTTTCCGGGAGAAAAATATGGTAACCCTGCTGACCCCTAGAAGACATGGAGGCAGAAACATATAGACATCTTTAAGAAATGGTTCTGTGCAGTCCAGAAGCACAGAACCATAAGCAGCAAATGCCAAATGTTAGAAGAGTTACAGCTCTATCTCCTATGCCTTGAAACCTCTCCCCAATCCAATGTTAAGATCAGGGAAACCTGGATCTTCTAGTCCATTTACCCCAGTGGTTTCGAACTCAAACCCTTTGGAGGGCCACATTTTGGATTTGTAGGTACTTGGAAGGCCTCAGAAAAAATAGTTAATGTTAAAGAAACAATTTTACCTGAGGTAAAACTCTTTATAGTTTATAAGTCTTTCTTTTTGGCTAAGTCTTAATAATAATGTTGTAATTTATAGCTAAAGAGACATATGATCAAGAAACTGTTTTATTTTACTTTTGTGATTATGATAAACAAATTGAGGGCCTCAAAATAGTACCTGGCAGGCCGCCTTTGGCCCCCGGGCTGTGAGTTTGAAACCACTGATTTACCCTGTCCAGGATGGATGAAGAATGAGAGGGTCCAAGAAAATGATCTACTAGTTCCAAAAGGATAGAGCAGTGAATTGCAAATTGTGTGCCATGGCAAGATTGCAGGCATGCTGCGAGAGATATCCTGTACACTAGTCAGCTGGTGCTGGCGTCTTTCCTCCTTTCTGTTCTCCCCCAGCGTAGTAATTTCAGGGTTAGCAGACAGAGGGATTTCCAAAACCTGGCAATTTGTCTGGGTTTTGGAAGTCCCCAAGCTCATGGCCCACATCTGGAGGGCCTCTGCACATTCACAAACATCGACATGATGATGTCATGTGAGCGTGTGATGTCATTGTGTAAACATCCACACGTGCATGGAAGCCCTCAAGACGTGGACCTGAGTTTAGTGTGTAGAGGCAGAAAAAGTTTGTGAGATACTAGGATATAGAGTGTAGATGCAGACATGGTTGATGAGTAATAAAAGAAACTTTGTTCTAAAACCAAAATAAAACCACCTGATACAGCCGTGTTTTGCTCAGCAGGCACACACTTACTGTTAAATAAAGGTAAATCAATAACAGAACTTAATTAAGGGGTCCTTTTACTAACCGATTTAAAACCTGTTTGCAGGATATCTACCATAAAGTCTGGCCAGCAACATCCTCATGGTCCAAATTAGTGGAGTTCCCATTGATGCCCTTCCCAGCCCAATCCTACACCAAATCAGCACATATGGGATGCAGACATAAGAACATAAGAATTGCCGCTGCTGGGTCAGACCAGTGGTCCATCGTGCCCAGCAGTCCGCTCACGCAGCGGCCCTCTGGTCAAAGACCAATGCCCTAGTTGAGACAAGTCTTACCTGCGTACGTTCCGGTTCAGCAGGAACTTGTCTAACTTTGTCTTGAATCCCTGAAGGGTGTTTTCCCCTATGACAGACTCCGGAAGAGCGTTCCAGTTTTCTACCACTCTCTGGGTGAAGAAGAACTTCCTTATGTTCGTATGGAATCTATCCCCTTTCAACTTTAGAGAGTGCCCTCTCATTCTCCCTATCTTGGAGAGGGTGAACAACTTGTCCTTATCTACTAAGTCTATTCTCTTCAGTACCTTGAATGTTTCGATCATGTCCCCTCTCAATCTCCTTTGTTCTAGGGAGAAGAGGCCCAGTTTCTCTAATCTTTTGCTGTACGGTAACTCCTCCAGCCCCTTAACCATCTTAGTCACTCTTCTCTGGACCCTTTCGAGTAGTACCATGTCCTGATTCATGTACGGCGACCAGTGCTGGACGCAGTACTCCAGGTGAGGGCGCACCATGGCCTGGTACAGCGGCATGATAACCTTCTCCGATCTGTTCATGATCCCCTTCTTTATCATTCCTAGCATTCTGTTCGCCCTTTTCGCCGCCGCCACACATTACGTGGACGGCTTCATCGACTTGTCGATCAGAACTCCTAAGTCTCTTTCCTGGGAGGTCTCTCCAAGTACTGCCCCAAACAACCTATATTTGTGCATGAGATTTTTGTTACCGACATGCTTCACTTTACACTTATCCACATTGAACCTCATCTGCCATGTTGATGCCCATTCCTTGAGCCTGATTATTTCACGTTGCAGATCTTCCCAATCTCCCTGTGTCTTCACTACTCTGAATAACTTCGTATCGTCCGCAGATTTAATCAACTCAGTCATCGTACCTATGTCCAGATCGTTTATAAAGATGTTGAAGAGCACAGGTCCAAGCGCCGAGCCCTGCGGCACCCCACTGGTGACGCTCTTCCAGTCCGAGTATTGTCCATTTACCCCCATTCTCTGTTTCCTATGCTTCAGTCAGTTTTTAATCCACGTGAGTATTTCACCCTCGATTCCATGGCTCGCAATTTTATGAAGTAGTCGTTTATGCGGAACCTTGTCAAACACCTTCTGAAAATCCAGATATACAATGTCGACCGGGTTGCCCTTATCTATCTGCCTGTTTACTCCCTTGAAGAAGTGCAACAAGTTTGTCAAACAAGATCTGCCTATGCTGAAACCGTGCTGGCTGATCCTCATCAGACCGTGTCCATCAAGGTGATCAATAATGTGGTCCTTTATCAGCGCCTCTACCATCTTTCCTGGTACCGAGGTCAGACTCACCAGTCTATAGTTTCCTGGGTCTCTCCTCGAACCGTTTTTGAAGATCGGTATAACATTCGCCACCTTCCAGTCCTCCTGAATCTTTCCCGATTTGATCGACAGATTGGTTATTAGCTGAAGCAGTTTTGTTGTCTCTGATTGCTTCCTTTACCTCTACAGTGAGCCATGCCGGTTCTTTGTTCTTTCTTCTTTAATCCCTTGTTGATACGCGGTATATATAGATTTTGCAAGTCTGTCCAGTACCAGTCTTAGCTCTTTAATTTACATCCTTCATTTTCTAATTAGAGATCCTCTATGTTTATCCCACGCTTTTTTGAATTTCATAAGAACAAAAGAATTGCCGCTGGGTCATCAATCACCCTCTCTGTGAAAAAGAAGTCAGATGTATAAAGAATATTTTAGAAAGCTGGCATTTAAATGTAGGAATCCACACCATGTCTAAATAGCAAAGGGGCATGGAAAGAGTGTGTAGTGGAGGTAGTGAGGATGGGCCAACAACACTGGCATGTATTCCCCATTTCAAAAGGGAAATACACATAACTGTCAGAAAATAATGGCTTAGGCACTTACACCTGCCCCGAGCCATGCATAAATGCCTGCTGGAAGAGTATAGGTCAAAGACTTCTCTGTCATCTCATTCCAACCCCTGGGGTTGTGGGTTCAAACCCACACTGCTCCTTGTGACCCTGCACAAGTAACTTAATCCCCCCCATTGCCCCAGGTACATTAGATAGATTGTGAACTGACAGAGAAAAATGCTTGCGAACCTGAATAAATTCATGTAAGCCGTTCTGAGCTTTCTTTGGAGAACGGTATAGAAAATTGAATTAATAAATCCTCAATCAGCCTCGACAAGTCACCTCATCATCTGATTCCACCTTCTGGCATCAACTCTGTTATCAATTGGACACTCCTGGCATAAAGACCCCCTAACAACAAGTACCAAGCAAATGCCTTAGCTCTTATCAGGATGTCTACTGGGAGCAGAAGCAATACACAGTTGTTCTTGCTTCTCTGTGTTCTAGATTCAAAAGGCACTACCTCTGGGGTCAGATCACCAAAATGCCCTTATTTGAGGGCCTGATCGCCTAATAGTAGATATTTTGAACTCAGGTTGTGGAGGAGTAATTAGGCATCGCTAGACAGCAGAAATCTAAGGACTAGAATGAGGGTGAAAATTTCTGCTTGAGGGTCATCATATTGAAGCTTGCTGTAAGGAGGGGTCTTTTTGCCTTGAGTTTAGTTCAGTTTAGTTTGTTTATTTATTTATAATTTGCTTTTAACAAAGTGGAGTACAGCATAACTTACACAATACAATTAACAATCATCATACAACAATTAAAAAATCCACACTATCATAAAAGCAAAGAACATGAAAAGAAAAGAAAAAAAACCCCACATAACAGCAGCAATATTATATAAACATCAGCCTTCCTTTTCAGGGTATACAGAGTTAATCTAACAACAGTATGACTCTGCCACAGTCTCCGGCTCAGCTCATATATTTCATAAGGCAAAACAAATGATGTTTCAATAGTTGTTTAAAGACACCTAACTTCTCTGTTGTTTAATATAAGATAGAAGCTTATTCCACTCTTCTGGTCCTCAGCATGGAAGAGTCCCAGCTCTAACAGTCTGTAACCTAAGCTCTTTTCTTGATGGTATTGATAAATTGCTGTACAGCAGAACGTAACTTTGAGAACGAAATATATGGAGCTATACATTCCACCAAATATCGTGGAGCACATCCTTGCTAGGGCATGGATACTGAGGGGATTATTAATCCTGGTGGGTGAATAGGGATTATAAATGATGAGAAGTTTGGATGATGAGGGCTTATTGATGTCCAGGAGGATGGGGATATGTGGAACATGAGAGCTTGTTGTAACTGGGGAAGGGAATTGATGTTAGGGGTGGTGGTAATTGAGGTTGAGGTGTTTGTGGGGAATAGGAACAATACTTTTAAGAAAGCTGCTCTTATGCACATATGGGGTACTGAAGTTTTCTAAAATCTCTGCTCCAGTTGGACATGGGAAAACGCGGGCATGCAGTCAGTCATGTCCTTACAGCTATTTTACAGGAGTCTCTGTGTTTGGCAGAGCCTTTGTAAAATGTAAAGGGACACTCCGGGAATGAAACGTTTTGAGTGTCTGAAATAACCGCAGCAAGTATTTTTGGAAATGATTTGTAGAGAACTTCAAAATTGGAGATATAATTGTCTTTTGAAATATTTTGAGATTCTGCTTGATAAGCAAAGAATGACTTGAATCTGAAGATTGAGCCCTAGAGGTTACGTTTTTATGCCAGTGACTGAGAAAGGGATTTTGGAGAATTTCTCTATATGACTCCCGTATAAAATCGGAGGCTTTTCCTACTCTCTGGTTTGCTCTATTGATGGCTAACACTTGTTTATATTAAAGAAAAGTTAATGATTTGTGCATGAAGTAGGTGAGCTCCGTTTTGAGCTGTGGTTGTCTTTACCTAAAACCCATATGTTGGAATAGTATATGTCCCATCTTGGACATCACAATTCCCATCTCCACATCCTTTCTAAAACTGAGCTCTACTTACCATATATACTCGAATATAAACCGAAGTAACCCTTTTGCCTCCCAGAAAGAAGGAAAAAAGGTTGACTCAAATATAAATCGATAATTTATATTCAAGTGAACCCCTCTTCCCTTCCCTGTCTGCCGGCTCTGCAGCCAAATAGCCATAAGAACTAGAGAATGACACGGTGGCGGTTTACCCGCGGCCACCGCATTTTAGCCGCGGGTCACCCGCCGAAAACGGGGAAGAAAACTAGCAGTCGCTGCTGCGACGGGGACAAGGCCATTCACCGCCCGCGGGGCGGTGAATGGTCTTGTCTCCGCAGTGAGGTATCAAGGATCGCGCGGTCCCCGCAGCCACCGCCCGCCCGCCCGTAGCATTTAGCCAGCTCCCTCCCTCCACCTCACCTTAAATTTCGAGTTTTCCGGCTTCCTTTTTTCCGAGCCGCACGTGTTCAAAAATCCGTGCACGCGCGGCTGCGCGAGTCAATCAATCTTCTCCTCTGACGCGTTGCAGGAGAGGAGAAGTTTGATTGACTCGCGCAGCCGCGCGTGCACGGATTTTTGAACACGTGCGGCTCGGAAAAAAGGAAGCCGGAAAACTCGAAATTTAAGGTGAGGTGGAGGGAGGGAGCTGGCTAAATGCACGGCTTTTTGAACGCGTGCGGCTAGGGAAAAAGGAAGCCGGCAAACTCGAAACGAATATAAGGTGAGGTGGAGGGAGGGTGGGGGCTGCTGGACCATTCTTCATTACTTTGCCATACTAATTCCATTCTATGTTAGGTGCCACGGACTCAGATTCGAGTCCTAGCGATGATGAGTTAAAGATCCCAAAAGAAGCCAACTTCTAAATCCAGTGGTTAGAGCTACACTACACTCCTTGTGACCCTGGGCAAGTCACTTAATCCCTATTGCTTCTGACACAATGGGCAGTTCCAAAGACCAAGACTGGCCAGTGTCAAATACAGGATGCTGAGCTTGATAGACCCTTAGTCTCCACTGTTTTTAGTGATCAACAAAGTTCTATGTTTCTATAATCACCCTAATTCTGTTATCATTGGGCTAGATATTCAAAATGATTTAAATGGCCAGGACAGGCTCCTGGCTGTTCAAATCATCTGTCCAGGGCTAACCAGGCATTTTCAATCTTCATGTTCAGCCCAAATGGTGTCACACAATTCAGCAAAAATACCCAATGTTGTTCCTCATAATTTAAATATTGCTCATAGAAGGAACAACATTGGGTATTTTTGCAAATGGAAGTTGGAGGGTTAATTCCCTTGAAACAGCCAATTGAGTGAAACATGAATTCATGCTGGGACACAAGATAGGTTGAATTTGTTTTGAATTTAAAAAGAAAAATGATCAATGAAGAATACTATAATGGCAAGAAAATATAATGATAAAACAGCAACTAATTTTGCCTATTTTTATATATTAAAAAAGTACTACATAAGGTGAATGTCCATATTGCTGTCTGTTGTTCTGCTGAGCACTGGCATTGAAACAGCAAAATGCATTTATTGCATACTTGTCCTCTGTCGGAAACATTATGGTGGTATATTAGTTGTGTTAATAAAAATTTATAAACAAAGCCCTGCCAGCTGAACATCTCTTTCTCTAGTTCAGCAGCAGGAACTTTGATTTATAAGAATGGAATACGCTAAATATTAGAGTACTAAGGCTTATATGGATGCTGCGGGGACGGTGACGGGGCGGTGAATGGGATGGCAGTGGCGGTGACGGGGCGGTGAAAGGGATGGCAGTGACGGTGACGGGGCGGTGAATGGAATGGCGGTGACGGGGCGGTGCAGAGGATGGTGGGCCGGGGACGGGGCGGTGACGGGGACAGATTTTTTCCCCGTGTCATTCTCTAATAAGAACATAATAATTGCTGCTGCTGGGTCACACCAGTGGTCCATCGTACCCAACAGTCCGCCCCCACGGCGGCCCCTAGGTCAGAGACCAGTGTCCTAACTGAGACCAGACCTACTTGCGTACGCTCCAGTTCAGCAGGAACTTGTCTAACTTTATCTTGAATCCCTGGAGGGTATTTTCCCCTATAACTGCCTCCGGAAGAGCATTCCAGTTTTCCACCACTCTCTGGGTGAAGAAGAACAGCCCCCACCCTCACCCTCCAGATCCACCGCAGGCCTGCCGTATTGCCCTTGTGCTCCAGTGGTGCAGACAGAGAGACAGTCTGTCGGCCCACTTTCCCAGACCCACTGTGGGCCTCCAGTACTGCCCTGGTGGTCCAGTGGAGTAGGGAACTGGAGCTGCCTTCAATCCCTCCCTCCCAGTGACTTTGGGCCCCTCCCCGCCCTCCTGCAGGTCTACCTTAGGTCCCCAGTAGTCCAGCAGTGAGGCAGGGCAGGAGCAAACTCTTTATGATCCTGCCTGGCAATCTCCCTAGTAAAAAAAATGACTGCCGTGAAACTCCGAGATCCCCATTTTTGGGACCCAAAATTCTCGATTTATATTCGAGTATATACGGTATGCTAAATTAGCTGAGCCTGTTACTTCTTGGGAAGTCATTTGAGCACACAAACATCAGTCATAAACCTGAAGTAAACAACTGCATTACATTGGCCCAAACATTTATTTAGTTATGCCAAATGCACTTTACATTCTTTAATCTTATTCTTGCACAGTATTGCACATCCTGCAATTACTGCTTCTACTAAATATTTTTTCCGGTATTCTAACTTGAACTGCTCTTATTTTGTAGCCTGAATTAATTCTTCCTTCCTCTGTTAATACAAATTGCACGCTCTCTTTATTTCTACCAGTCAAGCTCTAAACACCATAATCATATCCCTTCTTGGCGCTAGCATTTTTAGCACACGCTAAATGAGAAATACTAACGTAAGTTCTATGGAGGCAATAGCGTTTAGCGTGCGCGGCATTGTAGCACGTGCTAAGCGTGAGCTAAAACCGCTAGCGCAGCTTAGTAGAAAGAGCCCTTAGAGTTCTTAGTGTTCATTTTTTATTTTAATTGTAGTTAGATGCTCCCACCTCATTTAACTTTGCTTGCTGTTGGCTTTGTACCCTCATAAATTTATTTCCCACTATCACACAAATAAGAAAACAAGGTGGCAAGTACTTCAAAATCTGTGGAAGATCATTTATTATGTTTTAATCATTTCTCCAGCTTGTTGGGTAAGATAAGTTTCAATTTTATTTAGGTTTGATATACCGCCCATTCTAAATCTGAGCAGTGTAAAATAATGTGGGGGAAAAGAAGAGAAGTTATATGAAAAGCAGGGAAACATACATTATAATAATATATATATATATACATAATAAAATTAGACATAAAATATATTAGAATAAGGAAATAATGGGAGTGGGGATAGGAAAGAAAGGGAATATCACAAAAGGGATGAGGGTAAATGAATTATTTTAAAATTAATCTATAACATAACATTGTTTGGTGGAATGTGTGTACAAGTGCAGGGGAATTCTGTAAAAGGTGTTTAAAATTGCACACACAAATTTTAATGTACGCCCAATTTGCACATGCAGTTTAATTAAGCAATGAGTGTATTAGCATAACATTTGGGCGCTAACAATCGTTATTGGTGTTAATTCACAACAATTTAGATTTATATGTACATTTGGATGCACTGAGAAGTCATATTTCTTTCTGAATGGGGATTGGCTGCTTCAATAAAGAAATGAACAAATGAATACCTATGTAAGTTTTGAGGTTAACTCTATAAAGTGGGTGTTAGCATATATATGCAGATTATACATGCAAATTGTTAGAATAATGGCTTAGAAGCATGAATGTGTGCACATATGTTCATAAATGAAAAAATTCCACTTAAACTGTATTGTGTAAATATGCACATAACTTACCTAGTGCTAGATATAGGCAGAGTCTGGGTGGGACTTACATGTATAGCTTATAGAATACTGTAAGTCACACCGGTATCTTCAGCACTTAAGTGTAAGCACTTACACAAGTTCTATGAATGGCATAAGTGTGTCTAAATTATAGATGTTTATGGGGCTCATAATCGAAAGAGAAAAACGTCCAAAAACCGGCCTAAGTCAGCACTTGGACGATCATCAGTCAAAAACATCCAAGTGCTGATAATAAAACTGGGTTTTGGATGTATTTATAATTGACCTAGGCCTTCATTGTGCCGCTGAAGGACCGTAGCAAAACTGAGGGTGTCAGGAGGAATGTTGAGGACAGGATTTGGGCGGGACTTAGTCATACTGCATGTATAACTGAAAGTTATACAGGATCGACGGGACTTGGACGTTTTGACTTAGGCCATTTAAAACATGGTCTAAGTCACAAAAAACCACCTAAAGTGACCAGATAAGCACTGCAAACACATAATACAGATCCCCACGCATTACCCTAGTGATCACTGACCTCCCCACCCCATAAAAATATTAATCACAACTTGAAAATTGTGCCTCCAGAACATCATCACCTGGCAGCCTGGCATAGGAAAGCCTAGTCGTGCTGCACAGAGGCGTCTTAAGCCATCTTGGGGGTGGGTTAGGGAACCATGGAGAGGAAGACCCATGCCCATAAGCCCCTGTAATCACTGCATTGATATTGAAACATGTGCACTCCCCTATACTCCCCCCAAACCCTTTTTTACTGGCATATAAGTGGCTCCTGCAGCCATAAGGGCTATTGGGGTGATAGATAAGTGGGTCTAAAGGATTCTGGAGGTGGTTTGGGGGGCTCACCATGACCTATAAGGGAGCTGTAGTGAGATGAAGACATGGCACCCTTTTTTCAAAGTTCACAGCAGTGCCCTGTAAGGTACCCCACTATTTAGGTGCCATGTCTGGGTGTTCAGTCCATCACTTTGCAGACCCCTCCCACATCCAACAGGGCTTGTTCTAGGCGTTTTTGACTTGGACGAAAAGTTGGATGCGAATGTGGTATAAAGATGGATGATTTAGCGACTTGGACGATCAGATCGGCAGGACGTATACTTAGATGATTTTCGAAACGAAAAAAAATTTGGACATATTTTTCAAAAAATTTTCCTAAGCTTTTTTTTACTTTGGATGACTTGCGACTTAGACAAAAATGGACTTAGACGTTCCTTTCGATTAGATGGTAGCGATACAGACAGAAGTCAAAAGGAAAAGTAGCAAATGTTATAAGTGACTCTCTGAAAGAGATCAAAACATCATTCAGCACAAACAATGAGCACATTAACCTTGGTTAAGGGTATGTATTGCACTAATGTTTTACATAGGAGTGTCCAACCTCAGTCTACTAGAGCCTTAAGTCATTTAATTGGCTCCCTGTCTATTTCCACATGCAGGTCAAACTCCTCTTATTGACTTACAAGTACATTCACTCTGCAGCTCCTCAGTATCTCTCCTTTCTTATCTCTCCCTTTACTCATCCCCGGGAACTCTGTTCATCGGGTAAATCTATCTTATCTGTATCTTTCTTCTCTACTGCTAACTCCGGACTCCATCCCTTCTATCTTGCTTTACTGTATGCCTGGAACTGACTTCCTGAGTCAGTATGTCAAACTCCATCCCTGACAATGTTCAAATCTAGGATAAAATCCCACTTTTTTGAGGTTGCTTTCAGTCATATTCATTGTCTTTAAATGTTGAACATTTGGAACACTATTGCAATACATCAATGTACTTCACCATTGGTGTAATAAAATAAATGTTTGCTTTATAGTATTCAAACACTGATGTATCGCAGTATTGTTTCAAGTGTTCAACATGTGTGATGGCAATATTTGAAGACAATGAATATGGTGGAAGTCTACTTATTAATAATGAACTTTATTTTGGGAAGGTGATGTGCATATTACCAAGAGAAAAGGAGGTTTTAGACCAATGCTTTGAAAACGAGTTCTGTAGGCAGTGCGTGAAAGTATGTGAATGTTGGGACTTCTGAGTTTTTTTCCTCCTAAACGGTGATAAGTACAAATTTTTTAAAGAAATGGTTTGTTTAAAGATAGAATATTACAGTTCTAAGTAGGAGCTATACACTTCTTCCTCCATATTCGCGGTTTCAGCATTCGCGGTTTCGATTATTCACGGTTTTTAGCTTGCTGGCTCCTCCTCCCCCCAATTACATCAGCTTGCATAGAGAAATCACTGATTCCCAGCACTTTTTGCACCTTATTTTGCCTCTCCTTCAGGAACAGGCCAGGTCTCCCACCATGTTATTCGCGGTTTCACCATATTCATGATGGTTTTTAATAGAAAACAGCAAATAACATATAAAAAAGTTATTCACGGTTTTTCAGTATTTGCAGTTCTGTTAATCCGCTATCACAGCGAATACGGAGGGAGAAGTGTATGTGTCAAAATATCTCAGTTTCGTGATTATGTGTTCACTCTGGATTCAGCTGGAGGTATTTTTCATCCTCTTTTTTTTTTTGTATGTGAATTTTTGGATACCCAAGAAAGAGCAGAACAATTTAAGTACTGAGCCAGAAAGTTCAAGAGAGGCCAATCGACAAGAAGGAAGTGATGATCACCCAGATTCAAAGCAGAGCTGAGGTAGAGGGAGATGGCCAAGGCCACCTTCTCTTGCTCAGTCAGTAGAGTCTCACTACTAAGGAATGACATGTAGACTGATCTATGTGCTGAAGCAACTGAAGGTGAAACTATTTCTCAGTCAGCTTAGAAAGAAGTGGAAGATTGCAAATGAACCTATATTTTAAGGAATCTGAGGGGACCAAGGATAACTAATAAGCTCCTAAATTAAGATGAATCTTCAGCAGAAAACATAGGGCCCCTTTTATTAAACCACAATAGTTTTTTTTACCTTAGGCTGATGAGATAAATGCTCTGACGCTCATTCAATTCCTTTGAACGTCAAAGCATTTACCTCTCCAACCCAGGGCAGGATTAACCAATAGGCCCAGTAGGCATATGCCTAGGGCCCAAAATGGTCAGGGGGGCCCAATGAAGGAGGGCATCAACATTGTTTTTTCCAAACGGCGATGGGCCCCTCCAGCATCGATCAGCAACTCAGGCTCCTCCAGATCGGCAACGTGGGCCCTCCCCCTGTTTAGCAACGCGGTTCCCCCCCCCCATCAACGGAAAGTATGACAAGCAAGCAACGCGGGTAAGAAAGGCAACGCGAACTGTAATTTTGCAAGCGGTACTGCTTGCCCAAAGCTTCCCACTGATGCAGCTTCCTGTTTCCGCCTGGGCGCCTGGTGGGGCGGGGCAGGGGGGCCCAATGTACTTGTGTGCCTAGGGGCCCTCAATGAATTAATCCTGCCCTGCTCCAACCCATGGTAAAAAGCTCTACCACAATTTGATAAAAGGAGCCATTAGGTTTCTAAATTTGGATCAGTAAAGGTCACAAATGTAGGAGCATAGGTTTGTTTGTTTTTGTTTTAATTAGACCATAAGTGTTTTCTCTGAAATTATTCTTAAGACAAATCTACTGTAATGTTTCATTTTATTAAATTAGCAATTCTATACATACACACCTGTACACACCAGAAAACAGGCAAGAAATAACTCCCACAGATTACAAAGTGACAGAATTCCTTTCTATATGCAAGTGTGACTGAAATTTAATACCATGGTAATTACGAAAACTATAAAGGTAGCCATGGACATTTAATTCACCATCTGTTCCACGATAGCCTTTTAATTTAGACACACATTAAAAAGACTAATTCACAAGGTGGAAATTATACTATGGCAGTCACATTCTGAAGAAACAGAAATGAGGAAGAACATCAGCTGCTAGCAGTCAGTGGTGAATTCAGGCAAGTGTATTCAACAGAAATAGACTTCTCCAAAATTCTGCACTTAAATTTCAGTAAGTCCCACAAAAGTGACCAGCCTAAGAGAAAGTGGTGTCTTGAATTCAGAAGCCAAAATATGCTTCAGATCCTTTTGGGGTACAGTATAGAAGATTATCTTATAGCAGTGGTCTTCAATCTTTTCCATGTAAAGGGCCACAGTATGAATACAAGAAAGCTCTGAGGGCCACCAAAATATTTCAAGCTTACGAATACTAATAATTCTATAAAATCAACTTGACCTGCTTGTTCAGACTAGGTATTTTACACATTAGAAATTAATACTAATATTGATTCTACAACACTTCGAGGATATATTGTAAAAACTCACTTCATTTTGGATTGTCAACAGTAGCAAATTCCCTAAATGAGACACCTGAGTAACACACTTAAGAGACTGCAGTTGCTGTATCAAGTGGACAAGATTGAAATTAACACATTTACAGGATTTGAAGAGCATTTCAGAAAATAGTTTGAGGACTGCAATGGAAGACTTTTTGGGGGGGCTGTGTACTTGGACCACTGTCCTATAGGAATGGTGGCAATGTCCAATTTTAGTTTTTGTAAAGGGGGGGGCTAATAACATAACATAAGAAACAATTTTTTTTAAAAATTATTATTTATTTATCAAATTTTTACATGTTATAAATCAAGTATCCACTTGTACAGAAAGTTGAAGAAAAGCAGGAAAATAATACTCAAAAGTAAAATACATGGTAATCAAATAAAATAAAATAAATTTTTTTTGTAGCTTAAATTCAGCTCAAGTCCTCAAAATTAGATCCAAGAGGGATAAGGCGGACTTAGTAACAAATACTAACAACTATCAATTCAAATATTAGGAAAACAAGATCCCTTGGCTGAGGAAGGATATCATTATTCAAATGCACTTCACTTTGATTTTGATTTTCCTTCATCCAGCCGAGTTCCTACCAAAAAGGCAATACCATATGAAGAAATATGTATTCTTTGAACCATTCCAAGAAACAATTTTTAAACCGTATAACCGGTAAGTTCTATACAGTTAACAAAATGTTAGAAAAAAAAACCCATACCAAATGTATGGGGGTTTTGGGGTATTTTTTTTTCTAACCTTTTGTTAACTGCACAGAGCTTACTGGTTATACGGTATAAAAACCTAAAACAAGCTTAAGAGACATTTGGAGTACAGAAATAATGCAGCATATTTCTGCTACGCAATGGCCACGGATTTGGACTTGGAGAATAAGATGTACAGCATCAACATCTGTCAAACAAACTTGGTTCTTTTTGTTGTAAAGAACATTTTGGACCCCAGTTCGTTAGCAAAAGTTTGGTAATTCGAAGTCTAATAGATGCTGGCACTGTCAACTTGAAGTATGGACACTGGCTTATCTTTTATTTTATTGTCCGGTGATACTCAGTTTTTGGAAGTTAATTTGGGGCAAAATTAATATGGCATTAGGAGTCTCTATTCCATTGTCATATGACGTGGTTTTATTTGGGACATTGTTGAAACTTAATAGTCCAATTGACAAATATCAAAATAGACTTGTTATTATGACTGGGGTGGCCATGCAATTAATAACTAGAAATTAGAAAAATTGAGATAGGTTGAATTTTTCTTTTTGGTGGGAAACACTTTGTTTATATATAGATATGAAAGGATGATAACAGAACAATCTGGAAATAATAAAAGGTTCAAAGAGATTTGGAGTATATTGGAGGCATTGTCAAGCAGCAGAATGATTAAATCCTAGTTCCGGGATTTACTTAGATTTCTACACACATCCAGGTAGGGAGGGAAAGGCGGGGAGGGGATAGGGTAATTTGTTTCAGTTATTTGCAAGAATATAAGTGCTGTTATTTGATATTTCTGAATGTATAATTGTTTGCACTTTTTATGAGTTTTGAAAATCAATAAAGATTTAAAAGAAAAAAACATACCAAATAAAATAAAAATTGATTAATTGGCAAACAAATATGTCTTCAATTGCTTCCTGAAATGGCAATACAACACTGAACTTAATAGCAGAGGTTTCAAATCCCTATTCCAAAGGGCTGCCTGGTATGAGAAGAGACGCTGATGGTATTTTTTTTATAGTGGCAATCCTTTACTGATGGAAAGTTAAAAAGCTTTGTGAACAGTTGGATTGTACAATTGAAAATGAATCAATTAGGTAGTTAGGTGCCAGATCAAATAGAACTTTAAAGCAGAAACAGCCACATTTAAATTTGACTTGGTAATCCACTGGCAGCATGTGGGAACCACTGCCAGCGGCTTATGAAGTCAAAGTCCTCTGCTGTAAGGTGGTTGGGCTTGAGCCCAAACTGGGCAGGTCAGGCATGTCCTGTGGCTATGCCCCTCCTTTTCACTCTTCCTGCTTCCTCCCCCAAGTAACTAGGCAAACTACATCTATGAGATTATCTTTCTAAAACTTATTTAATATTTATCTATCATGTCTCATTTTGCAGAAACCTCTCTGTGCTATTACTTTACTCTCCTTTTGTGGATAAGTTAGGGGTGGGAGAACTAGGATGAAGCCTGGCCGCAATATCTTCCTCTTTTCTACTTCTTGTTAATTTAATGTACCTGGTAACCTTAGGGGTTCTAGTATCCCTGAATGACCACTGCCACCACTTCTTCTGGTCCTCATGAGCTGATTCAAGACCTGCTGCCAGTTCACCTTTTTTCCACATGTTCATTCACCTCATCAAAGAAATGCAGTAGATTGGTGAGGCAAGATTTCCCTTGACTAAAACTGTTGGTTTTCTCTCATTAATCTATGTGTATGTAGATGTTCTGTCATTTTGTTCTTTATAATAGTCTCTACCATTTTGCCTGGCACAGACTTCAGACTCATTGGTCTATAATTACCCAGATCACCTCTGGAACCCTTTTTAAAAATTGGCGGCACACCCTCCAGTCTTCTGATACTATTCTGGTTTTTAAAGAAAAGTTACAAATTACTAACAATAGCTCTGCAAGTTCATTTTTCAATTCTATCAGCACTCTGGGATGTATGCCATCTTTGCCAGGCGATTTGATACTGTTTAATTTGTCAAATTGACCCATTACATCATCCAGTGCTATTTGTATGAGTTTCTCTGATTCATCAGAATTGAATACAATTTCTGGCACTGGTAACTCCCCCACATCTTCCTCAGTAAAGACCGAAGCAAATAACTCATTAATCTCTCCGCTATGGCCTTATCTTCTCTGAGAGCCCCTTTTATCCCTCAGCCATCTATAGGTCCAACCAATTCTTTTCCTGGCTTCTTGCTGTTAGTATATCTTAAAAAGTTATTACTGTGTATTTTTGCTTGCAGCACAATCTTCTTTTCAAGATCTCTCTTCACCTTCCTTATTAGTGCCTTGCATTTGACTTAACATTCCTTGTGCTGTTTACAGTTATTTTCAGTCGTATCCTTCTTCCACTTTTTGAAGGATTCTCTTTTACTGTAATAGCCTCCTTCACTTCACTTGTTAACCATGCTGGCTGTTGTTTGGACTTCCTTCCTCATTTTTTAATACATGGAATATATCTAGTCTGGGCTTCCAGGATGATATTTTTAAATAACTTCCATGCCTGATGTATATTTTTGACCTTTGCAGCTGCACCTTTCAGTTTCTTTTTACCATTCTCCTCATGTTATCATAATCTCCTTTTTTAAAGTTAAGTGCTGTTGTATTGGATTTCATGTGTAAACTTATTCCAGGGATTATATAAAATCTAATCATGTTATGATCACTGTTATCAAGCGGCCCAAGCACCATTACCTCCCTCACCAATTCATGTGTGCCACTAAGAACTAGATCCAGAATTGCTTCACCTCCTGTCAGTTCCTGAGCCAGCTGCTCCATAAGGAATTTTATCTCCCTAGCAGGCACTGATTTTACATTTACCCAGAAAATACACATCCATGTCTACTCTCTTCTGTCTGGGACAACTATACAGCTCATTTATGAAAAGGTAGAGAAAAAAGAGACCTTAAATATAATCCAAGAACAATGCAACAGCCTCAACTTTAACCAAGCATGCTCACCATCATCATAGGTATCAAAGGGAAAAAAAACTCCAGAAAAATCATTTCAAATAAGCTGAAGTACTACACCCACAGCAGGAACAAAATCAAACTGGAAACTTCACACTCTCACATGATAAATATCATCAGCGCTGGAACAAACAAATAACTGCAGCATATTTATTGTCAAATCTTGCTTGTAGTCTTATAGTCTTATACAGCCTTAGCTCCAATCAATCCAGCAAAGAAAATCCCAACCGGAGACCTGTTTTGCCAGGGGCATCTTCAGGGGAACCGCACGGGGAGAATAGCAGGTTACAGTTGAGGCTGTTGCATTGATCTTGGATTATATTTCAGCAGCCTGGCTCCACCCTGGTTAAGGTGGAGCCCTCCTTTGGGGAATAGGCTCCCCCTTCCCCAGTATGTCACCCTCCTTCCTGCACCATCACCTCATCCACGTATTGAGACTCCAGAATTCTGCCTATCTTTTGGAACCTGCGCATGGAAAAGGGAGCACTTCTTTTATTTTTTTTTTTGTAAATCTTTATTGACATTTCAAACTTTATAATGTATACAATTGAAGAATCAGAAAAAACTGTATGAAAATACATTGTTATCATCACATTATTACATTGAACAATTTTTAATCCCTTCTTATCTTAATTATAAACAATAATATTATATATTATACTATCAATATAATAAAAAAATTAATTTTACTCTTCCAAATAAATATTCCACCCCCACCTTCCCACCCTCCCTGGATGTGTAAAGGAATCTAATGAGGAAAAAAAATCATAATTATAATGTAATAAAATTAGTCAATGGACTCCATACCTCATTAAAAGGACTTGCTTGTACCTAAACGTTCTGCCATTATCTTTTCATATTTATATGTTGTACACACAGTTGCCCACCAAAAATTAAAATTAATCCTATCATGATTTTTCCAATTGCTTGTAATCATTTGAACCCCTATTCCTGTCAAAATCATTAAAAGGCAACTTTTATTTTTATCTAACATGGGTTTAACATAGAGAATCATTCCACATATTATCCCAGGACAAGCAGGCAGCTATTCTTGACTGATGGGTGACGGCACCGACGGAGCCCCGGTACGGACAATTTTAGAGTGATCTCACTCTAAGAACTTTTAGAAAGTTCTAGCTCGGCCGCACCGCGCACGCGCGAGTGCCTTCCCGCCCGACAGAGGCGCGCGGTCCCTCAGTTTCTTAGTTTCCGCGGAGCTAAGAAGACGCGTTTTCAACGGCTGTTGAAATTTTTTCTTAACTTGCCTTCCCGCTCGCGTAAACGTTTGATTTCTTTAACCTTTCTTTTATTTTGAAAAAAAAAAAAAAAAAAAACAATCTTACATTTTTTTCTTCAATTTCGGTTTTTCCCCGGCGGGGCCTTCTGCCACCATCGAAGCCTCGGCCTTCGATTTGGCGGAAGCCGTTTTCCCTTTCATGCCCCCTCAACCGGGTTTTAAAAAGTGCCAGCGGTGTGCTAGGCCTATATCTCTCACGGACCCACACAACTGGTGCTTGCAGTGTTTGGGTCCTGAGCATCAGGCCTCTTCTTGCACCCGCTGTGCTACTTTAAAGAAAAGAACTTTAAAAAATCGCTTAATTCAACAGCGTTTGTTATTCGGTGCCGAGATGTCCGACCCCGTTCCTTCGACTCCGGCTTCGGCACCGCTTCAGTCGGCACCCTCGTCTTCGACGCCGCGTGATTCCACACCGGCATCCCAACAGTCAGGTAAGCCGGCTAAGAAGCCTTCCCCGCTGGAACGTCTTCCGGCCTCGAGTGCAGTGAGCCCAGTCCTGCCGCCGGTTAGACGCCAGCGGAAGCGCTCCGCCCCTATTGAGGTGAGTCCCTCGACATCGGGCTCCTCATCTCCGGGGCGTAGAGCGGCACCGCAGGTACCGCAGAAGAAAAAAGCGGTACCGGTGCCATCCCTCGATGACCGCATTACGGCCATCCTTCATGTGCAGCTTAAGGAGCAATTAGAACGACTCCTTCCTGCTATAATGACACCGAACCTTCCGGTGCCAGTCCGCACCGAGCCATCGGTACCGGTTGTACATCAACCCGTGTCGGTACCGGTTGTCGAACCTGTCTTACCTGCTTCTACTGTCTCGGTACCGCTTCACCTAACTTCATCGGTATCGATGCCAGTCCTTGCACCGGAGCCGACAGCTCACCATCAATCGGTACAGACTTCGGCACCGGTGCGACCGATAACATCGCCTGACTCGGTATCGATGAGGTCGGGTAAGTCGGTACGCAAAACCCGACACATGCAAACATCGACACCTGAGTCTCGGGACCATTCTTCCCATGTCAGAGACCCTGATCTGTGGGGGGACTCAGAGGAACCCTTTCTTTCTGAAGGAGAATGTTCCTCAGAGGAGGAGGATTCGGCTCTCCCTGACCCATCCTCCAAACAGACCACTTCCTCTTTCTCCAATTTCTTGAAAGAGATGTGTGAGTCTTTGTCCATTCCTTTGGAGGCTGAATCCAAAAAGTCTAAAGCTTTTTTGGATGCCCTTGATTTTGATCAGCCTCCAAAGGAATTTTTGAAGCTTCCCCTTCATGACATCTTGAGGGAAACTTTCTATAAAAATTTAGAGACTCCTTTAACTGTTCCAGGGGCCCCACGTAAACTGGATTCTCTATACAAGGTAATTCCCATTCCTGGGTTCGACAAGCCTCAACTTCCACACGAATCCTTATTTGTCGAATCCACCCTTAAAAAGACTTCAGGAGCCAGTGTATATGCATCTGTCCCTCCTGGCAGAGAAGGAAGGGCCATGGATAAATTCGGTAAGAGGCTCTACCAAAACGCTATGTTAGCAAATAGAGCTAGTAATTATGCTTTTCATTTTTCTTTTTATTTAAAGCATCTCCTTACCACCATGGCTTCCTTCGAGAAGTATCTTCCTTCAAGAAAACATCCATCTTTTCACTCCTGCTTGTCGTCTCTATTCCAACTTCGTAAGTTTATGGTTAGGTCCATATATGACACCTTTGAACTTACATCCAGAGCGACAGCTATGTCGGTGGCTATGCGCCGTTTGGCCTGGCTTCGGGTATCCGAGCTTGATGTTAACCATCAAGATCGGTTAGCCAACGCCCCATGCCTAGGGGATGAGCTCTTTGGGGATTCCATGGACTCTACCACCCAAAAGCTCTCGGCTCATGAGACGCGCTGGGATACCCTGCTCAAGAATAAAAAGAAGCCTCCTCCACCAAGACCATACAGGCAGCAATCGGCTTATCAACGCCGTTTCACAGCCCGTCCATTGCCTACCACTGCTCAACAACCTCGACGTCAGAGGCAACAGCAACGTCAGCCTCCCCGACAGCAGCAACAGCAGCAACCTGCGAAACAACCTCCTCAGCAGAAGTCACAGCCCTTTTGACTTCATTCTCCGCAGTATAGCCAGTATCCCTGTTCCTGTTCTCCTGCCTCAACCAATAGGAGGTCGACTTTCTCTGTTCTTCAGCCGGTGGGAAGTAATCACTTCGGACCAATGGGTCCTCAACATCATCCGCCACGGCTACTCTCTCAACTTTCAGACTCTCCCACCTCAAAGCCTGCCAAAAGAGTCTGCTTTGAACAGTCCTCAATCAGCCCTCCTTATTCAGGAGGTCCAATCCCTCCTCCTTCTGAACGCTATAGAGGAAGTTCCTCTAGATCAAAAGGGGCAGGGATTCTACTCCCGTTACTTTCTAGTTCCCAAAAAGACAGGAGATCTCAGACCCATCCTGGACCTTCGCGATCTCAACATTCATCTAGTAAAAGAAAAATTCAAGATGCTTTCTTTAGCCATACTTTATCCCCTTCTAAATCAAAACGACTGGCTATGCTCCCTCGATCTCAAAGAGGCTTACACTCACATACCGATCAATGTAACCTCAAGACCATATCTCCGATTCATGATCAATCATTGTCATTACCAGTACAAGGTGCTGCCCTTCGGTCTTGCCTCATCTCCAAGGGTATTCACCAAATGTCTCATTGTGGTGGCGGCTTTTCTGCGCTCTCACCACCTGCAGGTATTTCCTTACCTGGACGATTGGTTGATCAAAGACACTTCTGCCCAAGCGGTCCTTCTGGCCACCAACCAAACCATCCAGTTTCTGCAACTTCTGGGATTCGAGATCAATCTACCCAAATCTCATATCATTCCCACTCAGAGACTTCAATTCATTGGAGCGATCCTAGACACACTCCTCATGAGAGCTTTCCTGCCATCCAATCGGCTTCAGACCCTTCAGTCTCTATGTCACCAGGTACTTCCTCTGCCGTCCATCTCAGCAAGACAAATGATGGTGCTCTTGGGACACATGGCATCCACAGTTCATGTCACACCTCATGCCCGTCTTCACCTGCGCACTCCTCAATGGACCCTTGCGACCCAGTGGTCCCAAGCGTCGGACTCTTGCTCACGACACATATCTGTGACATCATCTCTTCGTCAGTCTCTGCAATGGTGGTTGGTATCCTCAAATCTATCCAGAGGTCTTCTGTTCCATCAGCCTCCTCATCAACTAGTCATCACCACCGACGCCTCTCTGTACGCATGGGGAGCTCACTTGAACGAGTTCCAGACTCAGGGTCTTTGGTCAGCCCAGGAAAAGAAGCATCAAATCAATTTCCTGGAACTCAGAGCGATGTTTTACGCCCTCAAGGCCTTTCAACACCTTCTCTTTCCTCAGGTCCTTCTGTTGTGCACAGACAATCAGGTTGCGATGTACTACATCAACAAACAGGGTGGGACAGGCTCTCGCCTTTTATGCCAGGAAGCCCAGAAGATCTGGAATTGGGCCATAGACCATCATCTCTTCCTGAAAGCTATTTACATTCAGGGGAAACAGAATTCATTAGCGGACAAACTCAGCAGAATTCTCCAGCCTCACGAGTGGACACTCGACCCTGTAACTCTACAGTCTATCTTCACTCAATGGGGCACTCCTCAGATAGACCTCTTTGCAGCTCCTCACAATCACCAGCTGCCCCGTTTCTGCTCAAGACTTTACTCTCCACACCGTCTCACAGCAGATGCTTTTCTCCTCGACTGGTCGAATCTGTTCCTGTACGCCTTCCCTCCTCTACCTCTCATGTTGAGAACCTTGTTCAAGCTCAAGAGGGAACGAGCCACCATGATTCTGATTGCTCCGAGGTGGCCCAGGCAACATTGGTTCTCCCTTCTACTTCAACTCAGTTCCAGGGAACCTTTTCTTCTTCCTCTGTTTCCTTCTCTGCTTACGCAACAGCAGGGAACCCTTCTGCATCCCAACCTCCAGTCTCTACACCTGATGGCTTGGTATCTCTCGGGCTGAACTCGACTGATACTCTTTTGTCTCAGCCCGTTCGTTCCATTCTGGATGCCTCCAGGAAACCAGCCACTCTACAATGTTACCATCAAAAGTGGACGAGGTTTTCTTCCTGGTGTCTTCTTCATCATCTTGATCCCACTTCCCTAGCGGTGGAGACGTTGTTGGATTATCTTCTTTCTTTGTCTGATTCTGGCCTGAAGTCCTCTTCCATCAGGGTCCACCTCAGTGCCATTGCAGCTTTTCATGAGCCAGTCCATGGAAAACTTCTTTCAGCTCATCCCCTGGTATCCAGGTTCATGCGTGGGCTTTTCAATGTGAAACCACCTCTTAAAGCCCCTCCGGTTATCTGGGATCTCAATGTGGTTCTTTCCGCTTTAATGAAACCTCCATTTGAACCTTTAGCTACCTCTCCTTTCAAATTTCTCACTTGGAAGGTACTTTTTCTTATTGCCATTACCTCTGCCAGGAGGGTCAGTGAGCTTCATGCACTGGTTGCAGATCCACCTTTTACGGTTTTTCACCATGACAAGGTGGTTCTGCGTACACATCCAAAGTTTCTCCCCAAGGTTGTTTCTGAATTTCATCTCAACCAATCCATTGTTTTACCTGTTTTCTTTCCAAAACCTCATTCTCATTCTGGGGAACAAGCTCTGCATACTTTGGATTGTAAAAGGGCTCTTGCTTACTATCTGGAGCGTACGAAACCCCACAGATCAGTTCCCCAACTCTTTCTGTCCTTTGATCCGAATAAATTGGGACGTCCTGTTTCTAAACGTACGTTGTCTAATTGGCTTGCAGCGTGCATTTCATTCTGTTATGCTCAGACCGGACTGACACTGGAAGGTTCTGTCACAGCCCATAAAGTCAGAGCAATGGCAGCATCTGTAGCTTTCCTCCGTTCCACTCCTATTGAGGAAATCTGCAAGGCTGCTACTTGGTCCTCAGTTCACACTTTTACATCTCATTATTGTCTGGATACATTCTCCAGAAGGGATGGTCACTTCGGCCAATCTGTTTTGCAAAATTTGTTTTCCTAATGGCCAACCTTCCCTCCATCCCTCTTTTTGTTAGCTTGGAGGTCACCCATCAGTCAAGAATAGCTGCCTGCTTGTCCTGGGATAAAGCACAGTTACTTACCGTAACAGGTGTTATCCAGGGACAGCAGGCAGATATTCTTGCGTCCCACCCACCTCCCCGGGTTGGCTTCTTAGCTGGCTTATACTAACTGAGGGACCGCGCGCCTCTGTCGGGCGGGAAGGCACTCGCGCGTGCGCGGTGCGGCCGAGCTAGAACTTTCTAAAAGTTCTTAGAGTGAGATCACTCTAAAATTGTCCGTACCGGGGCTCCGTCGGTGCCGTCACCCATCAGTCAAGAATATCTGCCTGCTGTCCCTGGATAACACCTGTTACGGTAAGTAACTGTGCTTTATCACCTCATATGTCAAGGGGATAGATGCTTCAAGAATAAGATTAATTTGTCCCCAAATTGACTTCCAAAAACTAAGTATCAATGGACAAAAATATATCAGATGATCCAAAGTCCCTATATCAAAATGACAATGCCAACATCTATTAGATTTAGAATTATCTATTCTATTTAACTGAACTGGGGTCCAGAAAATCCTATGTAATAAAAATAACCATGTTTGTCTCATAGATGCTGACATTGTACATTTCAACCTCCAAGTCCAAATTCGTGGCCAATGAGATATAGAAATACACTGTTTTATCTCGAAACTCCAAATATCTCTAAGACTATTTTTTGGCTTCTTTTTTAAAAATCCAGAAATCAATTTGTACCACTGGGCAGCCTGATGTCCTACTAAATCTGTTTGTTTGGTAGCAAAGGATCTGCAAGCTGAAATAAGTTTTTAAATTTTTCCATTCAGGGAACCCACTCTGAATAGCCTGCTTCAACTGCAACCATCTATATTGTTGAGACTTTGAAATGCCAAATGAATGCTGCAGTTGTGAAAACTCAAGCAGTTTACCATTAGATATAACGTCATCTAATGTCCTAATATTTGCCTGCATCCAATTCTTCCAAGCGATCCCAGCACCGCCTATTTGAATCTTGGAGTTTAACCATAAGGACTATAAAGTAGAATTCATTATTGGAACCTCTGTTAATTTATCAATAAATTTAATTGTTTTCCACGTATCCAATAAAATTATATTGTTCTTAGCATATCTAGGTAATCTGATACTTAGTACATGAGATAGTCACATAGGGGACATAATTTTCCATTCAAGATATAACCAATCCGGTTGATGTTCCATAAGCTCAGGGAGGTTCCAATACATACCTTGACTCATTATATAGGCTTGATGATACCTATAAAAATTGGGAAAATTTACCCCACCCTCCATAATTGATTTTTGTAATGATACTAAAGCAATTCTTGGTTTTTTCCTAAGCCAAACAAATTTTGACAGTATACTATTTAATTTTTTGTAAAAGGACCCTTGAAAATAAACTGGCAACATACCTATTTGGTACCAAACCATAGGCAAAATAATCATCTTTACTGTTTGAATTCTCCCCTACCAAGACAAATGTAAAGGATTCCATTGCTCACACAATTCCGTAACCTTCAACAATAAGGATTTTTCATTTACCTTCATTGTTTCTTCCAATGTACTTTTTATCCAAATACCTAAATATTTTATTCCATCTTCCTTCCAACTAAATTGAAACGAATCAAATAATCCTTTTACACAATGTACATTTAGTGGAAGAACTTCTGATTTATTCCAATTTATTTTATAACCAGAGAATTTTCCAAATCTATCAAATCCAATAAATGTGGAATGGTCGATTCAGGATTTCTCAAATGAATCAAAATATCATCTGCATATGGAGATATTTTATATTCCTGACCTGCATAAGGAATACCCCTTATCTCCTCTGCTTGTTGAATAGCTAAAAGTAAAGGTTCCAGAACAATATCAAATAACAAAGGAGACAATGGACAACCTTGTCTAACTCCCCTTTTTAAACAGAACCTTTCTGAAAAGGTATTATTTATATATAATCTAGCAGAAGGGGAACTATACAAGGATTGAATCATTTGTATAAATTCGGAATCAATACCAAACCAATCCATTGCCTGATACATGAAGGTCCATTCTACTCGATCAAATGCCTTCTCTGCATCCAAGGATACAGAGAAGGCTGGCTCCTTCATTTTTTTTGTTAAGTTTAACATATGAAAAGCTAATCTGGTATTATTTGAAGAATGTCTTTGAGCAACAAATCCTGTTTGGTGCATATCAATAATATAAGGGAGAGCCTTGTTCAAACGCAAAGCCAATACCTTAGCCAACAATTTTCCATCCACATTAATCAAAGAGATAGGCCTATAGTTTGAAACCAATATAGGATCTGTGTTTGGCTTTGGCAAAACTATTGTTAAAGATTCTGCCATAGGCCCGTAATACAACCTTTATTTAGTTGAGACTGATATAAATTGAATAGATGAGGTAACAAGATAATTTGAAAGGATTTAAAAAACTCTATCAAATATCCATCACCTCCTGGAGCGGATCCAACTCTAAGGGACTTCAAAGCATTCTGAATCTCTTTTTGTGAAATAGGTGCTTTGAGACTTCCTTTCATATAATCAGGAATTTTAGGCCCCTCAATCAACTGTAAAAACTCTAAACCATCTTCCTCTTTAGTAGAATAATGCTCAGAAAAATACAAACTTTTATAAAATTTCAAAAATTGTTTTAAGATATTTCCAATTTAAGAATGAATCATTCCATTCTCATCTGCAATAGCCATTATATTTACTCTTCTTTTTTTTGCTTTAATATAATTAGCTACTGTAGTAATCTTCCTGCCTTATTCGAGCTTCCATAATACAAAGCTTTATGGGATACCAACTCTTTCCTGGCCAACTGTGAAGAAATCTCATTGTATCTATATTTTTCTTTTAGTAGAGACTGAAAAGTATTTTGTTCCCATTTTGCTTTCAATTTAGACTCCAGTTCTTTAATATTTTGTTCTAAGATTAGAAAATCTTTATTTAGCTGTTTTCTAATATATGTTGAATATGAAATTATGTGTCCTCTCATGGTAGCTTTAAAGGCATCACATAATGTTTCCTGAGAGATTTCTTCTGAAGCATTAATTTGAAAAAATTCATTTATTTTCAATTGAAAATCTTTCATAAAATTGGAATCTGCCAGCAATGCATTATTGAATCTCCAAACAGGTCTATTATTCTCTTGTCCATCTATCTCACAATCAATCCAAATACCCCCATGATCTGATAATATAATTGGATCTATATTTGCCTTCTTAATCTGTTGAACTAAATTATCTGAAACAAATATGTAATCAATTCTAGAAAATGATTTATAAACATGGGAGTAAAATGAAAATTCCCGATCATTGAAATGAAGAATCCTCCAAATATCTTTTAAACCACAGGAATTTATCAAATTATCTAATCCTAAAGATTTTAATATTTTACTAGGCTTTTTATCCAATACAGGATCTATTATTGCATTAAAGTCCCCTGTCAAAATTAAATTGGAGGCAGATGATGGTAATATTAATTGCTGAAGGTTTATAAAAAAACTCAGCCTGATTCGAATTAGGTGCATATACAGTGGTATCTCGGTTTACGAGTGCACCGGTTTGCGAGTGTTTTGCAAGACGAGCAAAACATTTGCAAAATCGGTGCCTCGGAAACCGAGCATGGCTCGATTTACGAGCACCCCCCCCCCCCGCGATCCGGCACCCCCCCTGCCTCGAACTGGCACCCCCCCGCCACGATCCGACCCCCCCGACACGATTGGGCACCCCCCGACACGATCCGACATCCCCCCCGACACAATTGGGCACCCCCCCGCCGCTTCTTACCCTCATCTGGGCTCTTGAAGATCGGCCTACTCGTCTGCTGGGCCTTGAGCATCTGAGCATGCTCAAGGCCTGCGAGTTCACGTTCTGAACTCCCCCCCGGATCGCAGGGGGGGGTGCCTGATCGCAGGGGGGGCCTTCGAGGGGAGCAATGCCGGTTCTCGGGGGGGGGGGGGAGAACGCATCAAAGCGAGTTTCCATTATTTCCTATGGGGAAACTTGCTTTGATAAACGAGCATTTTGGATTACAAACATGCTCCTGGAACGGATTATGCTCATAATCCAAGGTACCACTGTATATTAAACAATATCAAGGTATCTTTCCCTGAGCTCATTTTCACTTGAATCCACCTTCCCAAAGGATCCATAGATATCATATTAAAGGTGGCCAAACATTTTTTATGTACCAGAATAGCAACTCCAGCTTTCTTCCCTACAGCAAGTGCATACAACACTGTTTAACACAATCCCCTTCTAACTTTCTTGATTCTATTGCAGATAAATGAGTTTCTTGAATGAAATAAATATCCGCCCCTTGCCTTTTAAGAAAAGATAATGTTTTTTTTCTTTTTATAGGGTGATTGAGCCCATTAACATTTAATGAATATATTTTTTAATGCATTTCTTTTTTTATATATCTAAAGAACCAAATAAATTGAACTAAAATATTTATTATCCTTACATATATACTATCTCTTATACACATCCATTTTCCCCCATATAATCATTATATACCCTCCCTCACCCTTCCCCCCTAAAAAATACGAACGCTTGATAACGCACATCCCGACAGTAATTGAAAAACTCTTTCTCAGCAACCTATTATTATAAACTAGAAGCAAATCATATAATTCATATATCTTATACAATTATATTATTATTCCAATAGTACAAAACTTGTATATTCTAAGAATTGAATCCATTAATTACAATCATTACTAAATAAATTAAAGTATATTTTAAGTTTCTTATTAAAAACCATTTTACATAAATTAATTTATTTTCTAATCTTAAAATAACTCTTCATTGATATATCTTTTATCTGTTATCATAATCAATGAAATCTATCTTATGATATTAAACTGCTAAAACAATATAAATAACATTAAGAAGTTACATAAAATATCATCTTTTTTGTTTTGTTTTTTTAAATTTGAAATTAATACAACAAATCTATCATCTTTTCCCAATCAATCCCTCAAACGTACCTTACAATAAATCCCAATTAAATATTATGAGTGCCCAATATATAATTGAATTCTGAAATCCTAAAAATACAATCCCAAAATCCTATCATAACTTCATACATAAACACACATTCAAATAATTAGCATATAATATTAACCACTGAAATACATATAATTAATTAATTAATTAATATCTGTCCCTGCTGCTCTTTAAATTTATCTATATTTCATGTTCATTTCATATATATTAATTACAGTTGATCTCTTAACTTGTTAATACATTTTTCAATTAAACCTCTTAAAGTCCAGCCCAATCAATCAATCTCTCACATACCATTTATTCACAATTATATCCATTAAAACATATACTCTTCAATATATTGCCATTCAAACATACTTATCTAGCAATATTCACTTTTATTATAACTTGAGCATTCTTTCAAGATGCAACTTTCTTTTACAGCATGCTTAACAATCCAATCTCATCAGCCTTTCATTCATTCTAAAACATAACATCTATTATTTTATCAATCTGAAAATAAATCCTATTCTAATTCCAATTCTCAAATAATTATAAATAAGGAAAGCAAAGTATGGAGTGTCATGCTTCCTACCTAAGAGCCTAAATTTGGCTTCCAGAACCTCCCTACCACATTTCCCTATGTCATTGGTACCTACATGTACCAAGACAGCAGGTTCCTCCCCAGAACTGTCTAAAATATTATCTATGTGACATGGGAGGTCTGTCACCTTTGCACCAGGCAGGCAAGTAACCAAGAGATCCTCATGTCCAGCAGCTATCTACATGCCTAATTATTGAATCTCCAACTATGACTTTTTTCTTAACCCTTCCTTCTTGGGCTGAAGCCCCTAGAGACACATACTCAGTGCAAAAGGGCATTCCATCCCCTGGTGGACATGTCCTGGGTACAGCATTACCTCCTACATCAGGGTGATGCTCTCCTTTAAGAAGACCTCCCTCCTCTGAGGCAGCACAGAGGCTGCCAGATTGGAGATGGGAATTTTCTACAGCGTCCCTATAGGTTTCTTGTATGTATCTCTCTGTCTCCCTTAGCTCCTCCAAGTCTGCTACTCTAGCCTAAAAAGTTCTAGGATCTCACACACATAAGACCTCTCACCAACTGGGAGATAATCAAACATATCTCACTCAGTGCAAAAGACTGGATAGCCCCCATCTTGCTGCTGGACTTCTGCCTGCATCTTAATATTGGTGATTTCTTTCTTAAGTTGCTACGAGAGTTGGAATATGTACTCTATGTTCCCCCAAGATTGCTAGTTATATTTTAGGTTATGGTAATGTTTAATTTTTATTATTATTTTGCAATGTTGTAATTAGTAGGTTCCCCTCTAAGGATTTCTCAGACAATTTCTTAAGAGCTGATTACTAGTTAATTATGTTTGTGGCCTTCTAATTGGTTCAAGGAACTATAAATCAGAGATCAGGCCAGAGGTGGGTGGGAGCTGGAGAGGGCAGATGAGAGTTAAACACCAAAGACTTTCTTCAACTACTATCTGTGCCCTAATCTGATCTTATGCTTTGAAATGCAACCTAAAATACTAGTCTAGACTAAAACACTTTTTATGTAAAAATCCTAGCAGAGACTCTAAAGGCTACACTATTGTCTAAACTGACTTTGCTGTAAAAGCAGAGTACTGAACTAAAAAAGAGAAGGACAATGAAATAACTTACTAAAGCCCAAGTTTTACCTTTTCCCACATTTGAATGCTAGCAAGTAAGATATTCCAGTGGAGGTTTTCTTCCCCTTAGCAGATCCTCTCTCAGCTCCTCCTCAGGATAAAAGCAACTGAGATTTGGGTTAACTATTTGTTAGCTGTGCTTCTAAAGTGAAGTGATGTTAGCAACAACTCCTGGATGAGTCACCCTTTTCCTAAGTTTGAATACTAGCAAGTAAGGTATTCCAATGGAGTTTTTCTTCCCCTTAGTAGGTAAGAAATTCCAATGGAGTTTTTCTTCCCCTTAGCAAATCCTCTCTCAGCTCCTTCTCAGGACCTAAAAACCATTTTTCATGCCATAATGACATCCCTTTTGGACTGTTGTAACATAGTATCTCTCATAAACCTGTAGGTAAACAAAATAATAAATTGAACCATATCTAAGAAACTAGAGCTGATATAGTCTATCCAATGCAATTTTCTGATTCAGTGCCCCAGATAACCCCAGGAACAGGTCAAAAACCCGAGGCACCAAAAAAAAAAAATTGTTAGCCTATGTCATCTATTACCTGTACATCAATATATTATCTGAAATCAGGAATGGATGAAAACAATGCTGCATCACCCATGACATAACTACTGTATTGCCCCCTACATGCCTCTGCTATCCATAAATGTTTTAGTAGCTTATATGTTTTGTCCTGCCCTTTTGTAAATACCAGCTTATACATTTTGGCCACAAAAACATATAAAAAAGGCCACGCAGTTAATCTGGGTGGCCACTAACAGTGGGCGACATCAAAGCCTGCAAGGTAGATTAGGAAAGGGGTTTTTTGTTATTTTAGGATGGGAAAAAGGTATAGGAGTCCAGGGGATAGCAACAAGGGATCGTTTTGATTGGAGGGTAAGAGGAGTGAGGGGATTGGGGGGAAAGAAAGAAAGGGGTGGAGTTTCCCTAGGAGAGGAGAGAAAGAAATTGGCGGCCAAAGTTACAGAGTCAACAGAGAAAGGGGGAGAGTATAGGGATTTGAGTTTGCCTAATTAATTATATTTAGGTTTTTTGGGAGGTTTGAGGGGGGACATTTATTTACCTGGGGGTTTTTTTCCTTAAGTTTTGGGCCTTACTTGTCCGGGAGTGCGGTTGGTAGCGGCAGTTTTGGTGAGGAGATTGCAATTTGCTATTCGTGGTCTGTTGGGCCCGGTCGGGTAAGTCCTCGTTCTCGCGGTCCCAATTAATTAAGTTTGCTGTTCGGGTCTTTGCAGCGGGTGGATTGCAGTGCTTTCAAAAAAAAAAAAAAAAACGGGCAGCGGGTACCGCGAGTGAGATAGGAGGGAAGAGCGTCAGCTTCCGTGTGGCGTCGTCGGGGTTCGTGGTTGGAGACAGCGGGAGTTTCATCATTCTTCGGAGGGTCAACTTCAGTATTGTATTTAGTTTGCCGGTGAGACGGTGTTGGTGAGGCAAGTGCTGTCGGTTTGGGGGGGGGGGGGTTGTTGGGGACTGCAGAGGATTTAGTCAAGTAGTTTAAAAAAAAAAAAAAAAAAAAACCGGGCTTGGTAGTTAGGGTTTGTAATTGTGAGAGGGTTTTGGGGGTGGTTTCATCGGGTAGTGCATTGTGATAGGATTTCTGCTGTGGCTGGTGTTTCCCAAGTGGGGGCAGGTCCTTGGGAGCAGTGATTGGGTGGTTTACAGCGGCGGGCTGAGAGGTGTGTGTTGGGGGATACTGTTCATTTGTTTGGACCTAGAGAAGCAATTTTGTTTGCACGGTAAGGGGGGAGGAGGTATGGGTGGGACACGGAACACTGGGAATAAGGGTGCACAGAGTGGGAAAGGAGGAAAGAAGGCTACAACAGGGGCGGGGGGTGGGGTTTCATTGAGTGCCGGTAAGACTCCTAGAAAACAGCAGGCTCCTCGGAAGCAACAGGCTAAAGGAAGCAAGACTGGTGGTGCAGGCCCCGGAGCAGCCATGCACCCGGTTATGGTTACCGGGGGGCAGGTGGCTGAAGCTTCGGTGGGTGATGAGGCTCCAGTTCCTGGACCATCCAATGTCTGTTTGGGGACTCCTGAAGTGGCAGTGGCTAGTACCAGTGTTGCAGCGATACCGCGGACATCTGGTGAGTTGGTGCATTCATTACTTACTGCTTTAGGGGAGGTTCAGACAGGTGAGGAGGGGGACTCGGCTAGAGAGGGACAATCTTTGGGTTTAAAGCATTCTGGTAAAAAAGCGCTGCGTAAAAGTTTAAGGGATAAAAAATTTTTAAAACGTTTGAGACATGTAGTTAAACGTATGGATTCGGAGAAGCGTCAGCGGCGTTTGGTTGGGACAGATCCGTTGTCAGTGTGGGAGTCTACGGACACGTCGGGGTCCTCGGACTCTTCCTCCTCTTCTTCGGAGGAGGATGTGTTAATTAGTTCGGGGCTGCCAAGTGTTGGGGGGTCTCGTCCGAGTGAGGGTGGTGTGCCGGGATTATCTCGGAAGGGTCATACATTGTGCGCTATTGCCCCCTTGGATTGTCATATTTCTCCGAAGTGGAAGCGTAAAATTTTAAAGGGAAAGTTTATTGATTTCTTTACACTTTTAGCACGTGATAATATGGGGATGCAGAATAAAGATGGCAGTAAAGCAGAGGAAAAAAGAAAAGGGGGACGGGTAGCAAAGAATATCTTTAATTGGTTACTTGGATTTAATGTTTTTGCTAGTGTTTTAGGTGAAGCTCGTCCGGAATTGTATTCAGGGTTATTGCGCTATGCAGATCTCATATTGAGGGCTTACAGAACGTATGGGGGATGGTTTTGGCTCAATTATGACGAGCAGTTTCGGAAAAGTATGGTCCGGGATAAAGCGGATTGTTGGGGAGTACGGGATGTTGATCTGTGGCTGGTGGAAATGACTCCTTCCCGGGGTGCGTCCTTTCGGGCACAGGGTTCTGTGGGGGGACAGTTTGGGGGGGGAAATATTCCTGGAGGGTCAGGAGCGGGAGGTCCTCGTTGGGCTTCGCCAGCAGGGGGTGTCGGGGCAGAGTGGGGAGCTGGGAGAGGTGTTAGTGGAAAAGGGGGAAATTTGCCACCAGCATGTTTTCAGTTTAATGCGGGACGACACTGTTGCGTTTCCGACACTGTTGTAGTCAGTGTGCGGGAGGTCACCCTGCCTTTCGTTGTTCGGGAGACATGCAATTCGGTCGTGGACAGTTTTCAGGAACTTCCAGATCTTTTGCGGCACGGAGTGGTGGACAAAGCTCCTTCCCCCATCAATAATTTGGTTTTACGGTTATGGTTGAATGTGTATCCCAATAGGGGGGATGCATATCTTTTGGGGGTTGGATTTGCTGAGGGTTTTCCAATACCATTTGAGGGACCGCCCTTGCAACATCGCTCTCGGAATGCTCCCTCTGTCGCTTTGCATGCGGATGTGGTTGCTGCTAAGCTACAGAAGGAACTGAGTTTGGGTAGGATTGCGGGGCCTTTTCGGGTTCCTCCGTTCCAGGAGTTTGTAATATCCCTGTTAGGTATTATCCCAAAAAAGGAACCCGGTAGTTTTCGGCTTATACACAATTTGTCTTACCCAGCGGGTTCTAGTGTTAATGATTTCATTGATCCGCTTTTCTGTAGAGTACAATATGCTTCTTTTGATGAGGCGGTTGCATTAGTGCGGACATTTGGTCAAGGGTCCTTGATGGCTAAGGCCGACATCGAATCAGCATTCCGTTTGTTGCCTGTCCATCCTACTGCATTTCACTTATTAGGATTTCAATTTAAGGGTGCATATTATTTCGACAAATGTATGCCAATGGGATGTTCTATCTCATGTAATTATTTTGAGGCATTTTCCACTTTTGTTCATTGGGTGGTCAGGCAAGTGAGTGGGATGAGTTCCATTGTCCATTATTTGGACGATTTTTTATTTGTTGGAGCTCCGGCTTCCAAGGAATGTGCTGTTTTGATGTCCGCCTTTCAAGCTGTAGCAGAAGCATTAGGGATTCCATTGGCTCACACGAAGTGTGAAGGGCCTGTGACAACTTTAATATTTTTGGGGATTGAACTGGATTCCATTCGGATGGAATCCCGTCTTCCTTGGGGAAAAGTGCAAGCTTTGGTGGAAGTTATTGGCTCTGCCTGTGTACGGAAGAAATTGAGTTTAAGAGACATTCAAACATTGGTAGGCCATTTCAATTTTGCTGTTCGAGTCATTCCGATGGGGAGAGTATTTTCGCGGCGATTGGCATTATTGTCGGTGGGTTTGAAGAAGCCGCACCATAAAGTTCGTTTGACTCGGGCTGTTCGTGACGATTTGAGACTTTGGCATTCATTTTTGTTGTCCTTCAATGGGGTATCTATTTGGCAAGCTTCGGCGGTGTCTAATTCTGATCTGCAATTGTTTACAGATGCCTCAGGGGACATAGGATTTGGTGTGTTTTTCGGCGGGGCATGGTGTGCTCATCCATGGCCCCTGTGGTGGCAATCCTTGGGATTATGTGACAATATTGCGTTACTTGAACTGTTTCCGGTATGGGTAGCGTTGGATACTTAGGGTGTTAGGTTGGCCAACAAAAAAGTAGTCATCTATTCCGACAATATGGCGGTGGTCTCGGCGCTTAATCGTCAGTCGGCTAAATGCGCCAGATTGGTGGCATTGTTGAGAATGATTGTGTTGGCTTGCCTGCGGCTGAATGTCTGTTTATCGGCACGGCATGTGCCAGGGGTGTGCAATGAAATCGCTGATGCCCTTTCTCGTTTGCAGTGGTCACGTTTCAGGGCGCTGGCTCCTGCAGCGGATGGCTTCCCGACGCCCATGCGGGAGGAATTATGGGAGATCTTCCAGCAGGCAGTTGGCACCTCTTGCATCGATCATTAGCCCCGAATACCTGGAAATCTTATGCAGCTGGATGGAGGCGTTTGATGTTCTTTTTGGACCAAGGAACAGAAAGTTGGCAGTTCCCTGTATCAGAACAGGCACTTGTGCAATTTATTGCTTATAGTGCTCGGCAGGGTTGGTCTTTTGCAATGGTGTCACAAACTATGGCAAGTTTGGCTTTTGTGTCTCGTCTTTATAAGTGGCCTCAGGTCACTGGCACATTTGTAGTTAAACAGATGTTGAAGGGTTATGCGCGAGCGGGAGTGGTGTACCGTCCGCGCTTATGCCGCCGTCCTATTACTTCTGAAATTTTGGTTTCGCTGTGTAGTCAGCTTTCAAGCATTTGCTACTCTGAGTATGAGGCCATATTGTTTCAATTGGCTTTTGTAGTGGCATTTTTTGCGGCATGTAGAGTTGGTGAGTTAGTAGCGCCATCGCAACGAGCCAGGGGTGAAGCTGGTATGCTTTTGCAAGATGTCATTCTGGAAGAAGCTTACTTGCGGTTATATTTCCGGAGGTCTAAAACGGATCAGGAAGGTAGAGGAGTATGGTCCGTATTGAGGAGATCGCATAATCTAGTGATATGCCCAATTCGATTGGCTCACCTGTACAGGGCAATACGGCCTTCTGGGGGTCTTTATTGGTTGGTGCACTTGAATAGGTTACCGTTGACTCGTTATCAGTTTGCAGCCCTAGTAAAGAAGAGTGTGGCAGCCTTGGGTTATGATCCTTGTGAATTTGGAACACATTCATTTCGCATTGGAGCAGCCACTTCAGCAGCGCTTGCTGGGGCCTCTGCGGAACTGATTCAAAGAGTGGGAAGGTGGCGTTCCAGCCAATATAAGGGTTATGTGAGGGACGCATTGTAATAGAGTGGTGTGATGCTGATGTTTTTAGTGTGATTTTATTTTTTGCAGATCCTCGACCACTTCTACCTTTGTCTACGGATATATGCGTTTGGCTTTGTGGACATTCTCACATGTTTTGGGCTCATAAGCATGCCCGTGAATCCAGATGGGGCCACAATCTGGGACTGGCTTAGGCTGGCATACGAATTCGCTGGCTTGCCATTCGAGGAATGATTTGGGAGCAACTCTTGCCTACCTTGCATCAAGCTCATCGTTTCTCATCTCCAGTGCTTATTTTGGTGCATTTGGGTGGTAATGACCTATGCTCTTTAACTGGAGTGGCATTAATTCGGCAGATAAAACAAGATTTACTGTCTGTTGCTTGCTCTTTCCCAGCAGTGCGTGTTGTTTGGTCACATATTCTTCCTCGTCGTTGCTGGAAGGGAGCAAGGAAGCCTGCTGCGATTGAGCGTCTTCGCAGGCGAGTGAATACAGAAGTTTCTAAATTTGTAGCTATGATGGGGGGTCTGGTATTGGTCCATGACCTCATTTCTGTGGATTGCCCGGGCTTATTTCGCCCAGATGGGGTGCATTTATCTATAATTGGGGTTAATATTTTTCTCAGTGAGATTCAAGATTTATTACAACATTGTTTAGTGGGCTAGATGGCTGCAGCTGTAGGGGGGGAGCAGTAACAAGAAGTTCTGTCACTGCTAGTGGCCTAAGGGTAGAGCCTTTATTAGAGGCGAATTTAATTGAAGACCTATGATGGTGAATTGTAAATATGTCCTCGTGGGCGACACCGCCACGAGTGGAGGTGGCTTGACGACACCGTAAGTCACCGGGAGTTAAACGAAAGTTTGGATAAGGGAGCTAGTGTCGGTACCGAGCAGCTCTTTGAAGTAAATCTTAAATGGTTAAATGCTGAGTTTGTTTATGTTTATAAAAGTTTCAAATTTAATGTTTGCAATATGAAATAAAGCTGCGGCCAATAATTGCCCAACTGAACGATGTTATGAGTTATTATTGAGAAGTGAATGTAATTTGAAAGGCTGATGTATGAGTCCCAATGTTAAAAAGGCCACGCAGTTAATCTGGGTGGCCACTAACAGTGGGCGACATCAAAGCCTGCAAGGTAGATTAGGAAAGGGGTTTTTTGTTATTTTAGGATGGGAAAAAGGTATAGGAGTCCAGGGGATAGCAACAAGGGATCGTTTTGATTGGAGGGTAAGAGGAGTGAGGGGATTGGGGGGAAAGAAAGAAAGGGGTGGAGTTTCCCTAGGTGAGGAGAGAAAGAAATTGGCGGCCAAAGTTACAGAGTCAACAGAGAAAGGGGAAGAGTATAGGGATTTGAGTTTCCCTCCCTCCCACCGCTAGGGGATGTATTGGAATGGGGTGAAGATGGGGAGGGGGAGGTGTCGGTCGCAGCCATTAGGTTTGGAGGGCCTAAGGGTAGAGCCTTTATTAGAGGCGAATTTAATTGAAGACCTATGATGGTGAATTGTAAATATGTCCTCGTGGGCGACACCGCCACGAGTGGAGGTGGCTTGACGACACCGTAAGTCACCGGGAGTTAAACGAAAGTTTGGATAAGGGAGCTAGTGTCGGTACCGAGCAGCTCTTTGAAGTAAATCTTAAATGGTTAAATGCTGAGTTTGTTTATGTTTATAAAAGTTTCAAATTTAATGTTTGCAATATGAAATAAAGCTGCGGCCAATAATTGCCCAACTGAACGATGTTATGAGTTATTATTGAGAAGTGAATGTAATTTGAAAGGCTGATGTATGAGTCCCAATGTTAGTGCCAGTACTGGGATGTTTAAAGCATGAATAGTACTTGTAAAGAAACCCCACCATGGTAACATAGTAGAAGACAGCAAATAAAGGCATGTACGAACCATCTAGTCTGTCCAACAAAATAAACTTAAAAATATGATATAACATATCCATACTTGATATTAATTTGTCTTTGCTTATTTCAGGACACAGACCATAGAAGTCTGCCCGGCATATAACTCTTCACGCTGGTCCATTGCTATACTTGGCCTTTCACCTCTATTATATAAAAATTTGCGTCATACATATTCATTAATGATATCTTGAAAACCTGACTGACTGGGGGGTCCCCCAGGACAGGTTTAAGAACCACTGATCTAGCACACATCATTATTTGAGAGCCATGCTTTACAATATCTTCTTCCACACAGGCTTCTCTGTAAAGGTCAGGGAACTGAGCCATGATACGAGAAATGGGCAGGCCTTCAAGGAGGGAAAGACACTATACTGTGCATGTGATTGCATGTCAAGCATCTGCAGCTGGCTCTTCTGGCTGACTGTGTGAGGATCTCCAAGCTGCATGTTGGATTTTGGCACCTTTTCTTCTGCATATCTAATCTTTGGCATGCTGCTGTGTTATGTGCAGGTTCTGACCACTGGGGAATGAGGATTTGTTTTTAATAAGTGATTGTGTGCAATTAACTCTTAAAGCAGTCAGAACTATCCTTTCCTGCTGCTGGTCTCTACAAGCCCTCTTGATTTGGATAGTGTGGTTAATAACTTTTTGATTTTGAGAGGAGTAGCCTAGTGGTTAGCACAGTAGACTTTGATCATGGGGAAGTAGGTTCAATTCCCACAGCAGCTCCCCATGACCCTGGGCAAGTCACTCAACCCTCTATTGCCCAAAGAAAAAAAAAAGAACACTTTAATTTGTGAGTACACTAGGGACAGAGAAAGTACTTGCATATAATGTGCACAGTACTATTGTGTTTTCCCAAAAATAAGACACTGTTATTTTAATTTTGGGTCCATAAAACACACTAGGGATTATTTTCGGGGATGTCTTCTTTTGTGTGTACGATCATCTCTCACCCATCCTCCTTGTGCAGCATCTTTCTATCCCTCCCTCCCATCTCCCCAAGCAGCAGTTTCATTGTGTTGTGTTAGATCTAATCCAATCTAATCATTGTTCTTGTATGCCACATCTTCCCTATACAATAGTGCTTTAAATGGTTAACAAATAAACAAATTGTAGCTTATTCTTCAACAAACTGAATTTCAGATGTCATAACATTTATCAAAAAAAAGTCTTGAGATCTTTGTGGAACAGATAATACAAAGCCATTCCCCTGTGCAGCATCTTTCCATCTCTCCTTCCTATCCCCCCATGCAGCGGAACCCCGACGACCCTCCCACCGTGAGGCCGACATACTTCCATTCCAAACAGTGACGGCGGCAGCACTGAACAGGCTGCTTCACGGCCTTCCCTGCCGGGACAGGGTTTTGCTGTGCGGGATGGGAAGGAAGGATAGAAAGATGCTGCACAAGGGGATGGGTGAGAGGGGAGGAAAGATGCTGAACATGAGAGGGGGGAGAGAAAGCATTGCCGCCGGTTAATCGGGGAAGGTTGGGGACATTCGGAAGAGTCTTCGGGGGTTGATCCAACTAGGGCTTATGTTTGGAGTAGAGCTTATATTAGGACCTATCCCAAAAATCATGCTAGGGCTTATTTTCAGGGTAGGTCTTATTTTTGGGGAAACACGGTATGTATGCCTAGTAGTGCTATAGAAATGAATAGTAGTATTAACAGCATTTTACAGGTTGATGATGATGAGAGTAGAGAATGACACGGAGACAAAGTTGTTCCCATCCTCGCAGGATCTATCTCCATCCCCTGTGCCGTCCCCACGAGGACAGAGGTTGTGGGGACAGGATGGGGATGGACATACACCTACGAGGATGGGGACACATTTGTTCCCATATCATTTTCTATCATAGAGTATGATAACAAGTCCTCTGGCAATTTTGGATTCTTTGAAGAATGATGTTGCTGGTTTCAACACGCAAAGCAGAAGTTATAATCAACACTGTCAATGCGGCTTATTTGGGCTCAGGTAGGTATTTTATTTTTTTTATTCAATTTTCTATACTGTTCTCCCAGGGGAGCTCAGAATGATTCACATGAATTTATTGGCCTCACAATCTATCTAATGTACCTGGGGCAATGGGGGGATTAAGTGACTTGCCCAGGATCACAAGGAGCAGTGTGTGTTTGAACCCAAACCCTCAGGGTGCTGAGGCTGTAGCTTTAACCACTGCGCCACACTCTCCCCCTGGTCAACTGTGGGCTGGAAAATATAAACGACGGACAAGGAAAACCTGAATGAAAGGTGAAAGAGGGGGGAGGGGAAGAGCTTAGTCTATCGTCAAAACATTGCCAGGAGATACTATAGCTTGAAATAGCACATTACCATCTGCTATGGCCTCATTAGAAATGCAGAAAGAATGCACTGTAATTTATAGCTGCACAATAAACAATAAAGTTGAGGTGACAAGAGAACACAGAAAACAGCAAAAGAATACCCCGCATTCCTTCTGCAATTATTTTTCAGACCTGAGGGTTGCACTCCCTAATAGTCTGAATCTTTCATTTGTTTATTTGTTTTTCCCTGATAAAATGGAACTTAACTGCAATTCCGTTTTCCTGCATTTAAAAAACAAGGACCATATATTCATCTAGGATAGTCAGTAGATTAAATTAAGCATCGATGCTGGCACCTGCCTTAATCTATATAGTCAGCACTGCTAGCTGAATGGATAATGACAGTGAATATATGCGTAGTGTGCTAGTATTATCCATCTACAGCAGCAGAAATAGTGAAGTAGTGACAAATTTGGCGACGTGAGGCTTCCCAGCCATTCTTCTGCTGTCAAAAGAAATAAGAAAGATCTATCAAGGCCCCTACCTTTCCTGCAGCTGTTCTACATGTATAATCAGCTAACCTCTTTTCTGCAAAATCAAATCCTTCTCATCTGATTCCCTGTGCTTGCTTGCTCCCTTTTAAATGGGGCATGAATCAGTCGATAAAATTGTAAGTTATCCTCCTGAATTAGCTTCTTTCTCTGAATTAATACTCAAAATTTCAATAAACCCCTAAATTAAGGAGCATAAAAAGTGGGTAGCGACAGGGGTGGATTTAGGGTTCCTTTTACAAAGGTGCGCTAAGCGTTTTAGCGCGCGCTAACCACGCGCTAAATGCTAACACATGCATGCTAGTCTATAGATGTGTTAGCGGTTAGCGCACACGTATATTTAGCATGCGCTAAAATGCATAGCGCACCTTAGTAAAGCAGGGGGGTTAGAGTAGGGAAATAGGAGCCTAGAGCTGATGTTCAGCCCTAAGTTCACAAATTAGGCTCAAACTATAGAACCTCCTTGTGACTTGGGCAAGTCACTTAATCCCCATTGCCCCAGGTACATTAGGTAGAGTGTGAGCCCACCGGGACAGAGAGGGACAAAAATGTTTGAGTACCTGAATGTATACCACTTAGGCTATAAGTGGTATATAAATACTAGGCAAATGAATAGCAGGCTTAAATTTGAACTTTTAAACTAAGAAGAATTTTCTTAAAATGTAGGCTGTAAATGAGGCACAAAATTAGGAGTCTAACATAGTGGGTCTAAGGATTTGCATCTTTTCTGCCACAAGAGCTGTTTTTTTTGGGAGGAGAGTGTGTTGTAGTGGTTAGAACAGTGTATTGCAAACTGTGTGCTGTGGCACACTAGTGCCCCGTAGGATTCCAGGTGTGCCTCAAGATGCCGGTGAGGAGGAGAGGCATTGGGGTCAGTTGACTGCTTACAGGACGTGCCTTTCACAGCGAAAGGCACGTCCTGTAGTCAATCAGCCGGCGCCTGCGCTGCTTCTCCTTGCCGGCGCCTCTGCTCCTTCTCCTCACTTCTCCTTCTGCAGCACCCCCTCACCGGTGGTAATAAGAGGCTCAGGGCTGGAGGACATCCGCGCGTGTGTGAATGCCAACATGAAGATGTCATCCATGAATGTGATATCATCACGTCGACGTCCACGCATTTCCGGGTGCCCTTCAGATTAGTCTGCCAGCAGTTTAAAAAGTTTGTGACACACTGATTTAGAACTACAGCCTCAGCACCCTGAGATTGTAGGTTCAAAGCCCACACTACTCCCTGTGACCCTGGACAAGTTACTTAATCTTCTACTGGCCCAGGTACATTAGATAGATTGTGAGCCCATCAGGACAGATAGGGAAAATGCTTGAAGTACCTGTATGTAAACCACTTTGAATGTGGTTGTAAAACTACAAAAAGACAGTATTCAAATCCTGGTCTGGCTCCCTCTGAAATCACTTCCAGGTCGCGGTGCCAGGAAGTGACATCAGAGGAAAAGCCAGTGTGAGCAGCAGGCTGGAAAAGGTTCTCAAGCTGGTGAATATTTCAAGAGGTATGGTGTGTGTGTGTGAAGGGAGGACACACGTGTGATGTGGAAGGAGCGGGGAGTGGAGGGGATGGTTGGTGTAGAGGGAGGGGGTGGGGGCGGAGAGGAGGGCACATGAGGGCGCCACTGCCCTGAATGCCTCCTACCCTTGCTATGCCACTGTACAAATGTGCTTAACAATTACCCACCTTAAATTAATTGTATTTTAATCCAGACCCAAATCGTACTTCTTTGAAGATGCTTTAAGTTCCAAACTCCAACCCACCTTCTAAGCACCAATATCTGTCTTATCATTCCCTCTGTTATTCCTCATTTGAGCACAGTGTATTGATGCACCTTCTTGTTCAGTTTCTCTGTCTTGACAAGATTGTAAGCTCTTCTGAGAAGGGACTGTCTCTTCTGTGTTTTGATGTAGAGCACTGCATATGTCTAGTAGCACTCTAGAAATGATTAGCAGTAGTAGTAATATATTAAGAAAGATTTGACTGGGCATGAGAGGCAGAGCAGGCCATCTGCCATGTAGGCCTTCAAATTTTTACAAAAAAGTAAGAAGGAAGAGATCTGACAACAGTACAGTGGTACCTTGGTTTAAGAGCATAATTTGTTCCAGAAGCATGCTCTTAAACCAAAACACTCGTATATCAAAGCAAGTTTCCCCATAGAAAGTAAGGGAAACTGCTTTGATTGGTTCCATCTCCTCCCTCCCCCCCCCCCCCCCGAGGCTACCGGCGCTGCTCCATTCTCCCCCCCTTGAGGAATCTGACGTTGTTCCAAACCCCTGCCCATGATCCAGCTTCCCCCCCCCTGCGAACCGGCATCCTCCCCCCACTCGCATTGCCCCTCCCTCTTCTGGCGCGGCCTGGGCTGGGCGGTGCATCGGAGATCCTCCTTCTTCTGGTCTGGCCTGGGCTGGACTGGCTTTGAGCATTTGCGCATGCTCAAAGCCAGTCCAGCCCAGGCCAGACCAGAAGAAGGAGGATCTCCGATGCACCGCCCAGCCCAGGCCGCACCATAAGAGGGAGGATCTTCGGGCACCGGCACTGGTGCTAAGTCGGGTAAAGGAAGTGTCATTGACTGCTCAGGGGGGGGGGAAAGTAGGATCGCGGTGGAGGGGCGGCAACGCGAGTGGGGAGGGATGCCGAATCGCGGGGGGGGGGGGGCGCTCATACAGCGAGGCAAGCTCGGTTTACGAGACACCAAGTTTGCCAATATTTTGCTCGTCTTGCAAAACACTCACAAACTGGTGCACTCGTAAACCGAGGTACCACTGTATCTGGGAGAATGTTCCATAGCTGAGAATCCACCACGCCAAAAATACGAGAACAACTAGTTGCCTTAACTACAGATCGTATAAATGGAACAATAATTGCTTAAACAGATCTCAACCAGCGAGGAGGCACATATGACTCCAATAAAGAAGTCACTATTTTAGTTAAAGTTTGATGCAAGGCTTTATATGCTAAAACCAAGATCTTAAATTGAATTCCCCAAACCATTGGAAGCTAATGATACTCAACTAGCAATGAGGATAAATGCTCATTATGATAGATACCACCAATTACACATACTATAGCATTCTGTGCCCCCTGCAGTGCTCTCAAAAACTTCTTTGAGAGTCCACACAAAAGAGCATTACAATAATCTAAATGTGGCAAAACAAAACATTGCATGACTTGATGAAAGTTAGATGGAGAAAGCAAATCCCGTAATTTCAAAACAAAACGTATCTTAAAGAACATCGTCTTTACCACTGATGAGATGTGACTATGGAATTGTAAGGTGGAGTCCAATAAGACCCCCAGACTTTTAATTTCCTGCTTTATTGGAATCAACACCCCATCATATACAGAACTTAATGGGACATCTACAATTCCAGTTGATGAAAGCCACAAGATCTTTGTTTTTGAAACATTTAAATGGAGACAATTCATAGTCATCCATGTCTTGATTGCGTCCATATTAGATGATAACAATCGAAAGCCCTGAACACTATCATTTGGAAACTCAAAAAGAAACTGCAAATCATTATCATAAATGTGATAATTTACTCCCAGACTTAATAATAGTTTACCGATTGGATCCATAAATAAATTAAACAAGGTAGATGAGAGGAAGGAACCTTCAGGTACTCCACATTTTAGATGGAAAAAGTCTGAACGTTCACTTATTCTAATCACATAAAAACTCCTATTATTAAGGAACAATCAAAACCATTTAAATACCATCCCTGAAATCCCAAGTGCATGCAATCTATCCAAAAATACTAGATGATTCACAGTATCAAATGCTGCAGCAACATCAAGAGCCACTAATAAATAGTGTTTCCTCCTTATCAAACCCTTTGTCATACTCTTCACAAAGATAATAAAAGCAATTCACTATTATGGTCTTTAGGAAATCCAAACTGGAAATTGTCCAAATATTCTTGAGAAATCACAAAATCATCCAATTGTTGCAAAACTGTTCTTTCCAGCACTTTAGACATAAATGTCAAATTTGAGATTGGATGAAAATGTTCTAGTGAAGCACCTTTTAATGTAGGGCAAAATCCCAGCTCTTTTCAGCATATCTGGAATACATCCAGAATTCAATGATTGAGTAATAATATACTCTAATGAAAGTGTTAGTTCAACTTTTAAAGCCTTAAACACTGTTGTTGCACACGGGGTTCAAAGGACAATTAGAAGAACTAATAGACTCAATTGCTTGAACCACCTCCTCAGTGCAAGTTGGTAAAAACTCACTCCATACCCCTTCAACAGCTACATCGTCCAGATGTACCTGCAAAGAAGGCACAGTTCCCACAATATTTTGCTTTGACAAGAAATAATCTGCAAGCTATCAAAGTGATCCTCATCGGAGGATCAAGCCAGCTTATTTGATATATTACTAGCTCAAACTATCATAGTGATCCTCAAAAATTGGAAAATTCAGTCTGATTTACATGTTTTGATGTGGTGGAATCTTGTATGCTTGACTCATAAGTTCGAATTGACCAGTACTTTGTTTACTGCCAGACATCGTAAAGTTTTACGTTCTGGTCTTGGTTTCAAAACTATTTGCTTAATTGAGGTATATCTTTAAATGCTTAATTGAGGTATATCTTAATGGAGGTATATGCTTAATTGAGGTATATCTTTATATGCTGCTTTTGTACTGTTGTTTTCTGTATATTGCTATACTTTGCTTTTTTCCAGGTACTGCTAAGGTGTTGTAACATGGTTTGTTTTTCTTTCATATGTGTATGTTGTGTGTTTTCAAAACTTTCAATAAAGCATATTTGAACTTAAAAAAAAAGAAAGAAGTAATCTGCAAGTTGTACACACGTTGGAAATTTTTTCATATTTACTCTAGGAGTTATCAGCTTCTTAGAACCCGAAGGGGCAACAGCAATCTGCTTGTCAAAGTATTGTATTTTTTTTGTTCAACACTAACACTTTGTAACTTGACATAGCTGTAATGTATGCCTCACGTAAAATAAATCAGGATATTTCCATCCGGGGGGAGCGGGAGGGGGATATATCTTTTGTTTTGGTATTATTCCTGATGGTAATGATGGATGGGGGAGGTAATTTTTTCTTTTGTATAGATACTGATTGATTCTAAGTGCTTGGTTGATTATCATTATTTGTATATAAATTGTATTGCACTTTTTGTTGGCATTAAAAACTAAATAAAGTTTTTTAAAAAAGGATATTTCCTCCATTGACACTCTTAATTTTTGAAAATCCCTTTTGGCTTGCCTCAACTCTGCAGAGTACCAGGGGATTATACTTCCTACTGGAACTTTCACAGTTTGAAGGGGGTGTCAAAGTATCTAAAGTAGATTTTAAGGAAGAATGCCATAATTCAACCACATCTGATATTATGGTATCATCAACCTGTAACTTTGGAATCCATAGACATTTTAAGTCTTTAGCTCATACACAGAAGCCTCTGTTTTAGTACTCATGCCTGATAAACTTGGGGGAATTAGGAGCTATTAGAAGGAGGCCTAATCATGTCAGGTCTGTTAGGGGGTGAAAGGTTAAAGGGGATCCCAATCATGCCAAGGCTGTACGGGGGTTCTTTATTTCATACCAGTTATTTTAAATGATAGCGGGTACGACATGTGATGTTCCTGGCTGCAGCAATGCAAATTAGTATTTACTGCAAGTTACTAACCTGTGCAATCAGTTATTTTACCACATCTTAGTAACTACCCTTCTAAGGAGGTCATCTTAGAGACTTGGGCGACATTTACATGCATAAATAGCATATGCATGTAAATGGCAATTATTCTATCTTATTATTTACTCATCCAGCACTGGTCGCTGTACTTAAAGAAGGACATGATACTATTCGAAAGGGTCCAGAGAAGAGCGACTAAAATGGTTAAGGGGCTGGAGGAGATGCCGTACAGCGAGAGATTAGAGAAACTGGGCCTCTTCTCCCTTGAAAAGAGGAGACAGAGAGGGGGACAGGATCAAAACGTTCAAGATAATGAAGGGAATAGGCTTAGTAGATAAAGACAGGTTGTTCACCCTCTCCAAGGTAGGGAGAACGAGAGGGCACTCTCTAAAGTTGAAAGGGGATAGATTCTGTACAAACGTAAGGAAGTTCTTCTTCACCCAGAGAGTGGTGGAAAACTGGAACCCTCTTCCGGAGGCTGTTATAGGGGAAATCACCCTCCAGGGATTCAAGACAAAGTTAGACAAGTTCTTGCTGAACTGGAAAGTACGCAGGTAAGGCTAGACTCAGTCAGGGCACTGGTCTTTGACCTACGGGCTGCCGCAGGAGCGGATTGCTAGGCAAGATGGACCACTGGTCTGACTCAGCAGCGGCAATTCTTATGTTTTTATGTAAGCAGTAGTAGTAGTAGTAGTAATAGAAAAAAAATTATGAAGGATGCACAAATTTAAAGGAAATGTCTTCCGGGCATGGTTTGGAAGGTCCAAAGTATTACACATGCACCTCTGATTATGCACAGGAATACAAGTATATTGTTTAAAATGCCCTCATGAATTTCTGCACCTCCTCTGAGGTTTGCATAAGTTTTAGATAATTACTCTTTCAGACCAGGGCTTTAGAGGGGTGATTTAATATTTATGAAGTTTTAAAATAATGCACAAGCATGAACTGATATGAAAAATAACTGAAGAATTTAAATAGTAATAAGGAATTAAAAAAAACAAACAAACTAGCAATATAAAGGGTGCTTGAGAGACCACAATAGAATTAGGAAACCTTGAAGCTGAGTATATAATTGGAAAGAAATAACGATTTTACGCTGGGTTTTACTAAATGACATTAGAGTGTTTTAGTGCAAACCAGCGAGGTAAATGCTCCAATGCTCATAGTAATTTTATAAGTGTGGCACAGTGGTTAAAGCTACAGCCTCAGCACCCTGAGGCTGTTGGTTCAAAACCATGCTGCTCCTTGTGACCCTGGGCAGGTCACTTGATCCCCCCCCATTGCTCCAGATACTTAGATTGAGTCCACCAGGTCAAACAGGGAAAAATTCTTGAGTACCTGAATAAATTCATGTAAACCGTTCTGAGCTCCCCTGTGAGAACAGTATATAGGAAATTGAATAAATAATAAATAGTAAAAGGAGCCTTAAGATATTGTTCTTAGGTGCCATCGACTCTTGTTCGAGTCCAAGCAAATTGATGAACATCATCACGTTTTCATGGCAGAAGTAGATTTCCAGGCCTTTCTTCTGCGCAGTATAAATTTTATGTTGTCGCCTCCAACACTACCCATCTGCTGCTGCCAAGATGGGTGGTACTTCATTAATCTGGCATCTCTGCTGAAACCTGTCCATCATGGAAGGCCCTGCTGGCATAGCTTTCAGCTTTTCAGATGCACGCAAGCCCCGTGGCACGACAAGCCCATGTATCATGACTGAAGCCTAAGATATTACAGGGAAGAAATCAATCAATCATTACGTCCCGATTTAACCCCAGTATCAAATATTATCCTGAAAAGATACAGGAAGCTCTAACTTCTTAGTAAGAATAGTACTAATAACTGAAAATACTGCAAAACAGAAATAAAATAAAGCAAAAAAAAAAATCAGGTTATACCTTTTTTAATTGGATTAACTACACATTTTGACTAAATACATTTTAGACAAGCTTTCAAAGGCAGAAACTTCTTTAGGTCGAGTATGAGCAAATGATGATAATATAAAAAATACATATAAATGAAGATAAAAAGCATTCCAATGACAGTCTCAAGGGAAAGATGAGGTGAGGAAGAAGAGTGTGAAACAGGGAAAGATAGATGGGAAATCAGAATATGGCAAAACAATATAATATTATGGTTTGTAATGTGATTGGAAGTCTTTGTTATGTTCTGTCAGGTGAGTGACAAAATATTTCATCACCTTAACTATTTTGTTTTTCATTGAAAGATTTTGAGATTTTCAATTACAAGACAGTAAAATAAATGAAGAAAAACAGAACTGAATGAAAAATTCAAATAACACATCATTCCATTTTAAGTCAAAAACTGCTCACTTCAAGAGGTGACACAGTGAAATCAAAGAAGAAAACCATAATCAAAGGTTGAACAAACAATGTCAGCAAATGGAAATTTTAGAAAGAAAATGGCACCTAATACCAAAAATCTAGGCTTCAAAGCTGAAAAATATTTTCCCAAAGCTGAGTGACCCTGGCTACTGTGGCTACAACCACAGTATTACCACACTGTTTCTCAAAAATCTAAAAACTTGGAGGGGCATAATCAAAAAAAGCGTCTAAGTCCCCTTTTGACCTAAGTCCCTAAACGTTCAACCCAGAAGCAAGGAAAGTGTCCATAACCAAAACAAAAGTCCATTTTTTGATTATGGCCTTCCTCTGCCTAAATGCCCAATCTCCACTACGTCTAAAAGTACACCCACAGCACGTCTACACTTTTAGCCATAATGAAAGAAAAAAACGCCTAAGCCCCAAACATCCAACAGAAGAGCTTTTAGGCGAAGGAGGAGCTAGTCCTTCGCTGGGTTGGGCCCATGTGCCTAAGACCCCGCCCACAGGAGGGGCCTAAGGCTCCCGGGCCTATTCTGATTGGCCCAGGTGCCTTAGGCCCCACCAGTAGGCGGGGCTTTAGTACGGCTGGGCCAATCCAGCCTCATTCTTCTGTGAGCTGCCGGCCGGACGGGTTTGGCACCCATCTGTCCGGTCAACGAAAAAAGGTACGGGGAAGGGGGTGGGGGTGGTCGTGGGGGTCGGCCGGGGGGTCGAGGGTCGGCTGGGGGGGTGGTCAGGGGTTCTGGGGGGGGTGGACGTTGGGAGCGGGGGGTTCGTCGAGGGCAGGAGGGCCTGGGATCCCTCCCTGTAATTTAGTGGGGGGTGGGGGTAGAGAGTCGCCTGGGCCAGGAGGGCTTGAGCTCCCTCCTGGCCCGAACGAGTCGGGGGTGCCACGGTTGACTGGGGCAAGAGGGCTTGGGCTCCCTCTTGCCCCGATTGAGTCGGGGGGGGGGTCGCGGCTGCCGCAGAGCAAGAGGGCTTGGGCTCCCTCTTGCCCCGATGTTGTGTTGGGGGGGGAGTGATGCATCGCGGCAGGAGAGATGCCTCATCTCCCCTACCGCGATGCCATCACTCCTCTACCCGAACTGCCGCGGGTAGTGACAGTTCGGGTAGAAGAGTGATGGCATCGCGGTAGGGGAGATGAGGCATCTCTCCTACCGCGATGGTTAGGTTGCCAGGCCGCTGAACTGATGGCGCCAGCGGCCATCAGCTCAGCGGCCCCTTTTTCGGCACTTAGATCTGGTTTTCTTTCGTCTAAGTCAAACAGGTCTAAGTGCCGACTAAACTGTTTTGGTTATAGGTGTTATACGCCTAGATGTAGGTCGGCCCACCTCCCGCCCACTGCCCGCCCTTTCCCCTCCTCTAAACACATCTCTTTTCTCTCTGTGCGTTTAGAGGCAGGGGAAAGGCCTAAGCTGTTTTTAGATACATCTAAAAACCAGCTTTGGTTATGGGTACTTGGACGATCAGGCTTTTTGATCGTCCAAGTAGCCATTTAGGACACTTTTTAGACGTTTGTTTGTTTTTTTTTTTGATTATTACTCCCATAGCTTTTTATAAATCCCTACAAGACTGATAATACAAGTCATTCAAATCAAATACAGTGTTAATTGTTCAGCTGCCATTTATGATATATTACCTCAAACCGTATGTATGATTTGATAACAATTTGATAACTTTATGTAGCATGTATAATTCTTTGTAATATATTTAACTCTATACAAAATTTTATGTAACAGAATATGTTGCTGTAACCCACCTTGAACTTTAATGAGGATTCAGCAGTGTATAAGATTGCACATAACTTAACACAACATAATGTAACATAACATGAAATTTTAAGGGGGGAACATTGTCAATGAGAATTAACATTAAGATGTGTTATTTTACTGTTAATTCCAGCTATTATAACTAGGACTCACTGTTTGAAATAATATCTATGCTAAAATAGTACAAGTTAGATGTGGTAAAATAACACATCTCAATGGTAGCCTATGTTGATAATTATACTCTCACTACCCTTGCTCCACAGAAAGAAATCTTTGTTCTTAAAATATTGTTTCAAAACCATACATTAATCCTTATATGCAAAAGTCACTCAAAAAGTTTCTCTTGAGGCCGTATTATTGGGAGCAGTGGCGTAGCGAGGGAGGGAGGTGCCTGGGGCGATGAAATCCCCCTCACCATCTTCTCCACACACACACACCTCCCCGCCATGCACATTCCCCTTCTATTCCCCTGTACCTGTTTAGCTCCATGGTACAATCAGCATCTCTAACTTGCTGCCCACGCCAACATTGATTCTCCCTCTGACATCACTTCCTAGTTGCAGGACCCGGAAGTAACATCAGCGGGAAGAGCCGAGGCTGGCACGAGCAGCAGGTTGGAGATGATGTTCGCCAGCAAGGAGCTAGAGGCACAGTGGCAGGGAATTGAAGGTGTGCACCATGCACAACACCCCACATATCCTCCAACACCCCTCTGACTCACCACACACCCCTCTACACCCCCCCCCATACCTCTGGATGAAACATTGACAGAAGGAATGCCCACTCCCTCCTATTGATAGGATTGCCTCTTCAAAATGGTGGCCCTTCCCCCTCCAAGTGCATCTTGGGATGTACTGGGAGAGCCAATCAGGACCTTAGACCCCTCCAAGTGTATTTTGGACAGCAACCACTGGAAAGGGAATTATCAGAAGACACAGGAAAGCAGAAGAGACAAAAAGGGACCAGCATGATGGAAAAATAAAATGTCTGGATAATAAAGGTAGAAAAAAGTGTTTTATTTTAAATTTATTACCTGGAATATGTTAGTTTTGGGACATGTGCATCATAGTTCTTTGTATTATGTCCAGTGGTTTACCAGACAGCTGATGGGAGATCAAGGGATAAGGGTGGGCAGTGGCCCTGAGCTCAAAGTGGTTGGGCACTAAATTTTCTATGTGCCCTCTCGAATGCCCCCTGCCCTCCTGCCTAAATGCAAAATATAAATACCTAAGCTGGTAGGGATTCTAAACCCTGTCAGCTGTAGACCTCTTTCTCCAGTCCAGCGGCCAGAGCCCTTCAAGCTTCTCAGCTGGTGACACTGCTGCTAACTACAGAACTTGGAGATTTCTGGCTCCCGGACCAGAGGAGGTGGTCTTCAACTGGCAGGGCTTTGGAATCCCCACCAGCCACAGCAAGGTGGGGATTCCAGCTAATTTATGGTGGATCTAGACCTATGTGTTCAGTGCTAAAAGAAGTGCATATCTGTTTTTATTTCTCATTTGTTGTGTTACTTGCCGAGTATAATTTTTTTTTTTTTGGGGGGGGGTTCCCTGTTCAGTTTCTATTTAGATTTGTGATTCTTATTTTGTATTTGATAAAGGTCTGTCTAGGTTTTGTTGTGAAGAAGTCATTTAAAGTTTTATTATGTGTGATAGTAATAGCAGGTGGGTAGATTGGGGGGGGGGAGGGTGTAGGGAAGAGAAGGGATCAGAGCCCCCTCCTTAATTTCTGGCTTGCAGCAGAAATTTGCCTTGCCATTCTCACAGTGTATTAAATGGCTACAACTTCAACACACTCTAAAGTTGAAAGGGGATAGATTTCGTATGAATGTAAGGAAGTTCTTCACCCAGAGAGAGGTGGAAAACTGGAACGCTCTTCCGGAGTCTGTCATGGGGGGGGGGGGGCACCTTCCAGGGATTCAAGACAAAGTTAGACAAGTTCCTGCTGAACCGGAACATACGCAGGTGGGGGCAGTCTCAGTTGGGGCACTGGTCTTTGGCCAGAGGGCCACCACGTGAGCGGACTGCTGGGCACGATGAACCACTGGTCTGACACAGCAGCAGCAATTCTTATGTTCTTATTAAGGCTGGTTTCTCATCACTTAATACTGTAAAGGATCAGCCAAGCTTGCCTGTTATATGTTATACAGTGGAGGTTTAAGGTCACGAAGCTTCAAGCTGATATAAGCTCCTATGCTCATACCTACATAAAAAAACGCTTTCTGGACGTCAGGCTATTTGGTCCAGGGAATTACAATGTTTTGTTCCACCAGAAAACTGGAAGAAAATATGGACTCAAAGAATAAGATGTACGGCTTCTGCATCATTAAGACAAACTCTTTACTTTGTACTCTATAGAACATGATGGACCCCAATTAAATTACAGAAATTGGATGCTAACAAGTAGAGAATGACACGGGGAAAAAATCTGTCCCCGTCCCCGGCCCACCATCCTCTGCACCGCCCCGTCACCGCCATTCCATTCACCGCCCCGTCACCGTCACTGCCATCCCTTTCACCGCCCCGTCACCGCCACTGCCATCCCATTCACCGCCCCGTCACCATCCCCGCAGCATCCATATAAGCCTTAGTACTCTAATATTTAGCGTATTCCATTCTTATAAATCAAAGTTCCTGCTGCTGAACTAGAGAAAGAGATGTTCAGCTGGCAGGGCTTTGTTTATAAATTTTTATTAACACAACTAATATACCACCATAATGTTTCCGACAGAGGACAAGTATGCAATAAATGCATTTTGCTGTTTCAATGCCAGTGCTCAGCAGAACAACAGACAGCAATATGGACATTCACCTTATGTAGTACTTTTTTAATATATAAAAATAGGCAAAATTAGTTGCTGTTTTATCATTATATTTTCTTGCCATTATAGTATTCTTCATTGATCATTTTTCTTTCTAAATTCAAAAAAAATTCAACCTATCTTGTGTCCCAGCATGAATTCATGTTTCACTCAATTGGCTGTTTAAAGGGAATTAACCCTCCAACTTCCATTTGCAAAAATACCCAATGTTGTTCCTTCTATGAGCAATATTTAAATTATGAGGAACAACATTGGGTATTTTTGCTGAATTGTGTGACACCATTTGGGCTGAACATGAAGATTGAAAATGCCTGGTTAGCCCTAGACAGATGATTTGAACAGCCAGGAGCCTGTCCTGGCCATTTAAATCATTTTGAATATCTAGTCCAATGATAACAGAATTAGGGTGATTATAGAAACATAGAACTTTGTTGATCACTAAAAACAGTGGAGACTAAGGGTCTATCAAGCTCAGCATCCTGTCTTTGACACTGGCCAGTCTTGGTCTTTGGAACTGCCCATTGTGTCAGAAGCAATAGGGATTAAGTGACTTGCCCAGGAGTGTAGTGTAGCTCTAACCACTGGATTTAGAAGTTGGCTTCTTTAGGGATCTTTAACTCATCATCGCTAGGACTCGAATCTGAGTCCGTGGCATCTAACATAGAATGGAATTAGTATGGCAAAGTAATGAAGAATGGTCCAGCAGCCCCCACCCTCCCTCCACCTCACCTTATATTCGTTCCGAATTTGCCGGCTTCCTTTTTCCCTAGCCGCACGCGTTCAAAAAGCCGTGCATTTAGCCAGCTCCCTCCCTCCACCTCACCTTAAATTTCGAGTTTTCCGGCTTCCTTTTTTCCGAGCCACACGTGTTCAAAAATCCGTGAACGCGCGGCTGCGCGAGTCAATCAAACTTCTCCTCTCCTGCAACTTCCTGTTTCCAGTTGCGTCAGAGGAGAAGATTGATTGACTCGCGCAGCCGCGCGTGCACGGATTTTTGAACACGTGCGGCTCGGAAAAAAGGAAGCCGGAAAACTCGAAATTTAAGGTGAGGTGGAGGGAGGGAGCTGGCTAAATGCTACAGGCGGGCGGGCGGTGGCTGCGGGGACCGCGCGATCCTTGATACCTCACTGCGGAGACAAGACCATTCACCGCCCCGTGGGCGGTGAATGGCCTTGTCCCCGTCGCCGCAGCGACTGCTAGTTTTCTTCCCCGTTTTCGGCGGGTGACCCGCGGCTAAAATGCGGTGGCCGCGGGTAAACCGCCACCGTGTCATTCTCTACTAACAAGTCAAATGCATGTTGGAGCTGCAAGAAAGAAGTGGCTACACTTGACCATCTTTTGTTTTTTTGTTTTTTTCCACTGGTTGAAACAGTCTGGCAGGAAGTGTGGCATAAAATATAAAACATATTGGAAATTTGTATATCTCTTTTTTATGGCATGGCGATATGTGGCGCATGTGTTACATCAATAACCTTATTGTCAGTTAATAAAAACAAATTGCTCTTGACCTGGCAGAGAGCCGAGCGCTCATCTAAATTAGTCGGGTGGAGCGCCTGGCTAAAAGACACTAGGGAGAACACTGCACATCATGGTCTGTGACGCAATATTCGCTCCATAAGATGCACAAACATTTCCACCTACTTTTTTAGGGGAAAAAAGGTGTATCTTATGGAGTGAAAAACACGATAATGTGGTTTGAAGATACGAGAAAACACAAAAAAGGAGAAAAATGAAATGTGTAAGGGTAAGACAGAGATAGAAAAAAATTGAAGAAGAGATATTTTAGAAGAGGATGCATTGGATTCTATCACCTAGGATTTTCAGGGAAAAGAAATCACAGCTTCATCTTAGAAAGTACAGAACATAGGAATCGGATCTGTTCACACAGACAATAGTGAATTGCTTTCCCTGTAAGTATAATTACATATAGAACTCATTATGCACATAATTGACAGCACTGTTATGGGCTATTTTCCTTTTTAATTTATTCAAAGAAACTGGGCGATTCTCCTCTCCTTGTTTATGTTTCATTTGATTAAGGATTTTTATTTTCCTAATATTAAGTGATACAGCCAAACTAGAACCATGTCATGAATAGAACTATATTCCTATTAGCTATCTAGTATTATATTAAAGTGGCTGAGCATACGTATATCAAATATAACCCCTGTACCTTAAAAACAACATTATTCAATCAAAATACATTTCATTACAAGTCAACAATACTAGATTTAATAATCAGTCAGACATTGCACTATGCAAACAAGTAAACACAGAGTACAGAAAATAAACAGTGAGCATAACTGCCTGACATATACAACAATTAGTCAATATGGGAAAAAAAAAAGAACTGTACAAAGGAAGAGTGAACATAACATTATCCTAACCAGAACAAATTAGAAATCCAAACAACTACTGTATTATTGATTAGCATGTCTGTTGGCCTACCAGTCTTGGTTTTTAGCCCATGGCAGCGGTGGGAGGGAAGTTTTTGGGGTGCTATGTACCATTAAATAGAAAGTGAAGAACCTAGGCCAGACATGGGTAAACTATGGCCCGTGGACCATATCTGGCCCGTTTATTTTTTAATCTGGCCTGCAGAATTTGTCTACTGTATTTTTCGCTCTGTCATACCTTTTTGAACCCCCCCCCCCACCCGCCCTATCATACCTTTTTAATACACCCTCCACCCCGCCTCGTCATACCCTTATAGCCTGGTGGTACAGCTTGTATCGGCAGGAGTGAGCTTTCCGCATCCCTGCCTGGGCCCGCGCCACTTCCTGAATGGCTGCCGTCAGTTCTCGCGGGACTCACTTTACCATCCAATACCTTTTTATTTTAAATAATTGCTAATGTTATACTGTCCCGGTAGAGTACTGCGTTCAGAAAATGCCACGTTACTTGAAACATCGACTAAAGTACGATATGCTGAAACTAGAGCAGCCTGTTTTTTGTGTGGCAGGTATTAAAAGGCAGAATGCATTGATGGGGCAATTACACATATGTGCTGACAGATTGAAATTTAAAAATCAATTTAAAACGCGGTTATTTGCATCTGCTTTCATGTAAGGAAAAATTTCTATTTGTACAGGCAATAGATGGAAGTGGGCAAGAAATGTCATGAAGATTCAGCTTTTTACAATGTTGATTTTATGCTATGCATGTTTTTTATATGGAAACCGTCTAGATATAGACGGTATATAAATTTAAAAAATAAATAAATATAAAATTGTCTTCATTATTAAATGTATTTAAGGTCAGAAATGTTTTGTGATGGAGAGACAATCGGCCTCTTTTACAAAGCCACGCAAGCGGCTGCCGCGCGGCAACAGCCCCAAAGCCCTTTAAATCTCTATGGGCTTCAGGGCCGTTAGCGCACTTCAGCCGCTAGCACGGCTTTGTAAAAGAGGCCGAATGACTACAACAAATAATAATAATAGCTTTATTTATATCCCGTCACACCTTTTCAGTTCAATAAGGAAAAATAGGAAAAATTCAACCTGAATGAATGAAGATTAGAGGATTGTCAGTCCTTCATGGTGCATGTTGTAAATCAGACGGTTCAGCAGTCCAACAGGAACAGCTTCAGGTTTTCTAGCTCTCAGCCAAGAGCAAGGACACACCAGGGAAATTATTATCAGTCCTTATAATCCTCTGTACAGTGCAAAGGAGTTGCACAACTGTAGGTCTGAACTTCCTCAGAACCCAAAATTTTCTAACTCAGAATAGCGCACAGATTCTTAGAGCATGCACAGGTGATCCAAAGAGGACCAATCAGAAGCAGTCCAGCAGGGTCTTTTTGGTCATACAGAAGAGCAATGAATAGTGCTCTTGTGAAAAGTGCTCGGTAGACAGACAGACGTGCCAAAGATGATAACAGCATAAGGCACAGTTTATAACTATAGATAACAAACTAGCTGTCCTCCACGGTTCATAGTCTAACCGTATTTTAAAGGGCTCCGATGGGGGGGTGTTGGTGGGGAACCCCCCCACTTTACTTAACAGAGATTGCGCTGGCATTGTGGGGGGTTTGGGGGGTTGTAACCCCCCTCATTATACTGGAAACTTAACTTTTTCCCTGTTTTTTAGGGAAAAAGTTAAGCTTTCAGTATAATGTGGGGGTTACACCTCCCACACCCCCCCAACATGGCAGCGTGAGGCAGCGCGATCCCTATTAAGTAGAGTGGCAGGTTCCTCTCCCACACCCCCTGTCGGAGTCCTTTAAACTACGGTTTTTCTTCGGCGCAATCAAGCCCTGCACTCAGTTGTCGGCGCGCCTTTGTCCTCGCGCGCTTTTGACACGTCACTGTCCTCCACATTCACATGGCAATGGACATCCAGAGATAGTAAATGTCCTTAGCTGTCCACACACAGAGTTTGTAAACATAACCAGAATGCTTCAGGACAGCAAAGATGGTCCTTGGCCTAAGTTTCAGGCCTGCAATGTTCCAATAAAGCAGGAATCATCCCTAGAAGAAGATGGATCAGGTCAGATTTGCAGGAAGACTGTGAGGTGGGAATAGGGGTGGAAGAAAATATCCAGGACAGCAAGCCATCGGGTTGACCACTGTTTTTTTATTTACCATGGGCTCAACATGATGACTGAAACTGAGGTAACAAAGAGCCATTTTCTTAGAATGGCAATTGCCCCTGCTTGCTACCCCATAGCAACACCCATATGGAGGAGTGCTGACTTGTGAGTCATCCACCCATGGGACTTGTCTAATTCAGGGTTACAAATTGAAATTCTGATTCTGTCAAAGATGTACCTTCTGTCCCCTGTGTCCAGTCTCTTTGGTAATGGCAGCCGCTATAGAGCATAGTAGTGGGAAGTGAAGAAACAGCTTCTGCCATGAGAAGAAATGATCAGGTGAGGAGTTTATCAGTGCCCTTAATCATGGACACCCTGGACCAGTGACTCAATGACTTACCCCTTAAGCTGGCCCCACACTTTGAGGCCCCCACAAATCTGAGTCTTATTATTGGATAGAGTTGCTGTGGCAATATGAGAAGTACCCACTATCATTTCCTCTACCATAATCTCCCCAACCCTGAAATGTCCTGTCTAAATTAGATTGTAAGCTCTTCTGAGCAGGGACTTTCTATTGTATGTTAAAATGTACAGCGCTGCGTACGTCTTTCAGCGCTATAGAAATAATAAATAGTAGTAGTAGTAGTAGAAGTCTTCTGTTGCAGAAGCTGTATAGTAAGGTAGAAGCTAACTTTTTAATGCTTGAAACTTGAGGTATGACCTTTGCCTTTTTTTTGGCTCAGAGCTGTCTAATCGTTCAGGACTAAATGAGCATGTGAAAACAGCAGGTGAACAGTTCATCTACCTCCACTTTACTATGCTGCTTGAAGCAATGAACTGACTGACAGGATTTTTGAGAATACTAATTTTAGCTTTGGTATGAGAAGACACTGCTGTCACCTCATCTGAACATCAAATGAATTTTGAAGAAACAGCCTTTCAAATGCAAATATTTTTGAGGTAGACATAACCCATCAAAGCATTTCTTTCTGTTGTTTTGGAATTGAAATGTGGCAGTTGCAGGGTTGTTTTTTTATTTTTTTAATATAGAAATCCAGATGAAGCATTCTACAGTTTGGTCTGATAGCCTGCTTTTATAAAGTCATGTGGGGATTATTATGCTTATAATAACCTGGGATTTGATCCTGCATTGTTCAGGTACTGTTTTCCTGCATTTATAAGCAATTGTCTACTTTGTTTAAGAATATAGGGAGCAATTCTATAACTGAATACAGAATTACACTTTAGGTGCACAAATTATGCAGGCTGTGAGCCTATTCTATAAAGGCACATATAAACATAAATGTTCTTGTAGAAGGGATGGGATTTGATATACTGACTTTCTGTGGTTACAATCAAAGTGATTTATATATTACAGTATATATTACTACTACTATCCATTCAGTTGTGTCCGACCCTTGGATACTCTGTAGTAGAGTATGACTCGGGGACAAATTTTTCCCCGTCCCTGCAGGAACTCATTTTCCTATCCCGGCAAGTTCTTTTCCTGTCCCTGCCCCATTCCTGAAAACTCTGTCCTCATCTGCTCAAGCCTCAAACACTTTGAAATCATAAGTGTTTGAGGTTTGTGCGGTTATGGCAGAGCTTACAGGAATGGGTCAGGGACAGCGACAAAACTCATGGGGACGGGGAAATTGAGTTCCTTCGGGGACGGGGAAAAATGTGTCCCGTGTCATTCTCTTCTCGGTAGGCCAGTCCTCGCCATGCTTCCCTGTTTTCCATGGCTTCTTTCGATTGATGTTCATTCCCTTGTCATTCTTGATGGTATCCAGCCAAGGGACCTTTGGTCTCCCCTGCTTCCTTTTACCACTGACCATTCTGAGTAAAGTTATTTGGCATATTTGCCATGTTATTTTCTAGTGAATTCGCCCTCATCACATGTCCAAAACAGGTCTGACGTAAGCAACAGACAGTCACAATCAGCAATTCCAATACAAAATAATGAAAAGAAGAAAATTCATGTTGCTTTGATATACAATGTTCCACCAGAGGTTCCATAAGCTTTTTTTTGCTGAAACACAATGCATACAAAAAAGTTCCACTTGAACTGAGAGTGGGAAGCTGAAAAACTGCTCCCCACAATAGGCAGGAGCATTCAATTATGACACTCACTCCCCAGTATAAACGAGATAGTATTGTGTCTGCATGTTTTGCATCTCATTACTATGTAACCTGCAGTGACTTAAATAGCTTTGCATTAGGTCCAGACATTATGTATTAGTGCCCTGTAAGGGGCAAATAATGCAGGTTATTGCCCTAACAGAGCTTGATAACTCCCCCTAATAGTAGATCTACTTAAATATGGGACAAAATAGATGCCCAACATGGCTGAAGACAGAAAGCAATGAAATCTAATTCATTTTTGTCGACTGCCTCTCCCCTTTCTTTACCCTTCTTTAATTATAAAACAGGTGCACATTTTAACCATTCTGTTCATTCTTTGCCCGAGCCATTGTATTTGGGTGGTTAACATAGTGCAACAAATGCAGGCATCAATTATGCATTTTATTTTATATCTATATATATAAAATCGGAGGTATGTATGTGTGTATGTGTGTGTGTATGTGCCGCGATCACGCAAAAACGGCTTGACCGATTTGAACGAAACTTGGTATGCAGATCCCTCACTACCTGGGATGATATGTTCTGGGGGTCTCGCGGCCCACCTGCACACGTGGGCGGAGCTACAAACATAAAATCAGATTTCACCCATTCATGTCAATGGAAAAAATGTTAAATGCTGCCTTTCTCACAGTAATTCAAAAACGGCTTGACCGATTTGAACGAAACTTGGTATGCAGATCCCTCACTACCTGGGGTGATATGTTCTGGGGGTCTCGTGGCCCACAACTCTATGTTGCTTGCTCAAGGGTGGGTTCACCCAAGAATTTATATGTTCTTGCTCCAGGAGGTGAAACTAAAAATTTTGTTTATAGTCACGTTTTGCGTTAGTTGTATTGTATTCATTTTGTCAAATATTTCACATTATAATTTGAATATTGTACTTTTTATTAAGCTGTAAAAAAATAATTTCATTCACCACTATAAAGTATCTTTATTTGAATCCATTTACAGTGTTATTGCTATAATTAAATACCCGTGCAACGCCGGGGCATCAGCTAGTTACGTTATAATTCTTATTATATAATGTATTCTGAACAATTTCACAGTGAATCATCCTTCCATATTAGCATATCAGCTGAAGAGGAAAGAGCATTTATGAAATAATTGTCGCTTAAAGAACTGAAAACAAGTATAACACATACTTTAGGAATTTTAGAAGTCAGTCGAAGCATGATTAGTCTCAAATAAAGCTGCTTTTTGCATCTGGCAGGGTTTCTGTTGTCCCTTCAATTCTAAGTAATTCCAAGTGGTTTGTTTGTTTTTCATTGTACTTGATGTACCATATCATAAATTGGCACTTCTTTTAATATTTTCTTCCATAGTCTTTCACTTTCAATGTACTTTGTGGCTATTTCAACTGTCTCCTGGGATACCTCTACAAAGCATACAAACTCTTATTATTATTATATCTGGAATATTATATTCCAAATCATGATTTGTTTCAATTTTAAAGTCATATAAAAATTTTGCTTTCTCATTTTTCTGAAATTTTCCTTGATTATCTCCCTCTTTTACTAATGTGCGCTAACCAATTAGCGCACGCTAATGCGTCCATAGACTAACATGCATGCGTTAGCGTTTAGCACATGCTAAATCAATTAGTGCGCGCTAATCAGTTACCGCACCTTAGTAAAAGAGGGCCTATGGGGTCCTTTTATCAAGGCGTGGTAGGGGGTTTAATGTGCGGAATACCGCGTGTTAAACCACCTGCTGCTCTAGTTGCTAATGCCTCCATTGACCAGGCGTTAGTTTTTTTGCTTGCCGCGAGGGTTAGCGCGTGATAAAATGTCCGACGCGCTAACCCCGCTAGCGCAGCTTGATAAAAGGAGCCTTATGTGTTCCTAATAATTTTGAAAGATCATATTTTTTGCTTTAAGGCCAATATTCGAGACTAGGAGATACTCTATGAAGTTACATGGTAATATGTACACTTCTCCCTCGTTATTCGCGGTGGATAGGGGCAGAGACGGACCGCGAATGGTGAAAAACCACGAATATCCGGCTCTGACCCACCCCCGCCTCCCTTCCGCCTTCCCCTGGCATCCCGGCCTTACCTGGTGGTCTAGCTGGTTTTTGGGGAAGGAGCGATCTTTCTACGCTCCTGCCCCGTGCAGATAGCCATTAAGAAATGGCTATTGGGAGTTCCCGTAGTCTCTTGAGTGACCACGGGAATTCCCCACAGCCATTTCCTAATGGCTATCTGCACGAGGCAGGAGCTTAGGAAGATCGCTCCTGCCCCGAAAACCAACTAGACCACCAGGTAAGGCCGAGATGCTGGGTGAAGATAAAAATATGGGGTTTTTTCCCCTCCTCCCCCCCAAAAAAAATTGTGATTATGTGAAATCGTGAGTAGGGAAACCGCGAATGGGGAGGGGGAAGTGTACTATTCCCTTGACCTATTAACCACTATGTTTCACCTTTTTTAAGTTCAATCAATTTGTATCCTTCTTTGAATCTTTTGTAAACTGCATAGAACTTCACAGTACTGCGGTATATAAATTTCTTCTTATTATTATTATTTAAAGCTAATAGGAGAAAATATTTTTTCACTCGGGGCCTGGGCGGGGGGGGGGGGGGGAAGGAGGTGTACTTTTACTAAGCAGTGCTAAAAAATTATCAACTCTACCCTGAGCACTAATTAGCGCTGCTAGTAAATGGCCGATTTTGACATTTCTGCAATAATGGTCATACACTAATTTTCCCATTAACACATGAGCACTGATCACGAGCTAACCGATTATCATAGCTGCACCCACTCTCCTCTCCCATAAATGTTCCCGAGAATTCGCAGGAGCCAGATAGGAAGCCGCTAAGCGCCGAGCAGCAGCACCAAAGCGCACTCCTGCTTGGTACCACTCAGCGGCTGAAGAAACCCAATCTCGTGGCAGCCACCACCGGCCGGGTTAGCAGCGGGGCAGGAGTGCAGAAAGCTTGCTCCTGCCCGCTGCACCTCTGGACCATCGGGGATCGGCAGAGGAGGTAAGAGGACAGGGCAGGGAGGGAGGGACAGGGTGCAGAGCCTGACAGAGCAGGGCACTTGAATATTAAGCCGCCCAACTTATATTCGAGTCAACCATTTTTCCTCCTTTCAATAAATGCTTTTTTCTTCCAGGATTATGAATTTCTCTGTATCGATACGCTGTTTGAGTGCTGTAAAATAAGATTGATATGAAGGACTTGTTATTTGTATAATATGTGCTGTGTGTTTTTTTAATTTTATATGATTGTTTTTTGTAAAACCGCCTAGTTATAAGCGGTTAAGAAATCTTTTAAATAAAGAAAGAAATATTCAGATTGACTTATATTCGATTATATACGGTACTTGTAAGAAGAGCTCAATACATTTTTGTCAAAGGAGCCCTTAGTTTGTCTGGGCTAGATATTTCACTTCCTTTCAGCAATTGCAAAATCCACTCTACAAATGGCATTGTTCAGCCCAGCTCCATGTGCATACAAAGACATGGGAACACAGAATGAGCGCTGAAATATGAGGTGAACTCTAACCCAGGGCCTAGAATTTTCTGTGCTGAAAATGATCTCAGTCTCCTGAGCCTGAACTACCGTATTTTCGCGGATATAACGCGCACCCGTGTAAAACGCGCACACGGGTATAGCGCGCGGGGAACACAAATCTATGTAAAAAAATTTAATATAGCGCGCACACGCGTATACCGCGCATGCTTAAACCTCTCCCGCCTACTCCGAACCGACATCCTCCCCCCCGCTAGCTTACCCGCGTTTTACAACTTTTTTTTTCAATCCGATCCGGCATCCCCCTACGAACCGGCATCCTCCCCCCCCCCGCTCACGTCACACACCCCTCCCCCGCGATCCTACATCCCCCCCCCAGCACCGCAAAACATGTCTTACCCGATTGGGCACCGGCACCGGCACCAATTCACAGGATGTGCCAGTGCCAGTGCCCGAAGATCCTCCCTCGTTGGTTTGGGTTGGTTTGGGCTGGGCTGAGCTGGGCGGTGCGGTGCAGGAGAGATCCTCCTTCTTCCTGCGCCGGGCTGGACTAGGCTTTGAGCATTTGCGCATGCTCAAAGCCTTCTGGTCTCGCTCTCTCCGAGATTTCGAGAGAGCGAGACCAGAAGGCTTTGAGCATGCGCAAATGCTCAAAGCCTAGTCCAGCCCGGCGCAGGAAGAAGGAGGATCTCTCCTGCACCGCACCGCCCAGCTCAGCCCAGCCCAAACCAACCCAAACCAACGAGGGAGGATCTTCGGGCACTGGCACATCCTGTGCATTGGTGCTGGTGCCGGTGCCCAATCGGGTAAGGCATGTTTTGCGGTGCTGGGGGGGGATGTAGGATCGCGGGGGAGGGGTGAGCGGGGGGGGGAGGATACCGGTTCGTAGGAGGGATGCCGATCGGATTGAAAAAAAAAAGTTGTATACCGCGCTCACGCATATAGCGCGCGAGGGGTATGCGCGGTACGTAAAAACGCGTATAACGCGCGCGTTATATCCGCGAAAATACGGTAATTTTCAGTATAGTCATGTTGAACTGTGCTGGAACAACCATTCAAGTATGTGCTTTTCATTTTGTTCTCTTTAATTCATAGCTAAGCATATTCATATTCTTGAAAGTAAAGTACCAATGCAAAACTATATAATTAACTAATTATCTGCCTAAAGCATCCTGTCAAAGTATTTGTGCTAAGTATCATTGCACAAAATTAGGATGAGAATACTACTAGATAACTTGAAGCACATCAGGCCTGATTCTATAAATGGTGCTTAGGGGTGGCGCCGCTAATTACCCTAATCATGGACGCCTAGTGATGCCTAACTTAAATCCGCTTTCAACTTAATTGTTTGTTAATGGGTTAACTGTTGTGATAATTGACCATGTCATTAAAAACACATGAAAAATCAGTTTTAAAAAAAATATCAATTAAGGTTCCGTGCGGATATCGGTGTGGTGCCTATTGACATCTATGTCTCTGATGCCTAGACTTTGCCTACCTGAAAAGTAGGCGTGGTTATGGGTAAAGAATAAGCCTGGTTGACTTAGGCATCACTAGGCTTTGTAGTTAGGCACCGGTAAATTAGGCCAGCAAATTGGATCCCAGCCATGACTCTTCTGAGATGCCCAGAAAATTAGGTCCCAGCCATGACTCTTTTAAGATCCCCAGAAAAATTCTACTTCAAGTCTGGGCTTACCAAATATAGGCAGGGTGCACTGCACTGGGTCTGATGGTGCTAGATCCCAGCTGACTGATATTCAGTGTGAGTTAACTAGCCAGGAATGGCCTCCTACCAGTTATACAACAAAAAACTTTATGTTAAATGGTTATTCTATAGATTAATATATATACATCAAAAACCATTAAATAATTAGACTGGTGGGTAGACACTAAATTAAATTCCTATGATAATTTAAATTTTAACTGTGGGGGCAAGCCTCAGAACATGAAGTCGATCTTTCCCATTTTTTTGGGACTTCTTGAGGAAGAAACCATCCTCTCTTGCACTCCTTTTAACATCATAGGCTTGAGACCCACCTCCCTACCAAATAACTTAATTTAATTAATTTAAAATACTATATTCCTACCTTTTATTTTCTTCAATTTTAAATTTATCTGCTCGGAACCAACAGAGACGTGAGGCTACAAAAAAGAGGTGTTGCGAATAAATATATCCCTGATGCATCGGGTTGTAAGCCGGTCCCGCCAAACGTAGGCCTCGTTGGACGACTATAATTAAATTTCAGCAACAGCTGCTGCTTAAAAAGAGAATGTATTCGAGTGGATTCAAGCTAAGTGCATGATAACACAGATTTGATTTTTTTCAACTAATTTGAGTATCGCTAACATGAACTGTGATTATATGAACTGATACTATGAACTGTGATAAATTGAAGTATTCTGCATATCCTTAACAGTACATCAAAAGCGCAAATAAAGCACTTTATGAATTAAGTTATTTAATGAACTTAAGCATCGTGAGCACTTTATGAAATGAACGAAGATGAATTGCGATTAAATGAACTATGATTGAATGAACTGAGAGAAATTGAGATTAGATGAACTGAGATGAACAGAAGATTTTCATATAATTTTAGTAGTACAGTCAAGCCTCGGTTTGCGAGTAACCCGGTTTGCGAGTGTTTTGCAAGACGAGCAAAACACTCAGCAAACTTTTGACTCGCAAACCGAGTGTTGACTCGATTTGCGAGAACCCCCCCCCCCAATAACCGGCAGAAGAATTAGAAGTCCTTGAGCATGCGCAGATGCATGCTCAAGGCAGGCAGGCAGAAGCCGAAGATCTTCTAGGCACATGATCTGTGCCTGTGCTAGATGGGGGGGGGAGGTAAGTTTAAGTTGTTCGAGGGGGGGGGCGGTTCGCACAGGGGGGGTACTGGTTGGAGCGAGGGGGCCTTTGCGAGCGGAGGGGGGGGAGCGATGCCGGTTATCGGGGGGGGGGGGGGAGAGGGAACGTATCAAAGCGAGTTTCCATTATTTTCTATGGAGAAACTCGCTTTGATAAATGAGCATTTTGGATTACGAGCATGCTCCTGGAACAGATTATGCTCGTAATCCAAGGTACCACTGTATGTTAAAGTACAAAAAAGCACTTTTAAGCATTGATGCACTTTAATATTAAGCACCTTATAAGTTTTATAGTATAATATTGTAGAGCATTCTGATGGTTCCGAGTATTAGATTGGTAGGTAGATATATATAAGGAAGATATGAACTTTATATTATTAAATTAAAAACTTTTTTAGAATATGTTTTGGATGAAATAAATAGTTAATAAGATAAATTTAACATTGAAGAAAATAAAAGGTAGGAATATAGTAATTTAAATTAATTAAATTAAGTTATTTGGTAGGGAGGTGGGTCTCAAGCCTATGATGTTAAAAGAGTGCAAGAGAGGATGGTTTCTTCTTGAAGAAATCCCCTCCAAATGGGAAAGATCGACTCCATGTTCTGAGGCTTGCCCCCACAGTTAAAATTTAAATTATCATAGGAATTTAATTTAGTGTCTCTCCTACCAGTTATGTCGGTTCATAGACAACAACGCGGAAGACAAAGGTGCGCGCCGACAACAGAGCGCAAGACGGAGGCACGCGCCAAAGAAAATTACTGTTTTTAGGGGCTCTGACGAGGGGTTTTGTAGGGGAGCACCCCCAGTTTACTTACTACAAATCGCGCCGGCGTTGTGGGGGGTTTGGGGGGTTGTAATCCCCCACATTTTACTGTAAACTTAACTTTTTCCCTAAAAACAGGGAAAAAGTGAAGTATTCAGTAAAATTTGGGGGGTTACAACCCCCCAAACCCCCCACAATGCCCCCACAACGTGGCGCAATTTGTATTAAGTAAAGTGGTTTCCCCCCCCACGCCCCCCGTCGGAGCCCTAAAAACAGTAATTTTCTTCGGCACGCGCCTCCGCGCTGCGCTCAATTGTCTGCTCGCGCCTTTGTCCCAGCGTGCTTTTGACCTGACACCGTTATGTCATGTCTCAGCAGCTAACCGGTAATTTTCAGCAGCATTTAATAATTATTGTCACTAAAATAACTGGTTAACGCAAAAAAACAAACAAAAAAAAAAACAAACCACCTGGTGATGGGAGAATTCCGGGGTCGTGACCACTTAAGTTCTGATATTAGCTTTGGGAAATGCACATTGTAAATGTTTCTGAATTGTTGCAAAAGAAAGACATCCCAGATGGACTGTTCCAAAACAAAATCTCTTTATTAAAACAACCACCCGACATAGTCCACGTTTCATCCACTCTTGGGCTGCTTCAGGGTAAACTAAACTAAACCTTAAGCTTATATACCGCATCTTCTCTATAAAAATAGAGCTCGGCACGGTTTATAGAAAATATTTTTTAAAATACAATAGGCAAAGAGGTAATATAGAAGGAAGCGAAGATCACAATTTTGAAAAGAGCCAAGTTTTCAAATGTTTACGGAATAATTGAAGAAAGTCCTGATCGTGCAACTGGACAGGAAAATTATTCCAGAGCTCAGTAATTTTGAAAAGAAGAGACTTCCCTAATTTTCCAGCATAGATGACGCCTTTCAGCATAGGAAAGGATAATTTAAGTTTTTGAGTGGGTCTGGTAATCACAGATCTTGTAGAATTCCAAGATAGAGGAAGTAAGGAAGGAAAAATGCCATACAAGATCTTAAATATAAAACAAGCACATTTGAATAGACTCTAGAAATAATTGGAAGCCAGTGAAGTTTTAGCAAAAGTGGGGAAACATGATCAAATTTACCTTTTGCAAAGATCAGCCTAGCCACAGGATATAATACTAAGGGGTCCTTTTATCAAGCCGCGCTAGCGGGGTTAGCACGTCGGACATTTCATCACGCGCTAACCCCCGCGGCCGGCTAAACAACTAACGCCTGCAAAATGCAGGCATTAGCGGCTAGCACAGCAGGTGGTTTGACGCGCGTTAAACCCATACCACAGCTTGATAAAAGGACCCCTAAAAGTGGGAAAGGATTTGCAATCCTAACTAAAATGCACAAAAATGTACAGCAGCATTCAATGCTTGCAGCAGCACAGCCACAGAAGGCCAGATTCTTTAAAGGACGTTTAAAATTTAGGCGTTGTTTAGACTTCCAGCTGCAGAATGCTGAGCGCAATTCTATAATGAATAGACACACTATAGAGAATCGCGCTTAGCACCGTTGAGCGAATCTAAGTGCGTCTATATTGTTAGACGTCCTTTACAGAATTGCCTTTTAGGCATTACATAGACATCCTCATAGCGTCTATAACATTATCATGTGTTAGCATTATGTCATTGGAATGGTGATTTTATGCTGTTTTTTTTTTACATTAAAATTGTATGCAGTAAAAAACTGGCACCAAATTTTATTTATTTAGCTTTTAATTATTTATATACCACTTATATCATATGTAGTATTTACATTTGGCTCCTTTATCATATTCCTCTTCTGTTCCAGTTGCCCAGGGTCACAAGGAGCAGTGGGGGATTTGAACAAAAAGCGGCAGGGTGTTAAGGCTGTAGTTCTAACCATTGCACCACATAGACTCAGATAATAAACTGCATGTCAATTCCAAAGCCAAAGTTATATCCTCTTGATTTACAAGCAGTCATTTCTCTAGGATAAATAACAAACATGTAACTTCAATACTTGTCCAATTCCTCTTTTGGCCTCTATGTTCCTCAAAGTACAATATATATATATATATATTGCATATAAATCCTCAATTTTTTAGTAAGAGGACTGCTTGCAAAAGCAGATTTACTTTTGAGTGTGAGTTGGGCACTAGATAGACTTCAGTTAGGTGGACACGACTTATGCACTTCCTAGATGTGCTTGAGGCATCCGCATATAGGTGAACAGGGCTCCAATTTGATATTAAGGTCAAAAGATGTTTAATAATGCATTACTTAAGCAAAGCACATGCAAAAATATATATATATATTGAGTATTAAACTTCTATTTTTGGGCTAAAGAGGACTCCTATTAGATAATTATATAAAAAGAGGTTTAATGCATTACTCAAGCAAAGCACTTGAAAAAGATATATACAGTATATTGCATACTAAACCTCATTTCCAAAAGGTTAGGAAAAGAAATGGCTGTGCTTCAGAGCACAATGGCTGTGCTTCAGAGCAAGTGAATGTGTCTGATGCACAATTATCATTCTGACATCATCACTATGCACCTAGATGGCAGAATGCCACTAAAAAATAGGAACATGTACTGAGATATCTGACCATACTTGGGATTTGAACCCATGGCTTTTGGCAGATGGAAGCAGTGCTTTTAACCACCGAGTCACAGGCACTTTCTTGTAGGTGGGGGTTTCTGCCATGTGAGATGATACCTTAGGACATCATCATCTCAGAGTAAAAATAAGTTTCCCTCTGGACCCTGGAAAAGGCAGAGTGCTAATGTAAATGATAAAGTCCACAATCCATACTCTTTTATGAGACTAAAAAGAAGTTGTTAAGGTACTAGGGGGCATTATGGAGATTTGAACCCATGACCTGTGAAAGAAAGAAGTGTTTTTAACCACTGAGCCACAGGAGCTTTTGTTTAGGCAGGTGTTCCTATTATTTTGTAGTGGTATTCTGCAATCTAGGTGCATATTGATGATGTCACAATGATGTCAAGATTGTGCATCAGATATATCCACTTGCTCTGAAGCACTGCCGTTGTGAGTAGTATATCTCTTTTTCTTAATCTTTTGGAAATGAGGTTTAGTATGCAATATATATATTTTTTTCATGTGCTGTGTTGAGTAATGCATTATTAAACCTCTTTTTCTATTATTATTAAATAAGAGCCCTCTTTACCCCCCAAATAGAAGTTTAGCATGCAATATATATATTTTTTCATGTGTTTTGCTTAAGTAATGCATTATTAAACATATTTTGACCTTAATATCAACCTGGAGTGCTTCTTAACTCAAAAAATAAACCACTGTTCACCTATATGTGGATGCCCAACCAATACCTAAGTCACATACACCTAACTTGCGCTTAAAAAACACCCAACTCATGCTCAAAAGTAGACCTGGTTTTGCAATGCCTACATTTTAGGCGTTAGGTAGATGTGTTCGGGCATTGAGCAGCATGTGATTCTCTAAATGGATATCCAAATTGAAGCCACTCTTATGCCATGCCTATGCCACACCCACACTTATTTTTTAGGTGCAACTTTTTCCGATAGGTATCCATGAAATTGAGGACTTCTATCTTGATAATCGCGTCCAGCGTTTGGACATCTAAGTTCCACTTAATGCTTGTTAAAGTCATTAATTGGACTTATTATCCACTTTATTTGGATGCCTAAAGTTAGATGTCTTTTACAGAATCTGGCCCAGACTGTTCTCATTGGGCAAAACGTGGGCAAAGTCAGATGATTGTTTTAATAAACAGATTTTCTTTTGGAGCAGTCCATCTGGGATCTCTTTCTTTTCCATTACAGCTGGTGCAGATCTGAAGAGCCTCTCTGTGGTTTGTTGTTTTTGTATTGTTTTCAGTACAAAATGCCTTGCTTTTTAAAAAAAAACAAAAAAAAAAACACCTATCTCTGGTGTTGTACTACATGCTGAGTTTGACTTCATAGTGTTCCCAGTTCTGTTTTTATCTTCATATTTCTATTTCTAATTTCTGATCCCTTGTTTTGTAATTGGCGAGGTGTCTCTCTGTCTTTTGCCTGTGTCAGAGTTATGATAGTCTGCTTACATGTAGTTTCTGTATTGAGATCCATAGCAGCCTAATTTATTCTAAGAAAATAAGAATAGCCATACTAGGTCAGACCAATGGTCCTAGCCCAGTATCCTGTTTCCATAGTGGCCAATCCAGGTCACAAATACCTGGCAGAAACCCAAGTAGTAGCAAAATTCTATGCTACCGATCCCAGGGCAAGCATTGGCTTCCCTAGTGGCATGTCGTGAGGGCTTTCAGGGGATTCAATGCCCTGCTTTTTTATTTTTTTGTTTACCTTTTGCTAGATGCAGTTTGATTTGTTGAGCGGGCAGTCTGCTCAACCAGTCAAACTGTATCAAACAAAACCAACCCCCCCCCCAAAAAAAAAAAAAAAAAAGCAGGGCTCATGGACTGGGGATTCTCCAAACCCCCTGAAGGCCCATGAGTCAAGGCAGGTATGAGGAGCTAGGGAACTGTCTCCAAAGAAATACCACCAAAGACAGACCTAGCAACCTTAGAGAAATCCCTACCTCTCATACTGCACCTTCAGTGAATACATTAAAGATTGCTTTGGTTAATGCCAGTTCAATCAAAAACAAGGAACTCATATTAACCGAGCTCTCACTGAAATCAAATGGGATATGTTTCTGATAGTCAAAACGTGGCTGAAAGACAAGGATGGAATTACCTTAGGATCACTATACACCCCCCCCCCAAACACACACACACACTTTTTCCCGGCTACCAAGCATTTGCATGTTCCTTCACTGACAAAAAGGGTGGTAGAGTGGCCACTATAATAAAATCATCCCTAATCCCAAAAATCACTGATTCATTAGCACTGCGAGCTTTAGAATGCCTCAACTTCTCAGTAGGTCATGACAAAAAAATTATATTCATACTAGTTTACAGAGCTTCCCATTCAACTATGACTATTCTGAACAAGCTCCTCACCAAATGCATTTGAACCTTGAGTTCTATGGTTCTCGGGCTGCCACCTCTGACCCACAGGCTATGCTTCCACATCCTTATCTTTATGATTTTGAGTGATGCTTTACTGGGTCTCTAAAATCATAGGTTTTTAATAATCTTTTGACCTTCTATCCATTTAGTGCCGCTGAAAACTGAAATCAGTTGCCTTTCTTTCTTATGCTACAAAAAAATTGGTTGTTTTTGCTAGAAGAATACAGTGATGGCAGTTATTATTCCAGACAACATCATTCTTTGCTACAGCCCTGACTGTCATTACAGGGAAACACTGTGATTATTTAGGGTGGCCTGAATGCATCCTGATTGGAATAACAACTATTGCTACTACGTATGAGTCTGAATATTATAAGCAAATATTTAATAAACAAAATACATTTCGTAGCATCAATAGCATTTCAAGTACATAAGATCTTTATTAATATAGAAGATAGGGGTTCTTAAAAGCTGCTACCCTCTGTAGTTTCTAAGCATAAGTTCAGAGGGTATGAAGAAGAACAGATCAATTTCTTTAATTCTACTAGTCCATTAATCCTGCACAGAGGACTCCATAAATCAAAGGCACTTTAAGGCCATAATTTACAGTGTGGTATTAGCTTGCTGTATTGTTTGGATTTGAATGATCAGGGGTTTTGCACTGATATATAGATATCAGAACCTAGCCTTCTGATTTTGCATTAACCTTTGCTCCTTAGTAGTTTCAAAAGAAGACAATATATAATAAAATTAGGTATTTTGCTGGCAGCTGAAATAAATGTTCTCTGTGAGCGATAACATTCAACTGAACCCATTTAATGTAGAGGGAAAGAGAAGTGATGGTGCATAATGAGAGAGCATTCTATTCTCTCAAACAGCTCTGGACAATACATTATAAGGAGATAGATTCAGAATTAAAAACGCCTGTCCTCATTCTTTTAAGGAACAAGACATTAGCTATCAAGCTGTTATATCACAGGACTGCTGGCATCTCTCTGTCTAACAAGGGACAGCTCAATATGTCTGCTGCCTGAGTCAAGGGAAGAGAAAGGGTGCCCGCCCCACTCAAGGCACCCAAAGGGGTGAGCATTGCTTAAAACACTGATTAGGGAATTTTGGAGCAGGATAGGGAAATTCATTCACTTAGAATACTGGTCAGGTAGCTGCCCAAAGAAAAAAAAAAAAAGAATCAATTTATATGAAAACTTTGCAAACACTGGTTAAATTCGGCAAAAATTGTTGCAATTAAATTATGTAGACCCTGGATAGGGATTCTGGACTATCACTGTGGGCTCCTTTTACAAAGGTCCGCTAGCGTTTTTAACGCACGCACCGGATTAGCGCTCGCTATAGTGTGCGCTAGCCGAAAATCTACCACCTTCTCAAAAGGAGGCGTAGCGGCTAGCGCGCGGGGCAATTTAGCGCACGCTATTCCGCGCGTCAAGGCCCTAGCGCAGCTTTGTAAAAGGAGCCCTGTGTTAGATGCATCCACAGAAGCCTTCCTCATGCAACAATGGGTTCAGAGCAGATCTGGGACATTTCTCCATAGAACTCACCATGCCAAACAAAAAAAAGTCTAATTCTGGTTTCATCTCAGTAACAGCAATATAAAAGCTACAGCAGCATCTTAACATTGTATTAAGATTTTAAATAGTTTTAGGCATCTGGGAATATTAATTGATTTGCCATTTAAATTTTGAGGAAGAGAACATAAGAAACATAAGAATTGTCGCTGCTGGGTCAGACCAGTGGTCCATCACGTCCAGCAGTCCACTCACGCGGCGGCCCTTAGGTCAAAGACCAGTGCCCTGAGTCTAGCCTTACCTGCGTATTAGGGTATTGCCAAGTTTCACCAGTCATGGAAAGCACACAACATTGCCACCAACCAAATGTTGCATGGTATCCTTTAGTCCTTCTCTTTTGCACCGGTTTAATGCTTGTGTTCACCATTCTGCGATGATTTTATTTCTCTAATAGGAAAATCATTGCTTTCTAAATGAGCCACATGCTAATGCTTCAATATTATGTAATTAATTTGGATTGAGAGAGGAGTAAATTTTTGTACAAAAATCAACTTGACTGTGTCTTATCCATTTGATAATGAAAAAGGAGATATCTATGGGCAAAGTTAGCACATAAATATGAATCAACTTTATAGGGTATCCCCAATGGTAAAATCTATTTTTCAACATTTTAACTTGACTCCAAAATTCATCAAGGGAGAAACATATTCTCCTAATCACAGGAATTGACTTAGGTAAACTTTGCCTCAGTTGATAAGGATGGTGACTATGAAAACGTAGCAAACTATTCCTGTCTGTAAACTTACGAAACAATTTTTATTTATTTATTCATTCAATTTTCTATATCGTTCTCCCAGGTGAACTCAGAACGGTTTATATGAATTTATTCAGGTACTCAAGCATTTTTCCCTGTCTGTCCCGGCAGACTCACAATCTATCTAATGTACCTGGGGCAATAGGGGGATTAAGTGACTTGCCCAGGGTAACAAGGAGCAGTGTGGGTTTGAACCTACAACCTCAGAGGTCTCTGCAGTGATTGCTAAAAGGTTTGGTACATTGAGGCAGCTTAGAGCTATATGAAATCTGTTAGCTAAGAATTTTAATAAACATAAAAAGCCAGCAAGTCACTCAGGACCTATACTTTAGTTCAGTATTCGCAACCCTGTCCTGGAGGACCACCAGGCCAATTGGGTTTTCAGGATAGCCCTAGTGAATATGCATAGAGCAGATTTGCTTGCCTATAACTTCCATTGTATGCAAATCTCTCTCGTACATATTCATTAGGGCTAGCCTGGAAACCCAATTGGCCTGGTGGTTCTCCAGGACAGGGTTGGGAACCACTGCTTTAGTTCATGCTTTTGTTTTATCTAAGCTGGATTGCATTAATTTTGCATGTGCAGGAGTAAAGACAGGGCAATTAAAATGGTTACAAACATTGCCGAATGCTGCTATTTGGTTATTGGGTAAATTACATATTAAGGATCATGTGACTCCCTTATATTTGAAATTTCACAGGCTTCAAATAGAATTAAATGTAAAGATCTTGGTGTTAGCTCATAAAGCATTATTTGAGCTACAACCACCATATCTTTCAAATTTATCCCCCCTTCCCTTTTACAAAACCTCCCTAGCATTTTATATATATATATTTTTTTTTAGTTGACATCAAATTCTTTATTCTAAAAAAAATTGAAGCCAGTTGGAGAGGAGGAGACATAAATCTAAAATTGCTTCAGGACCCAGCTCTGAGGGACTTCATTGCTTTCTGAAGTTCTTGAAATGATATAGGTGCTTCCAGACTTTGTTTTATATGCTCGGGAATTTTTGGCCCCCTGAAATAGCTTTAAAAATTCTAATTCTGCAATTTCTTTGTCTAGATAAAGCTCTATAAAATTCCAAAAACTGCTTCAAAATATTCCCAATTTGAGAATGAGTTTTACCCTTCTCATCTTTAATAACCACTATTTTTACTTTCCTTTTTTTTGCTTTGAGATAATTTGCCAATAATCTTCCTGCTTTATTCGAGTTTCCATAATACAGAGCCTGTTGAGAAAACAAATCTTTCCTAACCAATTGTGAGGAAACCTCATTATATTTATATTTAGCTTTCAACAGGGCATTCAGAGTAACTTGTTCCCATTTCAAGGCTAATTGCGACTCCAAAGTCCGAATATCTTGTGCCAGATTAGAGAATTTTAATTTTAACATCTTCCGGATGTGTGCCGAATATGAAATTATTTGCCCAAATGACTTCCAAAGAAACTTCCTCTGAGGTGTTTACCTGAAAATATTCAACTATTTTCCCCTGAATTTCTTCATGAAAATTTGAATCTGCAAGCAATGTATTATTAAATCTCCACACAGGTCTAGTTAAATCATTTCCACTAAAATTATATTCTATCCAAATTCCAGCATAATCCGTCAAAAGAATCGGATCTATACTGGCTTTTGTCACCTGTTGAATTAAACTATCTGAAAAAAAAAGTAATCTATTCTTGAAAATGATTGATGAACATGGGAGCAAAAGGAAAACTCACGAGCATTAAAAAGCCACCATATATCTTTGAAATCACATGATTGTACAAAATTATCCAACCCTAGTGATCACAGTTGCCTGCTAGGTTGTTTATCCAGCAATGAATCCATGACTATATTGAAGTCTCCGGCCACTATTAGATTAGATGTAGCCACTGATAGAATTAAGTGTTAGAGTTGTTGTTGTTTTTTTAATTTGGCCTGATTTGAATTAGGAGCATATACATTTAAAAGGGTCAGGGAATATTTTCATGAGGTCATATCTACCTGAAGCCATCTTCCCATACTGTCAGCTTGAAACTTATCAAATATTGCATCACATTTCCTATTGACTAATACAGCCACACCATCCTTCTTTCCCACTACAGGTACAATAAAACATTGTTTTACCCACCCTCCTTCAAGTTTGACAGCTTCACTATGGGATAAGAGAAATTTGGAGCATTGAGATAAAGCAGTATATTTCTGTGTCTGAATAGCCACAAATTTGGTCTTGGAGGATGAGATGTACAGCATCAGCATCTATGAGACAAAGATGGTTTTTCTTGCTACATAGATCTTTTTGGACCCTCTGTTAGGTTATACAAGTTAGATAGTTTCAAATCTAATAGATGCTGGCACTGTCATCTGGACATTGAGACATTGGATCATCTGTTGTTTTATTGTCCTATGATACTCAACTTTTGGAAGTCAATATGGGGGAAGATAAATGCCATATTGGAATCATCAATTTCATTGTCATTTGAAGTAGTTATATGCGGAACATTAATACATATTAAGCCTCCCATGGACCGTTATAAATGTAGGCTTTCCCTAATAATGACCAGGATAGCCATGCAGATGATAACTCACAACTGGAAAAATTACGATTGCCTCAATTTTCCTTTTTGGTGGGCGAATTTATGCTACAGTTATAAATATGAGAAAATGAATGCTGATGTATTGGGGCATAGCAATATATTTAAAATGGTTTGGGGCCTGCTGACATCTTTTATTACCTCATTATAGTTGTTTGTAAGTCTTAATTTTGTTTATTTCCTCATACACATCCATGGAAGGGGGAGAGGGTGGTGGTGGTGGTGGTGGGGGGGGGGGGCTTATTTTTATCTTAGTTTTACACCTTTGAATACATACATCCAGAGTGGGTGGGAGGTGGGTGGGATTGCATTCTTATTCTATATAGGGAAATGTTAATGAATGATTAATTATATTATATGTATTTGTGCTTTTATTGATTAGATGGGTGGGTGGGTTAAAATTCTTGCTTATAGATGTTTGTAAGATGAATGTGCTTTTATTTTATTAGATGTTCAATTGATTATTTGCACTGTTCATATTTGGAAAATTCATGTAAACTGTTTTGAACTCCCCTGGGAGAAGGGTATAGAAAATTTAATAAATAAATAATAACATTTTTTGCATGCAGAAGTTACCAGGGTCAATTTATACAAATAATGAGGCAGGGAAACAACTTTGGGCTTAGGTCTCGACAGTGAAACAAACAAACAAAGTGAGCAGGGAACCAGAGACTGTATTTCTGTTAAAAAGAGTAGGGATAATTGTAGTTGAGTGTAAATTTTATAGGATTGTATGTTTGTTGCAATTTTATTATGTGTGTTTTTATGTAACCCGTGCAGAACTGTGGATGCAGCGGGCTATACATTTATAAATAAATAAAAATAAACAAAGCATGGGGAATGAGGAAGGAAGAGATGTCAAAAAGGAGAGGGAGCAAAATAGAAGATGAGCAGTAGGAAAGGATTAGAGAAAAAGAAGTGGGCGAGGGAATAAACCTGACATTGAGACAATCAATTTTGTCATACAACACTATTACTACTACTATTGCTACAATTTATTATTTCTGTAGTGCTACCAGATGCATGCAGCACTGTACATTAAACATGCAAGAGACAGTCCCTTTTCTAAAGAGCTTACAATCTATATAGTGTGGATCAAAATATGGTGCTCATGAAAGGACAAATAAGGGAAGAAGAGGTAATGAGGTTACAGAAGGAATGAGAACAGATATGGGCCCTCTTCTATCAAGTTGCGATAGCAGTTTTTAGTGCAGGGAGCCGCGTTGAATGGTCCGCGCTGTTCCCGACGCTCATTGAGTTCATATGAGCATCGGGAGCTGTGCAGGCAATTCAGTGCGGCTCCCCGCACTAAAAACTGCTATCACGATTTGATAGAAGAGGGCCATAGTATATTACAAGCTGCAAGAGTTAGGACCTTATTGTAGCTTCAAAAACGTGGGCCTGGACTTGAATACTGCCAGCGATGGAGCCATATTAACCCTCGGTCAGGTACCCTGTCCACTCATACACAAGCCATGCTCACATTTATTCACACAGTTGGAGACCCCCAAAGGTTCCTCACTTTAGAAATCACTTTGCAAATTTTGCAGTTGCTTGTGCAGGAGAGGCTTGTTGGAAAATTCCTTTTCTCAGCATGTGTAATAGCAATTATTGCAATACAAATGGCAAAGCTTTGCAAGATTTAGGTTGAAGGAGTAGTGAAAGATGAATTTGGTGTCCTAGGAAATGGCAAAAAATTAAAGGGTCCTTTTACTAAGGCGCGCTAACTGAGTTAGCGCATGCTAAATGCTAAGGAACCCATAGAATATAATGGGTGCCTTAGCATTTAGCACACCTTAGTAAAAGGACTCCTAAGATAGTAAAGGATCTTTGTTGGGGGGGAGGGGAGAAAATCGAAATTCAATTATATTTTCATACAATACTCAGAATTTATAATCTCAGCAGCTTCTGGTCCAGGAACAGCTGACTCTTCATATATTGCACCTCTGAAATTTGCTGCAAATTGCTTTTAAAACACAAAGATAAGGTTCGTTACTGATCTGCTGACTACTTCTCTTTGTGAAGGATGAACAGTCTTTGATAGAAAGAGGAATGGTATAGAACAGGTCAGAATGACTGAATCATTTACAGTGTTTCCATATCATACTGTGCTGCAAAGAAGTCTGATTTAGCTGGCACAGTGGAGACACTTTCTTGAATTTATCAGTATCTAGTTCAATTTGTGTTCACTTGAGATGGCTCTAATTCATGGTTGGGAATGTTACAACCATTTGGAATTATATTGGTTTTTTTATCCACAAAGAAATTTCAGAATTAAATGCAAGATTTTAAGTTCCTTTTTATTCTAGTTTCACCTTTGTTTTTGTCGTGCTTTCTCTTTATGTTGCTTAATAGAAAACTCACTTAAATCTGACCAGGGAGGCTTCTTTGATGCCTGGGACTGAAAGTTATAAAGGCGGAACAATATTAGGATATTAGGAGAAGAGAGCTGGGTGAGAGAAAGCTGAAGAGCCCTAGCCGATTTAGCCTTTCCTTATAGGAAAGTTGTCCCATCCCTTTTATCATTTTCATTGCCCTTCTCTGTACCTTTTCTAATTCTGCTATATCTTTTTTGAGATAGAGCGACCAGAACTGCACACAGTATTCAAGTTGTGGCCATACCATACAGCATACAAGGGCATTATAACATTTTCATCTTTGTTTTCTGTTCATTTCTTGATAATTTGTAACATTCTATTTGCTTCCTTAGCCGCCACCACACATTGAGCTAAGTGTTTTAACGTATCCTCAACAATGACACCTAGATCCTTTTTCTGGGTAGTGACTCCTAACATAGAAGCTTACATCACTTAGGTATAGTTCAGGTTCCTCTTTCCCACATGTATCTCTTTTCATTTGCTCACATTAAAAGTCATCTGCCATTTTGATACCCAGTCTCCCAGTCTCATAAGGTCCTCTTGCAATTTTTCATAATCCTCTTGCTATTTAAGAACTTTGTGTCATCAGCAAATTTAATTATCTCATTAGTTATTCCCATTTCTAGATCTTTGATAAATATATTGTGGCCGGGCCCGGCTCTCGGCAAGCGAAAGACCCGGCTCGGACCGCAGGCAAGATTTTGGGCTTCTTTGATTTGTTTGGTGAAAAGAAAAACATGGAATTTCTCTGGATTCAGTTCAAAATAAGTTTTACACTTTATTTGTCCACATGAAAAAACCCCAAAAATATCAGACTTAAATCCAGTGATAATTTCCCTGCAGTTCAGTCTTCACTGCCACCTGGGTAAAGCATTCATTCTCATTACTGTATTTCCTTTCCAAGTTCATTGCCACCAGGCTTCATTTACCTCCAGTACTAATGTCCAAATAATATGACAATATCCAGCGGCCACTGGATAATGAGGAGGTACGAATTTTTGCAGTTAGCACCGGAGTTCTAACAATATATGAGACTTCATTGCCCACTTTTTTGGAACGGTTCAGCAGTGGCTTTTTGGTTCCCTGACGCAGTATCGAAACGTGCACGTCGGAACCAGCAATTCTCTAAAGCTAAGTTTTATTCTTTTTAGAGTTTCATACCCAAAATGATAAAGCTATAACCTGTTTGGTTTTGCGTAATCAACTAGAGAGATATATACCATTCTTCTGACACTGTATTGAACTATGCAATGATTGGGTGGTGAGGCGGTTTTATAGCCTTCCTGTCTCTGAGCACAGTTCCTAAAAACAGTAAAGAAGAACATTTTTAGATTTTTTTTCTGATTCAATACATATGGAGTGACTTTTTGTTTGTTTATGTTCTCTTTTGTCACTCAACAGCTTAGTACTGTGTGAGTTATATTGCCTCTCTTTTTGGTTTTTTGACTGAGTCTGAAACTTAATTTATCAGCGCAGTCATTGAAACCTTCTAGGAAGCATAGCCAAGGTTTCATCTGTGTTGGTGAAGTCTTCATTTTGACGTGTTTTGTTTTGTTTCTTTCTGTTTTGTTTTTCCATCTGTTTGTTCATGCCAGTGCAGCAAACTGGAGGTTGGCAATTATAAAAATATCTGCTTATGAATATATTTCAGGAATCTTGCTTGTGAAGTATACAAGAACTTTAACCAAAGGGTTGAAACGTTTCTGGCTGGTGGCCTGAATAAAACCTTTATTTTTTTTTCAAAGCCATTCTGACTGCGTGTCTCTTACCATTGTGCTGTTAGTCAGTTGCCTAGTCAGGATAAAAGTCCTGAAGGGGCGAAAAGGGTGAACAGAATGCTAGGAATGATTAAGAAGGGGCTCACGAACAGATCGGAGAGGGTTATCATGCCGCTGTACCGGGCCATGGTACGCCCTCACCTGGAATATTGCATCCAGCACTGGTAGTCGTACATGAAGAAGGACACGGTACTACTTGAAAGGGTCCAGAGAATAGCAACTAAAATGGTTAAGTGGTTGGAGGAGTTGCCGTACAGTGAAAGATTAGAGAAACTGGGCCTCTTCTCCCTTATAAAGAGGAGACTGAGAAGGGACATGATCGAAACATTCAAGATACTGAAGGGAATAGACTTAGTAGATAAAGACAGGTTGTTCACCCTCTCCAAGGTAGGGAGAACGAGAGGGCACTCTCTAAAGTTAAAAGAGGATAGATTCCATACAAACATAAGTAAGTTCTTCTTCACCCAGAAAGTGGTGGAAAACTAGAACGTTCTTCCGGAGGCTGTTATCGGAGAAACACCCTCCAGGGATTCAAGACAAAGTTAGACAAGTTCCTGCTGAACCAGATCGTATGCAGGTAGGGCTCATCTCAGTTAAGGCACTGGTCTTTGACCTAGGGGGCCGCCACGGGAGCGGACTGCTGGGCATGATGGATCATTGGTCTGACCCAGCAGCGGCAATTCTTATGTTCTTTAGAGGGCACGCTGGGGAGATTATTTGTACTGCCCAAATGCACTAACCAAGCTGGTTAGGTGCCTAGGAGTGACAACGCTAAATCGGTTAGCGCTCATTAGTAAAAGGACCCCTTTGTTCTTTATAATAGTTTTTATCATTTTGCCTGGCACTGACATCATATTCATTGGTCTATAATTTCCCAGATCACTTCTGGAACCCTTTAAAAAAATTGGTGTCACATTGGTCATCCTCCATTCTTCCTGTACTAGACTGGATTTTAAAGAAAATTTACAATTTACTAACAATAGCTCTGTTAGTTCATTTTTCAATTCTATGAGTACTCTGGGATGTATACCATCTGGTCCAGGTGATTTGTTACTGTTCAATTTGTCAAACATCTTCCAGCATTAAAGAGATTTTTTTTTCAGTTTCTATGATTCATCAGAATAGAATACCATAAAATACCTACTGAACCCACATATACTGATGGTAATACCTGCAACCATAAGAGCTATTGTAGTGGTGTATGGTTAGGTACTGTACATTTTTTCCTATTCCGGAGATCTATTCTATACCCAACTTGTATGCCAGGTTACACTGGAACTATTTATATATCTTTTGTTACATTTTCCTAATCTTGATGATTTTTGTCTATTTGCAATGCTATAGTAATATACCATTATATTTTTTCATCTATATTTTTATTGTTTTTCATGAGATTATTTACAACATGGAAACAGTAGCAATTACATTATTTTTAGAGCATAGCATTAGATAAGCACAATGTACTATGATCTCCTTCTACAAAGTCACGCTAGTGATCCTGGTGTGGCAAATGTGATGAAGCCCAAAGAAGTTGAATGGGCTTTGTTTGGTAATTTCTGACCCAAGGCATTATAAGGGACCATTACATTTTACTTAATAATGAGCTATTTTTAACCAAGAGCAATTTTTCCAAGCTTTTTGTAGGGATAAACAGCTGTTTACCCTCATAAAACAACCAGACCCAGATTTAGGCAAATGAGACTGCCTAGGGTGCTATTTTTTTATGGCACCTAATAATTGGCTAACCAGGAAGATAATTTCACTTGCTTTGGGGCTGTGTTCACTGATCTTTGGGGCAAGAAACCTCACTGACCCACCAGTCCTGCCTATCTGATGGCAGCCATTCAGGAAGCAGCGTGGGACCAGGCAGGTGCGCCTGCCTTGTGTGTCACTCTGCCGCAACAGATGAGGAGGCAGCTGTCCAGCGAGGGAGGGGCAGGAGCGCGGAAAGCTTCTGCTGATACAGCGCTGGACCAGAATTTGAAAAAGGTACTGGGGGGGGGGGGGCTGCCTTCCTACCACTAGACCTGCCCTGTGCCCTGTACCCTGTCCTGGCCTACCACTAGACCAGCAGAGGGAGGACAGGGTACAGGGCAGGGTGGTGGGAGAGGGACACCATTTGGTTCAGAATTTTTTTTTCTTAGTTTCTTAGCATTCTCATTCAGAATGCTCCTCTACAGGTAGGTGCGTCTTATGTTCAGGTGTGTCTTATAGAGCGAAAAATACGGTAGTTTATCTAATATGCATGAGAAGTTATGTGCATAATACTTACACCTGTATAACTTTACCTGGGCTGAGTACAGGCAATCTCGGGGTGTGGGATTAGGGCATAATTTTGAAAACATCTGAGCAGATGAGCCGTATGGCCTATTCATTCTGCTCCTATGCACCAGTTGTTCAGCTCCAAAATCCTAAGGGACTTTTTGTACTTGTCCTGTGATTTATTAAGTTTAGATACTGTCATCTTTACTATCTTCACTAGGAGCCTGTAAAATGCTTTCACCAATCTTTACATAAAGAATATTTCCTTAGATTATTTAAGCCCTTTTTCTCTTCATCTTATGAGCCTCACTGCAGAATGTTCTTGACACTGATGGAGACTCACCTCCTGTGCAATTTATACTATGAGGGTATTTAAATGTCTCTATCATATCTCCTTTATCCCACATTTCTTCCAGAGTATAAATGTTGAGATGTGAAAAGACCACTGGCAAATTTTCTAGACACATTTTGAACAGAATCTATCTATATATCCTTCTGAAGATGTAATCTCTAGAACTGCATACAGAATTCGGTCTCGTGCAAAAAACCTTCTAAAACTCTGCATTAATAATCTTGAATATGAAGGGAGAAAAGTGGTTGGACTATGTGTGAAAGTAGGGTTACCAGATTTTCCGTCTGGAAAATCCAGACTCCTAGACCCGCCCCAGGCCCACCCAGTCCTACCCATCTCTGCCCCATCATGCCCCTGATCCCTCCTCCAAGCCAACCCCAACCCCACCGCCAATCCCAACCCCCGCTGCCTGTTCTTGTTGGGCAGCACATCCACACATGCGCGTGTCATCATCGTGTCGTATCGGTGCATGTGCAGATGGGCGACAGGTCAATTGCGCGCAAAATAATTTGCGCTCAATTGACTTGCGCTCAATTGTCTTACGCTAGGTTGTCCGCGCGCGATTGTCTTGCAGATGCGCTCTTGCCCGAAGGAAAGCTTTTCAAAACCCAAAGTGCTGGGTTTTGAAAAGCCGTCCGGACCCCCGGACATGTCCTCCTTTTGAGGTCATGTCCGGGAAAATCTGGATGTCTGGCAACCCTATGTGAAAGCCTACTACTTAAACAGAGAAAAATGATGAAGCTATTTTGGAAAAGGGGAGAGATTGTGAAAACTTGTACAAAAGACTAACCCCCTCTTTTACTAAGATGCACTAACCGATTAGCGTGTGCAAAATACTAACGCATCCATAGACCAACATGCATGGGTTAGCGTTTAGCAGAACCTGGAGCAGCCCGCTCACCCAAAACACCTCCTCTCACCCCCTAACCCGTACTCCATCCCATTCCCCAATAAGACACTGAATTCCGTTAGTGGTGAAACCTGGCCGCAGCCCTGTTTATTGAAAATAAAACATATAACTTAAATATATTATTAACACTTGTTTAACAACACTAATTGTATAACAACAACACACACCTTGTTCCCGAGCTACTGTAACAATTTAATGGCCCCCGACCCCGCTGTGCTAGCAAGGGTCCGAGGAGTACATGGCCCCACATGTCTCATTGTCCAGGATCATCCAACCCACCAAGCACGGCTCCCAGCCGGCCCACCACTCATCCCTTGATGAGCCCCGCAGCCAGTAGCTCAGCATACCGCCTCCGAGTTACCCAACCCACTCAAGAGCTACTAAGTCTAAGGTCTGATTGCCCTGCACCACTTGACATTCGAGGAGGCAGCCGGCAAGTAATGGTACTGGTAAGAAAAGCCAAGGCTAATACTATGGGGTGGCTTATCTTCTGGTTTTAAAACATAGGTCGCCCTTTTCTGCGGTCTATACATGGAGGTGGCCTTTATACGGGGAAATACGGTAGTAGTAGTAGTGTCAAAGCGGTTTACAATTGCAAAATAATTCTCAATATACAGACTAATCTTGCTATGAGGCAGGAGATGGATGGGTTTTGGATGGAGAAAAGGTAAAGAATAAGGGGGCTTAAGCGCTTTCAGGCTATTTGCAAATGTGTTAAAGTATTCTGTGGTGATTTTTCATTTTCGGTGTGCAAGGTGAACACTGCTGAATTATTAAAATAGGTTTTTGGCTAGGGTGTGACATGGACAAGGTATAGATACTGACTAGCGTGTTCCAAACAGTGTGCACTAACTCTTTAACATAGAATTAATGCACGAGCACTAAGGCCCTGATTCTATAAACGGTGCCTAAAACATGTCAATCATGAATTGGGCACTGTTTATAGAATTGCACCAGTGGCACTTAAATTGGACTTAGGTACTGGTAGGTCTCAAAAGTTTAGGTGGCCCCTATTTATACCAGGGTTTTCTTGGCCTAAATATCAGCACCTGAGTCCAATTTAAGCACCTACATGCAAAACATTCCCACCTTCTGGTTGGTGTCTTGAACTAGGCATTATATGCTATGGGCACCTTAGCATTTAGCGCGCTAAATCGGTTAGTGCACCTTACTAAAAGGACCCCTTGATTTCGTAGGCAGCTATAAGAAATCCCTTGCTTTTATGTAGAGTCACCGGTAGATTGCCAACATATTTGCCCAAAATTTCAGTTCTTAGAAGTATTCTCTGTAATTGATAAGGTTCAATACTACAAATCGATAATCCTTAGATAGCAAACTACAGCTACTCTTTCTTTCCATTTTGGTTGTCTTCTTTTAACGTGTTAGTTATTTTGTTCCTTCATCAAGTATTCACACTTGAATAGTTTAAGTCAGCCCTAGGTCATCAAATGATTAAGGACTTTAAGGGCTGCTTGTCTCAAGTTGCTTTTATGTTTTCCAACTCATTTCCTGCCTTTCCTATTGAAAAACATCCATCAAAATTGTTTACGTTCTGTTCAGCAGCAAAAATAATTCCAATAAAACAATTAGGGGTCCTTTTACTAAGATGCGCCAGTGCGTCTTAACGCACGCTAAATGCTAACGCGTGCCAATACATCCATTATATTCTATGGACGCGTTGCCATGTGTTAGCATTTAGCGTGCGCTAAGATGCACTTAGTAAAAGGACCCCTTATACTACATTAGACATATTTGAATTAGAAAAATAAACGCTTGTACATTAATGTTCAATATTATTTTGTTAACAAAGAATGACTTGAAAAAAGTGCAAGAAAACCAAGATGTTATTTCAGAGCTATATCAATTACCTTTTAGAAATCACGGGGCAGGGGGAACTGATGAAGTTCTGAAGACTTGGAACAGCAGTTGCAATAGTGCTTGTGTTTAAAAAAAAAAATATGAAAAGGCCTGTGTTTGTTCATTAGGATAGCAAGTCCTATTGTTTTGGAACAGTGGTCTCAAACATGTGGCCCGGGGGCCACATGCGGCCCACCAAGTCCTATTTTGAGGCCCTTGGTATGTTTATCATAATCACAAAAGTAAAATAAAACAGTTTCTTGATCATATGTCTCTTTAGCTATAAATGACAATATTATTAATAAGACTTAGCCAAAAGGAAAGCTTTATAAACTATAAAGAGTTTTACCTCATGCAAAATTGGTATTTCTTTAATAAGACATTAACTATTTTTTTCTGTGGCCCTCCAAGTACTTACAAATCCAAAATGTGGCCCTGCAATGGGTTTGAGTTTGAGACCACTGTTTTGGAAGTAATATTAGCTCCAAGGAATGGAGTCCTAAAAATATGTTGTAACACTATGAGATAGGTTTCTTAATGCAACTATAGTGGGTATTAAAAGAAACTGAGGTCTGTGGAACCTTGCCAGGCTCTGCTGCTATGATGGTTGTGTTAAAGAGAGAAGAGAAAAAGGTATTATCAGGGAGAAAACATTGAGGTCGTGAATAAAAAGCCTTTGGTTTTCTGATTTTAAGAGCACCTAAAGAAACTTTTGTCCTAAAAGCCAGTGAACTATTGATGTACAATTTTTGCCTTCACTGGAAGCTGAAGTGTAGAAGAAGGTGCATTGTAGGTAAAAATAAAAAATAAGTGTACATTAGGATGGTCCAAAACAATTAATTAACACATTTTATTTGTCGACAAGGCTAATCTTATTCCTGTATATAAAAATGAAACCCACAAAATTTTTACTTAAAACAAAGTTTAGGGGTCGCCCCATCTTGCTGGTTTTTTAAAACTATCGCTAAGCTTAACAGTATGAATATTGTAACTTTTGTGCATTCGACAAATAATCAACGGTCTATGACATAAAAGCCACCTTTGATGGAGAAGGACCCTTCTTTGGGTAGCAGGCCACTAGCCGAAGAACAAATTGCTTCTGTTCTTAATCTTTTGTCAAAGTATCGTATTTTTCAATTAGGCTTATCCCTTGCTCTGCTGCATCATTAACAACAGGTCAGTTTGGATGCCCGATTCCAAAGTTCCTTGAAAACTGGATCATCATTCCACTCGGTGAGATGTTTCTTCAGGAATATTTTAACGTTTGCTGTCCTCCTTCAATCAAGAGATCAAAAAATAACTGTTACATTGGTACCTGGCTCAATCCCATGCAGCCATCGCTGACTCACACATCAACTTATAGATTTCCAGTAAGGGTTTTCCTACATTATAATGATGAAAATTGACCAGTCGAAGAACATCCAGTCCTCATGGCAGTCTAGTAGTTGACAATTAACAGACTGACATCCCAAGGAGCCAGTTTTTGGGTTCAGATTGCAAACTAGACAACGCCTTGCAAACTAAGGGTTCCTTTTATTATGCTTTGTAGCGTGCACTAAACGCTAATGCCTGCATGTTAGTCTAAGGATGCATTAGCGGTTAGCACGCTCGTAGATTTAGCGTGCGCTAAATGTGCGTTATAATGCTTAGCGCACCTTAGCAAAACAGGGGGTAATTATGCCCAATCACCTATTTCACCTATCACAATCACCACAATCATCTACCTACCACAACACACAAACAAACAGTGCATGCTGGGATGACCTTTAAATATTGTCTAATCAAGATTAAATTTGACACGTGAGTAAGATATACCAAGTGGACAAAATAAGCCTTTTGGAGACAAGATTTGACAAGGTTTATTTATTAGCATACTACCATAGACCACCCTAGTATACATCAGTTAGTCCAATTACGAGAATATATTTATCCTCAAATAAGAAACAATCAACATGAACCTTTAAAAACCTACTCGATAAAACAAGCTATTGTCTTCTGTGACACAGCAAACAAATGCAGAGAAAACAGATGAAATATCTTGATTTCCTAAATCTTGACTCTGTCTCACATGGCAAACTTCAACTCAAATTAAGAAAATGTGGTCTATATTATACTGCTGTTTGGTGAGTAAACAACTGATTGGCAAAAAACTTTAAAAAATAGTTATTTATGACTCAGCGTCAACAAGGAAGAAATCCCATGAGGTATAGCCAGTCTATTCATTTTTAATTTTATGATTGTGATGTGGGATGATATCACATTGGGAGAGTTCCAAGCCCCTTGAAGAATAGTATTAGCAATTAAAATGAATCTTGGCATTTTAAAGAAAATAGTTCAATAGAGTGTTAGGCCCCCATTTCTCAGGGCCTCCTTGCATATGACAAGAGGCCACATTTGAGGGCTACAGAGCAATAGTAAAACTCTATATAGTTAGTAGCAAGAATTTTAAACTATGGGATAATTTATTTAAGGAACTTGAGTTCTTAGAACATCATTTTATGCGGGTTTTTGTAAAATTGCCAGAATATATACATTTTTACTTGCTATACGATGGTCTGCTGAAAAGTTCTCAGCCCAGCCAAGAAGAGAATGATGTGGAGCCTTGAAACTTACAAGTTATTCCACATTTTTCTTGACACTCTTTGTTTCATTTCATATCATTGCTGCTTTGTAAAAGAACCAAAAGGTTTGTTTGTTTAATTAATATGTCTTTTTACTAATTATTTAGTACTATTTAGTTTTTTTTAGTGTTATTTTATATTTTCAAGAAAGATGGTTTTGGTATAATATATTTTGAGTGCAACTGGGAATCAGAGAATTTACATAAGAACATAAGAATTGCCATACTGAGACAGATCAAAGGTCCATCAAGCCCGGCATCCTCTTTCCAACTATTGCCAACCCAGGTTCCAAGTAGTAAAACAGATTTTATGCTGCTTATTCTAGGAATAAGCAGTGGATTTCCCCAGGCCATCTCAATAATGACCTGTTGACTTCTAGGAAATTATCCAAATCTTTTTTTTTTAACCCTGCAAAGCTAACTGATTTCAACACATTCTCCAGCAACAAAATGAATTCCAGAGTTTAAATTATACATTGTGTGAAGAATATTTTTGTATGGTTTGTTTTAAATCTACTATTTAGTAACTTCAATACATGCCCCCTAGTCCTAGTATTTTGGGAAAGAGTAAACAAGTGATTCACATCTACCCTTTCCACTCCACTCAGTATTTTATAGACCTCTATCTATCATATTACCCCTGAGCTGACTCTTCTCCAAGTTGAAGAGCCCTACAGGCTCATAATCAAAATACATAGACATCCAAAAAGCTTTTGTTGTGCATTCTTGGCACCTTCACATTATGTCAGCTAAGTGACAGATTTTGAAAGGGAAATACCATGGAAACTTTCCCTTTCAAAATCTACTTGTAGTCCAATGGGTATCCACTGGCTTGCAAAGGAAAGAAGGATGAAATTAGCCCTCTGAATTCTATTTTCTCAAGTCCTACATTTCTTTCGTTCAGTTTATCCAGAATAGACCTTCAAAAGACTGAACAGAGAATATTCCTGTGCACTTTCCTCTCTTTTTTCAGAATTTGGTTTAAAGTTATCTTTCTATTTTTTTTTTTTTTAAATCTTCAACAGAGTTACTTTTGCCTGCTTCTCTGACCTTAGTTCCCTCTATTATTACTTTTATAATGACTTCCTCTGATCTTATAACACTTGTATTTATCCTTATGAACAAATAACCTAGCTACAGCTGGATGGAAATTTTTCTAAATAGTTATATATCTTTCTTTTCAGCTTAAATATTTTTTGCCTGTTCAGATCACATGTCTGTGCTCAAATCTTGTCCCTTGCCTGAGCACTACCATAGTTTTATTCCAATTTCAACTCTTCTGTGCTATATTGGACTCTGTTGTTTAATATAGTTTATTCAACTGTACATTGTTTTGAAATCATTTAGGTAAAAAAAAAAGAAAAAGTGGTACTACAGCACCTTTCTTTTTAATGTACAGAGTGAAAAGAGTAAGGGGATAGAGAGAGACAAATGTGTGGTATTTGATTTCCAGACATAAGAGATTAGAACATAGCTTAGGAGAAGAAAATCAACATGTACATTTTATTTTTGCTATTGCCCTAAATAAAATATAGAAAAGTGTTCAACTTTACCAGCCCTGTGTTTTACAGTTTTTGCCATTTTGATTTAAACAGTTAGTTTGTTCTAGGGAAGATAAATCCGGCTTGTTCCTCTCGTGGTTTTGATTGTATATTCAACTGCCACTTGCTATTAAAAGCGAAGCGATAACAGAATCATAAACTAGTTGTAGCCAACTGGGGTAACCTGTATGGAGCAGCAGTTGTAGCAACCCTTAAAGCAGTGGTATTCATTCCCAGTCCTTGAAGACCTTAATTGTGCCAGCTTTTCATAATACCACTGTAATATGCTTGGCATAAACAACATGCAGTCTTTGATAAATACCTGCAGGAGTACTGATGTATTTGCCAGCAAACACGAGGGGACTGCCATTTTAGAAATATATGCATGGATAAAGTGAATGGCAAGATGCCGACAGTTTAAATGGGGAAGTGGCACTTTTACAATTTCTAAGTATAAATGGCACTGCTTCTATCTATAGCTGTTCCATTTTAACAAGCCTGCATATGTAATTAATAGTGAGGCTGCATTGTGGTTTCAACATGATAAAACAACAGCCCTCAGACTCATCTACTCTCTTAGCAAATTTGACCACATCACTAATGCATACTTAGACTCTCACTGGCTTCCGATAAAAGCAAGATCACAATTCAAATTCTACTGTCTACTATTCAAAGTAACCCATGGAGATGCACCAAGTTACCTTAACAATTGTCTATACCGCAACCTCACACACAGAACAAGGATAACTCAAAGCCTATTCATACACCCACCTCTCAATGGTACTCGACACAAGAAACTTTACGACAACCTTCTAGCGACACAGGCTGCGAAAATTGACCCAACCGTCTCCAAACTGCTGACCAAAACAACAGACATCAAACTTTTCCGAAAAGAAATCAAAACTCTTCTATTCAAAAAACACCTTCCATCATTCTAACCACACGCACACGCATACCCCTTCATAAACACCACCCCTATAGTATCCCCTAGCCAAATCCTTCAAACCTTCCCCAAAATCATACTCAGAAACCTAAAAATACAACCTCCATCCGAGATCAGAATATTGCTTCCCTTAACACTATGTAAGCAACCTCCATCTGTAACCAGAATATACCGTCCCTCAACGTTATGTAATAATCTTCCTAATTTGTATGTATTGCTATTGCTATGTAAACTTGTTATGTATATGTTATATACCTGATATGTAAACTCCCTGGAAATGTCCAGTTTTCACCCAATCTTGTAATCCGCTTAGAACCGCAAGGCACAGGCGGATTAGAAATCTCTAATGTAATGTAATTTTGGAGGTGAAGATAAATAATAGGCGTCATATTCCTATAATGGTGCCGTAAGTTAGGCCGCCAAATTTAATTGTTTTATTTGGTTCAGTCATCGCACCAATTAAAAACCAATAAAAAAGTAATTTAAAAAATGGAGGTGTCTAAGGGCGCCTCTAAAAACAGCGCTGTTCTCCCATCAAAGGAGGAACCTTACAACGCCTAAGGCCATTATGGGCGTGGTTGACCTCAGAAGTGACCTTAGGTGCCATTAGGCATCCACTTAGACGTGATTCTCATGAAAGGTAGGGGCCAGAAATGTAGATCTTTAAAACCATGGCCCCTACCTTTCACGTAGCCGCGATTCTGCAAATGGCGCCATTGTGTGACTGACACATGAACGGCGCTATGTTTGGAGGTACCACCCGATAATGGCACCGTTTGCAGAATGTGGTCCTAGCTGATTATGATGAATGACATCCCTTCATACCTTGTGTAACGCCCTGGCTGAAATCAGCACGTTCTAAAAATCTGTGCCCCTTCGCCCGATGATGTTTTTCCCCTATAGATGTGCATTCCCTTTGTGACATGAGGAATATTAATATTTTTGACCTATTCAAACCATGTGAGCTTTTTATTTTCTTGCTTCTATGACATCCATTTGATTTGGAGGGGCATTTTCAATAAGACGTCATAATCCAAGTTTGGACGTGTTGCACAACATGCACAAAAATCAAGTAGTGAACATGATCATTTTTTGAAAGAGAAAAATATCTATCTTTTTGTTACAAAAATGGCCATTTCTCAAATGTGCTTGTCCTCAGCATGTCTTTCTTTTTGAACCATTTCTGAGAAAAAAATACACAAAACCACACATCCAAAAGACAAATACTCAAAACAAGCCATTGGGATGTAGAAGGGGCCAGCATTTTTAGTAGACTTGCCACAAAAACATCCCAGCAGAACAGTGGGGCACTGCAGTGAAATTCACTTTAAAAGACCCAAATACACATTTTCCCATAACCCCTTATAGCAGGGATCTCAAAGTCCCTCCTTGAGGGCCGTAATCCAGTCAGGTTTTCAGGATTTCCCCAATGAATATGCATTGAAAGAAGTGCATGCACATAAATCTCATGCAAATTCATTGGGGAAATCCTGAAAACTCGACTGGATTGCGGCCCTCAAGGAGGGACTTTGAGATCCCTGCCTTATAGTGTGTATGGTGAGCCCTTCAAAACCCACCCAAAACCAACTGGACTTAACTGCACACCACAACAATAGCCCTTATACTTGCAGGTATCACCTACAAGTAAGTACGGTGAGATTTGGGTGGGTTTTGAAAGGTAGTATCACACTAGTTTCTTTAAAGATGGTATTTGGGATCAAAACGGAGACATCTACAGGAAAAACACAACCCCATAGATTCTCTCATATTATTAATATAATCTCATCCACCCAGCAAAGAAATACAATAACTTATCTTAAATGGATGCAAATTCCAAAGCCCAACGGGACCCGTTTCGCCCTTTCTCTAGGCTTTCTCGCGGGTTCAAAAATGACGCTGCATTTCTGAGCACCCAGCTTTCACCGGGAGTGACACAGTCAGAAATGCTGGGTGGAAGAAATTATATTAATAATATGAAAGAAAGGAACCAGCATTGAAAGTATTTTAAAGAAAGAAGCAATAAAGAATTCAGTGGATAGTTACAGAGGGCGCCTTTTATGAAGGTACGCTAAGCGTTTTAGCGCACTCACCGGATTAGCACGTGCTAGCCGAAAATCTACCGCCCGCTCAAAAGGAGGTGGTAGCGGCTAGCGCGCGGGGAAATTTAGCGCGCTATTCTGCGCGATAAGGCCCTAGCGCGGCTTTGTAAAAAGGAGCCCAGAGTGTTAAAAAAGGAGTGGGAGGTTTTGAGAATCAATGATGGAAACATGGAACTTAAAAGTCTTGGCTAAGAAACATATATCTATTCTGTCCGAGCTGGTTTCTGAGATTTTCAACCACCTTATCTCAACACTTTATACTTATGGGATTGTATTTGTCCTGTGGGTTTTGAAAGGCTCACATAGTCCACCATAGTACTTAGAGTGAGATATGAGCCTGAGTTCCCTTCTCTATAGTTAGGGTTACCAGATGTCTGGATTTCTCCGGACAAGTCCTACTTTTGAGGGAAAGTCCGGGGGTCCGGACGGTGTTTCAAAACCCGGCACTTTATCCGGGTTTTGAAAAGCTTGGAACAAATCACTGTCGGGCAGGAGGGTGCAGATGCCACGCGATGACATCACACGAATGTGCACGTGCGTGTGACATCATCGCATTGCATCTGTGCACTTGCGGGTGCCCCCTCCTGCCTGACGAGAGCAGGTAGCAGGGGGCGGAACTGGGCGGGCCATCTGGTAACCCTATCTATAGTTTATTACACCATCCACTAGGCTACTCCAGGAACCTGCTTGCTCCTCTACTAGGACTAGCCATAACATCTGAAGCTCTCATATGGGCAGATAAGTACCATTTCATTCACATTTTGGGGGTAGGGGTGGGAGGGGTCAGTGACTACTGGGGAAGTGTGGGAAAATTATGCCTTTCATCCCTCCAGTGGTTATCTCATCAGTCTGGGCACCTTTTTGGCACTTATTTGTTGTTAAAACAGGTCTAGTTCCAAAAGTCTAAATTGTGCCCTGGACATTTTCTACAGTATTCAATTATTGCAGAAAAGCTTCCAAATCATTGATCCACCCTATTCCTGCTCAAGCCATGCCTCCAACACACCCCTTCAGGTTTAGATGCACTGCAGACTAGAGAGCTGCACGGGATCCCTTCGGGTCACGGGGATCCCGTGGTGACACCCCCTAGGGTCACGGGGATCCTGTGGGGACGCCCCCTAGGGTCGCGGGGATCCCATGGGGACGCCCTCTAGGGTTGCAGGGTTCCTGTGGGGTTGGATGTACTCGCGAGGCTTATCTTCTCCCTACCTGCCTGCCGCAGCACACAGCCGATTGGAAGTCTTCCACGATGTCAGCACTGACTTAAGCAAAGCCCTCCCTTCCTCCGACGTCAGCGCCGACATTGGGAAGACTTCCGGTCGGCTGTGTGCTGTGGCAGGGCAGGTAGGGAAAGGCAGTGGCGTACCAAGGGGGGGTGGTCCGCCCTGGGTGCAGCCTTAGGGGCTGGCCTTAGGGACAGCCGGCCAAGTCCCCTTACCTTTGTGGCGCTTCCCCCGACCGACCGACAACAGGCCCGGTCCGACAAACCTCCCTGCCCTGTAGCCGCGAATCTAAATTACCTTCTTACAGCAGCTCAATACTCCAGCAGGAACTTCTTCAAGTGGCACCGGCACATCCTGTGTGCTGTGTGCTGGTGCCAGATAGGGGGTAAGTTTGAAGTTGTTTGGGCAGGGGGTGCCAGTTCGCGTGGGGGGGGCCTGTGTGAGTGGGGGGAGCGATGCCGGTTCTTGGGGGGAGTGGAGCAGCGCCGCTGGCCTCGGGGAAGGGGGGGGAACGTATCAAGCGAATTTCCCTTAGTTCCTATGGGGAAACTCGCTTTGATATACGAGTATTTTGGTTTACGAGCATGCTTCTAGAACAAATTATGCTCGTAAACCAAGGTTCCACTGTATGTTGCTACAGACTGTACATTCAAATGCATGTTACTTAATATCTATATATTATATTTCAGCTGTGATTTGATGTAGGTAAGACTCACTTCCCCTCCCTTTTACCAAACCGTAGTGCAGTTTTTAGTGCCATCCGGCACTAAAAACCATGCTATGGTTTTATAAATGGGGGAGGGGGGGTTAAGCAGTTTCTGAAGATAGCTATAGATTCAGCATGCAAAACTGCATAATTTGATCACTAGCAGTTTGTAAAGTTTAAAAATATACAAATCTACTCCTAAAATTGGCACACCCTGCTGCTGCAGTAACTGTTAAAATGCTGTAATTTAGCAAGCATTATTTACGAGGTGAAGCCCACGTCCATTCTTTGCTCTGTTACATACTGTGCAGCTAATGCAGAAATTAGCCAACACTACAGTTAATTGAAAGCCTCTGTATTAACTGTTAGCGTGGCCTTGCACTAATCACACATGCTAATTTATGTATTACATGCACAGCATAGAAAGGGGTAAGAAGTGAGTGGAGAATGGCCATGGACTGTGCTTTGCAGTTATCACAAAGAAACTTATGGCTTGCTAACGGCTAACATGGCAGATCACTTAACATCACATCAGTAGGTGGCAGTAAGTGCTTCTGCTTTATCTGTCATGCCCTTAACATGTGGTAAATGGTTTTTTTTTTTCTGTGTTAACTGTATGGGCAGAGGCTAGATTTGCCTTAATAGTTACTGCAGAGGCTTTGCAGCTACCACACGTTAAATTTGCAGCCAAGGCATGGTAACAAATCTTTACTGCACTTTAGTAAAGGACCCTCTATGTCAAAAATAGTGCAAAATATCTAAAAATAAATGAAAATGCCAAATTTCTGGCATCTTTAGCTGTTTTCCATGTGAAGTACACTGTTGTAAAATTACTTTGCAAAAGCATACTTAGCAATAATAAACTTTCACACAGTCCACTTCATCGCAAAAATGTGTTTGTAATATGCCATTAATCAACTGTTGTGATTCATACAAAGCAGCTTATTATGGGAAAAATTGTAAAAACAGCACATGAAAAAGTGCTTTGAGGGCCTGTTAACACACAAAAAAATAACTATCTCAGGAGATGCAATTATTTATTTCAAGTTCCAGAATAAAATAAGTTATCTCTTCTTGAAGTGGTTCCTCCACTGCTAATTACAGAACAATTTAGGGCTTTTCCAGTTCATATCACACATTTTTTTCCTCAGTATCCAAATTTTTCTCAGCTGGAACTGGGAGCCCTTTTCCCATACCTTACAGTGCCTGAAATTAGCCAACAGATCTATTTCTGCAAAAAGCCTGGCCTTTTGTCCTACCAAGGCATCCTCAAAGCCTGTACAGTATTTTTTGCCCCAAAAGCCTGGGCCCACTCACAATCCAAAAGCAAGTGTTCAAGCGTTCCCTGGGTTTAATCACACTGACAGCAGGGGCTAGACAATCCACTTTATGCAGAACAAGTTGTCCAGGGTAAGTTATGCCCTCAATAAGAGAATATTTTGCATCTCCTTCAGCTGAACATTCCTAGGAACATAAAGTAAGCTGTGGTTTTAACTAAACCCCTTAAGAATCGCACAAGCTCACCATTCAACCTAACAGCTCTGTTTTTTAAAAATGTGTCCTTTGATACAGCATCTGCCAAGACTCTCTTCCATAGTCCTTCAGCAAAACACCTCTACATCCTGCACCAGATGGTATAAATAATTTTGAATAGTAAAGACCAACGATTTCCCACTACTATGAAAAAGTGCATAAACAATACACTATATAACTATTACTGGAAAGGCCTCAGTCACGGAGCCTACGCAAGTCATAGACACTGACTACAAAAGTCCGTGTAGTTTTCCAGCTCCTTAGCTCCAATCATTGGCCATATTCCAGTCACTAAACTATTTCTTGCAATCCCTTATGTTTTTATTTTATCTTTTTTTCTTTTAAATAATTTAACGCCTATCAATAACTTATTCTAAAAAGATCACTAACTAAAAGTTTTTATCTTACAGTCTTATACATATAATGCACTAATTCAACGTTATGAGACTTTGTTTCAGCATTCTTAGTTATGGTAGTTTCGTTTATATTTTTCAGTAAAATTACTTAGCTTTGCATTGGTATTCGTGTTATATGCACTCAGCGCTATGTTTCAAATCATGCCAACGTGGCCAGCGTTTCGTGGAGTATTATTCATAACCACTGCCTCAGGGCCAACTTGTGAAACAAGCTGTGTGTTGTGCAAATCCAACAACAGACTGTTATGTGCAAATCCAACAACAGACTGTTGTTGGATTTGCACAACATACAGCTTGTTTCACAAGGTGGCCCTGAGGCAGTGGTTATGAATAATACTCCACGAAACGCTGGCCACGTTGGCATGATTTGAAACATAGCGCTGAGTGCATATAACACAAATACCAATGCAAAGCTAAGTAATTTTACTGAAAAATATAAACGAAACTACCATAACTAAGAATGCTGAAACAAAGTCTCATAACGTTGAATTAGTGCATTATATGTATAAGACTGTAAGATAAAAACTTTTAGTTAGTGATCTTTTTAGAATAAGTTATTGATAGTTAAATTATTTAAAGGAGAAAAAAAGAAAAAAAGATAAAATAAAATAAAAACATAAGGGATTGCAAGAAATAGTTTAGTGACTGGAATATGGCCAATGATTGGAGCTAAGGAGCTGGAAAACTACACGGACTTTTGTAGTCAGTGTCTATGACTTGCGTAGGCTCCGTGACTGAGGCCTTTCCAGTAATAGTTATATAGTGTATTGTTTATGCACTTTTTCATAGTAGTGGGAAATCGTTGGTCTTTACTATCTGGAGTATCTTCCCACTAAGGGAGTGTGATAAATAATTTTGAGCCTTGCAGGTACTAATAGAAATCTGACCTATCAGGTGAGTAACCCTGTGACAGCCTTTGGAATAAAAGTGATTCCATCTTCATTAACCAAATGGACCACATATACAATCCCCTTCGCTGCCCACCTATGAAACAGTAGCTTGAATCCCTGGAATAAATTCTAGGTTAATCCTTGGGGGCTCAACCAAGATAAAGTGTGCCCAATCAGGATGCTCCTCTGAACCTAGCTTGGCAGCAGTTACGCCTTCTCACAAAGCACAAAAACGATGATCGGGGGTCTCACCAACCTTTTCTCCATTGCCAGAGGGTATGTACAGAAGAATCAAACAACCAAAATCAAACAACCAAATTTTCATATGATGCACCAAGCGGGAAATGTTGTTCAGCTTTAAATTTAGCAACATCACCTTTGGAGGACTCTGTGAACAGCGTCTTTTCCACAGCACCCTATATGTAATCCCCAAGGGTCTTGTTATCAATCACAAAGGCAGCATCTTTCCAAACAGCATCATCTGAAACAGGGCTGCAATGCCCAAAAAGGAAACTGGTAGATGTCCCCAACTCAATCCTAACAGTTACCACAAACCCTTCAAACATTCCTCAAATATAAGTTGGCAAATCCATTGGTAACAGACAGATATTCAGCCACTGGCAATGAGTGTCTTTTTTTATTTCTGGATATTCAATGTCAGGCCATATCCAGGCACCGGCATTAAATATCCAGATTTATGTGACCGGATATCTCTTATGTAGTTAAGTGAAATGTTCAGAACTGACTTTTATGTAGTCCAATGTAGTCAGTTAACTGCTGACTCAATTCCCAGAATGCTCACAAAATAGCTGACCTTCACTTTAGTGGTCTGTGGTGATTTCCAGTGGCACTGACTGGTTAAATGCCACTGAATACCAGTGGATTACCCACACAAGCAATTTAACCAGCCAGAAGCCATTTCTGGCCATTTAAATTACTTAGAATGTTGACACTAAAATGCCCAGAAAACAAAATGTCACGCTCACTGAATGGCATTTTTGCCAAAGATAGACTGTCATCAGTGGGGATTCCAATTTGTTCACCTTTAGCTTTAAATCCAAACAGATACAAAAAAATATGGAGGCTCATTTTCAAAGCACTTTTATGCACAAAGTACCTTAGAAACCTATGGTACATGGAAGGGCATTTTCTTTTTAAATTCTTTATTCATTTTAAAACATACACAAAGTGCAATGGAATATGCAAACAAATGGTACAATGAAACAGCACTTATAACAACATATAATAATAGAAATACCTTTCTCCCCCCTCCCCACCCATCCCAGATGTGTGCAAAGCTCCGTTAAAAATTGAAGGCTTACATTAGCGATTGGTTGTTACAAAATTTGCTAATGGGCCCCAAATCTCATAAAAATTTTTATAATGACCATTCAGTTCTAAATTCATTCGTTCATATCGATACAATAGGCACAGGGATTCCCACCAAAAGATATAATTCAGTCTATCTCAGGTTTTCCAATTTTTTGTAATCAACTGTATAGCAATCCCTGTCATAACAAGATGGAAGGGCATTTTCGATAGGATGTCTAAGT